>NC_136944.1:23785613-23858113 GCF_949987615.1 Pollachius pollachius | reverse complement strand
GGCTGAGGGTGACCCACAGGAACGGATCGCGCGACCTCACCTGCTCCTCCGGTTCGTGTTATGCAACCGGGCGCCATGGCAACCGACGCCCTCACGCAGCCACAGGCCCGCCCTCCCCGGAGTGGACGGCCTCAGAGGGGGGGCGTCCTTCAGGTTGTATTATCGGTTTAGCCGGGGATCATCAGAGGTTGGAGGTCGCTCTGGCCCGTGTAACAGAGCCACGCTGGACTCCCACCGACCAATGGGCCAGCTGCTACTGACCCCGGGATCAGGGAGGAGGGGGGCGGGGGGGATTAGGCTGACCCTCAGAACTGAACCGGGCCGCTGGGGGGGTTTGAAGGATCGATGAACAAAGAGAAGCCAAGTGCAGAAGACAGCGCTGGGGTGAAGGGAGACGGGTCACACACACACACACACACACACACACACACACCCTGGCGTTGCAGTGGGGTCAGCTGTTGTCCCTGACAGGGAGAGCCATTCCGGGCGGCGTTCCCCGGTACCTGTGGAGGGCGCGGCCGTTCCCGGGGCCTTGGCAGCTCCCCCCTCCCCGGCCCCCCAACGGTGGAAAGTATTCTGGAGGGTGGGATTATGACCCCCTCACCGCAGGCCGATCGGTTCCCCGTTTGGGTTTCAGAGTGGAAACATGAGCAAGGCAGTGACACCGGCCGCTAAATGGGTTCACACCCGCCGGCCGGACTCTTCCTACGCTAACATTTAGCCACGCGGGTCAGGATTATAAATACTCTGTTTCCTCTCAGGACCACCGGCACCTCCACGCCCTGGTCTGGTCTGGAGCAGCTGGCCATCGCGTACGGAGGCCAGCAGAACCATCTGCAGATGGGATCGAACACGAACACGGCCACACACAACACACACCGCACACAACACACACCGCACACAACACACACCGCCGCCCACGGCCACACAGACACCGTCACACACAACACACAAGTCACACACGGCACACAACACACACCGCCGCCCACGGCCACACAGACACCGTCACACACAACACACAAGTCACACACCACACACACAACACACACCACCCACACCGCTACACACAACACACACCGCCACCCACGGCCACACGCACACGTCACACACAACACACATGTCACACACCACACACACCGCCACACACCACACACACACCGCCACACACAACATGCACGTCACACACCACACACACCGCCACACACCACACACAAGGCCACACAACACGACCAACGCCTACATTATACTAGTGAGCCCGGGGTTAACAACCCCGGGTGTTAGCGGGATGAGCCATGACAAGCCGTTTGAATATCTGCATTTTCCTGTGTTTTAGTGACATCACAAGTTGACGGCGTGTCCACCTAGAGGTATGACCAGTTTGTTTGCTACAGTCCACTGGGAAGGCTGGTAGACGAATCCACGCAGCGTACATCTAGGTGGACACTCCCTCTTGTGATGTCACCTGGTGGCACAATATCAGCCCTTACCGATCAGGTCCATAATCAATAACCCAGGTGATCGTTATGACCACCAACCTGCCAATCTACACTCGTCCGCGGTTACCGCTCAGGAGTGGGCGGTAACCGCGGAGACCATTGCCATGGAAACTATTTCTGGGCTCAGCGGGGGGTTCAGCAACCCAAGATTCCTATGGCGTCAAAGGGTCAAAGGTCAGCCTGGAACGGAGGGCCTGGAGCACGTGACCGGGGTCACTGTCGGCAGGACAGGGTCTCGGCCCCGGTTACCGGGTTACCGTCGTCAAGGGGAACCACAAATGTATTAGTCACATCGCGGCCGGGGCTGAATGGTTACTGAGAATCAGGGAGTGGCTATCACTGGAATGCTGTTACCCTGGTTACCTACTGTTACCCTGGTTACCTACTGTTACCCTGGTTACCTACTGTTACCCTGGTTACCACCCGCCTAGACCGAGGGGGAGGGGGGGGGGGGGATGAGAGAGAAAAGAGAGAGGGAGACAGACATAGACAATATGAGATAGTGAGATATCAAGAGATCGGCTGTGAAAGAGAGTGAGAGAAAGGGAGAGAGAGAGACAGACAGACAGATAGACAGAGAGAAGGGAGGAGAGAGAGGAACAGAGAAAGAGAGCGATGGAGAGAGAGAGAGAGAGAGAGAGACACACCACGAGGATTACCGACTCCTGAATTAGATTTGTTTTTTTATTTTGAGGTGAGCGTGCCGTAACCAGAACCACCTCCTGAACCCCGGGGGGGCTGGGTCCATCCAGACCACCCTGGACCCCCGCACCTGACCCGGTTTGGGGGGTCTGGGTCCGTGCAGACGGGGGCCGCGTTATCTCCTCTAATCCAGTGAATCCAGCCGATACCCCCCCCCCCCCCCCCCAGTCTGAATGGGTTTCCGAGAAGAGGCTCAGGCAAATCATTTCACAGGAAGTCCCGATGTGCCTGGCGGCGTGGCTACGTGGTGTGAAGGGGTTGCTTACACGCATGGCAGACCCCGAAACAACAAGAGCCAAGCTTCCTGTTTCTCCGGGGAGGTTCTGCCGTCGCAGTAGCGGTGATAAGTCACCCAACGATAACAGGAACGCTGAGGAGGGCTTCTGAAGTACGATGGGAACTCATCAGGTACAGAGATCCACCTCCATCCTCACCAGACGCTGACCTTTGTCAACATACTTGAACGAGGATCAGGGCTGGAGCATTCAGGACATGCAGTCCACTAGGAGCAACACCTCTTTTGGAGCGTGGGGGGGGGGCATCACGCAGGTCAGGTGCAGAGCTCACAGTCTGTGAGCACATTGAGCCTAGACTGATGGGCCTTGTGACAGGCAGCTCCCAGTGCAGCATTTGTACCCAGGGGTACAAATGCTGCTCCATGTTTTAGAACAAACGCTCAAAGAAGCAAGTGGCACTGTGAACGATGTTGAGAAGAGGAGGCTGAAGCCCAGACCAATCACAGTACACCTCACTCAGGATCAGAGTGTCGACAAATGCCTGACAAAACGTGTTTGGTAATTGAAGGCCTCTGTGTTTCAACTAGAAGTGTCCAGTGAGCCGGTCCAGCTTCTTGCTTGTTTGTCTCAGTGTCATCTCTGTAGAATCAGTCGGCTGCGCTGCTGGACAGGATTTTGACACCGAGAGCGCCCTGGTTTGTGTTTGTAGTCCTAATAGCCGATCATCATGTGTACTAGGCCGCAGTATGGGGTACTAGGGTGAATAATGAGTTTATGGAATGTTAACGTGTCAAAGAACCCATTGTCACTGAAGCGTCTTAATGCTGTGATGAACAGGAGCCGTGTCACTTGGGAGTGCGGTGATGAAGAGCCATCCCAGGGTCGGGGCCCGCGGCGACCAGGCCCCTAAAACATCATCACGGCTCATAGTCGGCGCAAGACTCAGAAGTCATCTAGCGAGGGCGTGAGGTTCCGCACAGCGGCCAAAGCAGTGTGTTGATGAGTGTCCGGTTTTCATTTCCTCATGTACTCTGGCTGGCTGAGTCTTTCAAATGCCCGAGAACTCATTGGAAGGCTTGGGGGGCCGGCTATAAGCAGCCCGGCCAATCTTAGACCTCTGGGGGACAGCTGGTGACACCGGCTCAATGCTGCAGCACACATAACACAACAGAAGTTGTGTTAGTCCGTTTTTAGGGATTTCAAATATCGGCTCTCTCAGGTTTTATGGTGGAGTTAGGAAAGAGGTAACACGATCGTATTACATGTTGCTTTGCTTTCATATCGTCTGGTCATGATGTCTGATCATGATGTTTGGTCATGATGTCTGGTCATGATGTCTGATCATGATGTTTGGTCATGATGTCTGATCATGATGTTTGGTCATGATGTCTGATCATGATGTTTGGTCATGATGTCTGATCATCATGTTTGTTCATGTTTCTGGAGAGTGGTTGGGACTGAATTCCCAGAATCTGGACTGGTGCATGTCAGAATGCCAGCATTGTAAAAAGGCTCCTTTTCTGACCATGTGACTATGGGAGGCATCTGTACAGAGAGGCTAAATTTAGCTTCTTTGATTTATGTCTTTATGACCTAGCCGTTGGGCAAGACAGCAGTCCCACGGCTAACGTCCTGCTGGACAGACGGACACGCTGGTCCTGGCGGCCCAAACATAGAGCCCACGCGTGACTACAGGGCGGTGAAGGCAATAAATACCAGAGCGGCCACGCCAGAGGTCAGCGCTACAGGGAATGGACATCAACGACCACAACAAGATGCAGCCCAGCCTAAAGCGGTTCTGATCAGGTAGAAAATGGCAGACTGACAGTAGAAACACATGAATGAAAAAACACAAAAGCAATTGCTGTTCCAATGTCGGTTTACCAAATAATTACTGAATGGATCTTGTACAGATCGGGATGCCTTACAAACACAAAAACACACACACACACATATTCATATATATATATATATATATATATACCAACAAACCACTTTTATCTGGATGTCAAAGCCGGCCATCTTGGGCCTGTTTCAGGGGTAGACATCAGAGCAGCGATCCTGTGGTCCACATGTCTCCTGATTGTGAGTACAGCCCCATACGGCATGTTACCTACAGCTGTTGGGATGTTTACCGCGCCTCAGACACCTCGGGCCCGTCTGAGAAGCCTGATGGTGGCAGTTGTCAACGGGTTTTACGGGCCAAGGGATGGGGGGGGGGTTGAGGGGGGATGGGGTCTCTGCAGGAGGCATTTGACCACATGGGGAGAGGGCTTGGATACCAGCCACTAGTTTCTAAGCTGATGTCACTCGATCTTGCGCTCTGAAATAGCTGGACAGAGGGTATATAGGGACCCCCAGTACCGCCGGCCCCCTCAGACGAGACACAGCCCTACTCTGGATAACACCCCCACAGCGCGCACACACAGGGCCACAGGGAGACGGCCCCCGGGACAGCAGCAAGGGCACCAGAGGGGACACTCGGGGACCGGGTGGTCCGCACTGGACCTCCTCTAGCAAGGGTCAAGGCCGCCACGAGGGGGGAGGAGCCTCTCTGCACGCCGATACGAGCCAAAGGAAGGGATTAGAGACGAGGACACATCGGGACTGGATCAGAGGACGGACGGACCGAGGATTTCCTTTCTTCCTGTGTTGTGGTTGGATTCTGCTCTCTGATTGGAGGAGAGCAGCGTGGCCTCTAGCCCGGGTCACTAAGGAGGGACAGGAGCCGCCTCGCCCGCAGACATGAAGTACAGCTACCCCCTTCCCGGGACGTACTCCCGCAGCGCGCAGTACACCCCCGCACAGTACACCACCTCAAAGTACACGCCAGCGCAGTACACCACCACAAAGTACACGCCAACGCAGTACACCACCACAAAGTACACGCCAACGCAGTACACCTCCACAAAGTACACGCCCTCGCTCTACACGCCCTCGGTCACCTCCACCGCCAGGTACACGCCCACCACCAACTACGGCTCCTCCCACTACAGCCCCTCGTCGCACTACACGCCGTCCTACAAGTCGGCGGCGGCGGCGGCGGCGGCGTACGTCCCGTCGTACACTCGGGGCTCACGGGGCGCGGCCACGCGGCGCTCCAAAGCGCAGGACGCCCCCCCGCCGCCCGCCGCCGCCGCCGCCGCGCCCGCGGTCCCCCTGGCCCCGCCCCCGCGCGCCGTGCACTTCCCCAACGACATCATCTTCCAGGACCTGGTGCGGCGCGGCGACATGGAGCAGATCGGGAGGTTCATGAGGGCGCGGAAGGTGCGCCTCGACACGCTGTTCCACTCAGGTGAGCCGGCCCTCTGATTGGCTCTGTGGTCGCCGGACGCTAGGCAGCTCCTGGTTGGCTGAAAACGGGCCGCTAAGACTATTAGAATAATGAGCTATAATAGAACACAAGCGGCCGATGACAGCCAATAATGATCAGAGACTAACTTTGGTCCCCTGGCGGGGTAAGAAAAGCCCACAGGGCAGCAGACACTTGATCTGACAGTGTGTGTTTGTGGGTGTGTGTGTGTGTATGTGTGTGGTGTGTGTGCAGGCTTGACTATTGCAATGCCCTCTTCGCTGGCCACCCAAAAAAGTCAATCAGGCGGCTGCAATTAATTCAAAATGCTGCTTCCAGAATTTAACAAAAGAAGAGAACACATCTCACCAATCCTCTGGTCTCTGCATTGGCTTCCAGTACAATTCAGAATTGAGTTTAAAGTCCTCCTTATCCCCTTTAAGACACTCAATGGCCTGGGGCCATAATACATCTCAGATATGCTAATCCATTACAAACAGGTCACTTAGACCTGCTGACACTGGTCAGCTGACTGCCTGCCCAGGGTCAGGTCTAACAAGGTGAAATAGCATTCAGCCATTATGTTGTCCACTGCTGGAACCGACTACCGACAGAAATTAAATCTGCCCCTACTGTAACTTCTTTGAAAAGAAATTAATAACCCATTTATTTTCTATTGCTTTCAATTAATCTTGTTTTTGTTTTGCTTTATTCTGTTGTTACTTGAATAATTATATCTCTATATTTTTTTTATTTGTTTATTTATATCTATATATTTCATTTTTATTCTTTTAAAGCACTTTGAATAACCACCGTGTCTGATACTGTGCTCTACAAACACGTAAATGTAAAAAATGTAATGTAAATGTACAAACATATTAGACTTTGACTTTGGGCTTTGTGTGTCTGGTGTCCCTGTGTGTGTGTGTGTGTGTGTGTGGTGTCCCTGTGTGTATGTGTGCGTATGTGTGCGTGTGGTGTCCCTGTGTGTGTGTGTGTGTGTGTGTGATGTCCCTCTGTGTGTGTGTGTGGTGTCCCTGTGTGTGTGTGTGTGTGGTGTCCCTGTGTGTGTGTGTGTGTGTGTGGTGTCCCTGTGTGTGTGTGTGTGTGGTGTCCCTGTGTGTGTGTGTGTGTCCCTGTGTGTGTGTGTCCCTGTGTGTGTGTGTGTCCCTGTGTGTGTGTGTCCCTGTGTGTGTGTGTCCCTGTGTGTGTGTGTGTGTGTGTCCCTG
Organism: Pollachius pollachius; assembly: GCF_949987615.1. Classification (NCBI taxonomy): domain Eukaryota; kingdom Metazoa; phylum Chordata; class Actinopteri; order Gadiformes; family Gadidae; genus Pollachius; species Pollachius pollachius. The sequence continues at coordinate 23,851,158 of NC_136944.1, read as the reverse complement.
TGTGTGTGTGTGTGTGGTGTCCCTGTGTGTGTGTGTGTGTGTGTGTCCCTGTGTGTGTGTGTGTGTGTGTGTCCCTGTGTCTGTGTGTGTGTGTGTGTGTGTGTGTGTGTGTCCCTGTGTGTGTGTGTGTGTGTGTGTCCCTGTGTCTGTGTGTGTGTGTGTGTGTGTCCCTGTGTGTGTGTGTGTGTGTGTGTGTGTGTGTCCCTGTGTGTGTGTGTGTGTGTGTGTGTGGTGTCCCTGTGTGTGTGTGTGTGTGGTGTCCCTGTGTGTGTGTGTGTGTGTGTGTCCCTGTGTGTGTGTGTGTGTGTGTGTCCCTGTGTCTGTGTCTGTGTGTGTGTGTGTGTGTGTGTGTCCCTGTGTGTGTGTGTGCGTGCCTCAGGCATGGCCCCCCTCCACGAGGCGGTTCTGACCGGTAACCTGGAGGTGGTGAAGGAGCTGGTCCGCTACGGCGCCGACGTCCACCAGAGGGACGAGGACGGCTGGACGCCGCTGCACATGGCGTGCAGCGACGGCTTCCCCCTCATCGCCAGGTCCGCACCCCCTCAGAACACCCACATGACCGCCGCTGGGCTGCCCAGACACAGGGCCAGACCCCTAGAGCCGTGGGGGGCCGTGGGGTCCTTGGACCCTAAACTAACCCTATCTTTTAGACCGGGCCAGATGACGCCACACAATGGCTGCGTCTCAATTTAGGGGACGCATCCTTCGAAGGCCGATTGTGTCACTGCGATGCGTCAATTCTGTCCCATTTAGAAGACTTCAAATGCAGCCTTCTTTTCCCGGACTTGAAGGGTGCACCGGCTGGATCCTCCGGGGCCCAACGTATCCCAAGATTCACTGCGTGTTGGATTTTTTCAGAAATGGCGTCGGAGAGAGCGGAAGCGGCAATTGCAGAAAATTACATATTTAATGACAAAACTATGCAAAAACATTTTTTTATATTCAAATAAAGCTGGGACTATTTTAAGTTTGTAACTTTATTGTCAAAGTTCAATGACATTAACACAAGCCATATAACGTTAAACTAATTAACGTTATATTTCATATAATTATTATATAACGGCTCCATATTTCTCCTCCGCCGTCCGGTTTGGACCGCAGCTGTCAGGGTTGCTAGGTGACAGGAGCGGGGCGTCGTCACGCGAGGTAACGGGTGTTAACGGCTTGTTACGCAAACTGGAAATGCTCCGTAGGCCAGACCGTCTCATTTAAAATGTTTGTTCGGCCTTCAGGGTCTACGAAGGCCACACCTTCATAGACCGCGTCCTTCGAAGGATGCGTCCCCTGAATTGAGACACAGCGAATGATCAAACTAGTTGAACTCACCTCTGGCTCACTAGAGCACTTTGAGCATCTTTTACCCTGAGAAATGTATTGAACTTAAGGTCAATCTGAGTTCATACTTAAGGTACAGTTGGTGAACCATGTGATCAATATGATGTGTTCAGGGCTCCGTCACAGGGTCAGACACATCAGTCTTAATATCAGCTGGACCGCTGCCTGGCTAACAGTAGATCCTCTGTCTCCCCTCCAGCTTCCTGCTGTCAGTAGGGGGCAGCCGGGAGGCCCAGAACAACAACGGGGAGAAGCCCGCCGACCTCATCGACCCCGACTACAAGGAGCTGGCCAAGCTGTTTGAGACCGGCTGTGTGTGACTCCCAACCGGCCCAGAGCCGCCGCTGGAGGAATATAAAGACATTGTCCCTGCAGAGAGAGCGTCAGACACTGAACCGCGCTCTGCCTACACCGGGGTGGAAGCGGGCGGTTTCACACCGTTGACAGATTTAAGATTTGTAAAGCCTTTCCTTTTCTGCTTTTTTTTGGTTGTATTTTTTCTTCCAGGGTTGTTGCTTTACATGCATTTATTTTTTTACGAAGAAGAAGATTATACATATTCTCTCTGGTCTGTTGCCAATACCTACCAAGATGTTTCAGGTACTCAGCTATGCCCCCCCCCCCCCTCTGAGTAGAAGGCTCTTGCATTGGGCAGAAATGTGCCCTTTTGTCTGTGTTATGTCTCTATACTGCTGGGCAGAGAGAGGTGTAGCAGACTAGTAGTAATGCACTCGGAACACTTTGACTACAGCCTGCCTTCCCCCTTTGCATTATACTGCCATTGTGCTTTTTTCTCTTTTCACTACAATTGTTGTTGTGTTATATATATGAGGCATATACATTCATGATAAAGTCAGCAATGAAAGTCTTATATATTGATGTTCAATAAGTATTTTTGTACATGTTTTCATAAATAAAGACATATTTTATGAATAATTGTATTTCCTTGTCCTTCATTCTGAGGGCCTATACTGTGAAAATCGCTTTACCCCAAACAAGTTCACGGCTAGCAATATTTTTTAAATTGAAACTTTTTGGAGAATCTTAACTTCTCCAAAACGTACCAACACTCATTGACTAGGAAGTTCAACACTTAATAAAACGTACATAGGCCTAAGTTACATTAAGCTCAATCAAAGATAATAAAGGCCTAAAGATAACAAGTTCCAACTTTTGAATGTGAGCCTCAATTTTAAAGAAAGGTAGTGCTTTATCATTACAACCATTTAAAAATAATATGGAAAATGTATGAAGGGATGAGTTTGCTGCTAGATCAAAGCACTGTTTCACTTGCACGTTTCTGAATGCATACGCTGAAATGTTTTACATGTCTTGCAATGTGTGCCATTACTTCTTGGCCGACTTTATTCCCGCTAATTGAATATGAGTTAATTGGTCCTGCGCAGAGTGGTAGATATAACAGAGTGGCGACACTTCCATTGGACTCCGTTGTAGCGCCTACTTCCGGGGTATGGAGCCTCGAATAGTTCCAAACAACCATTTTACGGCGTAGGAGATCATTCATTTCCATTGCTGGCCGCCGAGTAACTTCTGAGGTAAATTGATTAAATAGCTACCTCTTTTGAATTATCAACCGTCTATATTGTATCAGAGGCCCTTTATGATGCATATACTGATATTTATTTGTATATGCACAGCGTAATTATATATATATTTGTCTTGGTAGACGACCGTTTGCCTGCTAGTTTGTTAGCTCAACTTCGCCATCTGTGAAGGTATCTCCAGGGGTAAATTGATTAAATAGCTACCTCTTTTGAAATTTCAGCTGTCTATATTGTATCAGGACCTTTATGAGGAATATACTGGTATTTATTTGTATATGCACAGCGTAATTATATATAATTTTTATCATGGTAGACGACCGATTGCCTGCTGGTTTGTTAGCTCGACTTCGCCGTGTGATGGTATCTACACCAACAATTACAGAGTTCAGTAGTGAATCTAACTTTTAGTTAGTTATTTAGTTAGTTATTTATGTTGGATGGCTAGGATAATTTAGGTTGATTTAAGGACGGGTTTTATGATGCGATAGCTAGTAGAAATAACAGTGTGTTTGTTTAATTATATCGTGGAAAGGGTGATGTTCAGCACATGAAGCCCTACAGATGCCGCCGCTTCAACAATGCTGATTATGATGGGCAGTCAATTTAACCTGTATGGCTTTTTCGTTTTAACTTCTTGTTGACTGAATTGTTTCTCTTTCTTAGTGCCAAATTGATTCTTTCTTAATGCCAAATTGATTTATTTTTTGTTTTGTAAGAGCCCTCTGCTCTCCTTCTCATTATTTTTTCCTTTTTAGTTGCCGTATTAGGTGAAAAACTCATTATTCCACCAAAAAAAAATCAAGTCATTGTGAGATTTTACATGTTTTATACACAGAAATTAGTGTGACTGCTGATGCTGTTGGTGGATGCTGTTGGTGGCGGCTGACGACGTTTGCTGATGGTGGTGGCTGGTGCTGGCGTTGGCTGCTGGTAGATGCTGCTTGTTGTGACTGCTGGAATAAGAGGATGCTGGGGGCTGCGGACGGTGGGCCAGGAATGGAGAGGCCAAATACATCCATGGCAATCAGTAAGCCGGTTGGCAGTGGCCTAGATGTTATGACCTCAGGTGAGGAAGTCTGCTTTGTTGAAATTGCCTTCTTAGTCTGACTCTTGCTTCCAAGGTACCCCTTATTATGCTTGTTTACCTTCCTCTCAGCCCTGATGCAGTTTGACTGAATCCTTAACCTCAGCCTGATATATGTTGACAAGATTTTTTTTTTTCAGCTCATGGCATGAGGGAAGGTTGCTGTCCAGACCCATGGCCTCTCTTTCCAGCTGTGCCACTACATTGGAGGACTGCATGAGGGAATCACTCGTCTGAGAACGGAACAGCTGCTCCACGTTCTGCAGGAGAGTGAACACGTGAACAACGGATGGACGGTATAATGCTCCCCTTTTAAATTCTTTTAATTCAAGTAATACAGCTCTCTCACTTGCGGTGTTGGTGACTTTTTCCACCAGTGCACACTTGCATTCCTCACAGAGTGAGAAGCCGATAACCCTCTTCACTATGTATCCTGCCAGGTGGTAGAGGACACAGGACTCGGTCTTTGTCATGTCAGGTGGTGATGGGTCTACCAGCTGCTCCACTCTCACAACCTCAGAAGCACTGCAGCTGCTGTTCTGGGTGTCCAGGAAGTCCGCCAAGTGGTCTGATGCATCATCCAGGTAACTGCCAGTATGTGTTGTGGAGAGGAACTGCCCTACAGTGACAGCCCGTAGTGCACAGTGGAACTCCACAGGTGTCGGGACAGAGTTCCTCTGACGTTTGCAAGAAAACGTATTTTCTAGGCAGTCCTGTGTGAACCGGCTTGTGAGAACAAATTTGTGTCCTTGTCTCAACAGATCTTGCTGGACCTCCAGAATTGTTGTTGTGGCCATCACCAGTCCAGTCTGGACTGGTTTCCAGCTGCCCTGGGGACTGATCTTCAGGCCCCGAAAAAGATGGATCGAGTCGCGGAGGAAGCTGATGGCCTTTTCATACTCTTCCATCTTGAAATGACTGAGGGCACAAACAACATTGCGGGACGACATGAGGTCAAACCAGTGGTCCATCTTCTCCAAAAACCATGACGTTGTAAGGTAGGACTGTGGTCTGCGCTCCTCCTCCACCATGTACCTCAGGGCTGCACTTGTTGACTTGCTGAATACGTGCATTGCTGAACCTTCATCTTTTCGAAATGGCTAGGCTCCAGGACACCTCTGGACAGATTGGGTGCCGGCTTAAGTGCCATGCCCTCCTGGAAGGACACCAGATCCTTTAAGGGGGCAACAGAGACTTCACCCGATGCCAGCTGCTCCTTTTCCACCACATCCTGTGGTATGGTGATGATGTGACCACGGACAATGGCACTCTTCAAGTTCTTGACGAGATGAGGAACGTCAGGCATGAAATGGAGGCGCTGGCTTGGCTCAACAGGATGCTGGATCCATGGCTTGTCATAGGTCACCCCAAAGGACTTCCACATTGCTCTATTTGGGCTCCCCATGTCTGTGGTGATGTTCAGTACATGAAGCCCTACAGATGCCGCTGCTTCAACAATGTTGATTATGATGGGCCGGTAAACTGCTCCATTGGTGGAATTGCCACTATAGTGGTAAGCCACAACTTGTTTCCACCGTGTTGTAACTCCAGCCAGCATAAACACCAGTGCATGTGTCGCTTGTCCTTTGTGCTCAGGCAGTGTGACATTGCCCAATAGCCTCCCCGTTCCCAAATGGAGCTCCACGCCTGGAGTAATGGACATCTCATCTAAGGTGAGCACACACTCTCTCTCCATTTCCGTCATACCACCTGACTTCAGCCTCAGCATCTCAAACACTTCGCCCAAAACTCCTGGCTCCAGTTTTACGTGCTGCATCCTCCTTTGCAGCGTCCGGATGTTGGGCAGCGGAATATGCATTCGCTGGAGGGTTTTGTAACCAGTGGTGCCAGCAGTAAATTTAACCTGTATGGCTTTTTTAATTGTCTCCTTTCCCCACTGTATTTGTCTATTTTCCTGTCCAAGGGCTCTAATTTGGTCGGAATTAAACACTTGTTTTAAATTCTTGTTGACTGAATTGTTTCTCTTTCTTAGTGCCAAATTGATTCTTTTTCGTTTTACAAGAGCCCTCTCTGCTCTCCTTCTCAATAATTTTTCCTTTTCTAGTTGCCTTATTAGGTCCTCCACAGTCGCCCCATCAGTCCCTGGCAGTCTGGTCCCTGGAGCAGCAGTCCCTGGAGCAGCAGTCCCTGGAGCAGCTGGCCCTGGCAAAGTTATTACTTCACTGTTGACCCCTGACTGACTGGCCCTCGGCACACACATCCCTGGATCACCTGCCCCTGGATCACCTGCCACTGAATCACCTGCCACTGGCAATGTGGCCTCTTGATTTCTCTCTCTGTCTCCTGTCATGTCCCTTTCAACACTCTTGAAATCCACCTCAATTTCTCCCTCAATCTCTGTAAAAATTACAAGGTAATGTTGCTGTTATATGTATTTTGCATTTGCAACTACTGTCATCTCCAATGTAAGAAAATGAATTGAAGCGAAACATTTCTGTAATGTGAATTAAATTATCTGCCACAATCAGAAACCAATAAAATGTATAAATGGATCTACCGGCAAATAGTGTCTTATCTACATTTTGTGCAAATCCTCAGAGAATCCCTGCCTTCTGGTTGTTTTTTAAACTGAATGTACAAATATGAATTAGGTAATCTCATTCGGTGTGTAGTCTATCCTTGAATTACATGAAATGGGGAATATTGTTAGCTGCATGGATCATACCGAAGTTTAATTTGGCGCAATATGTGTGGTCCGTTGCACTTGTATCCGGAGGCACCCTCACAGAGGGGGGTTTCCTCCTCTTCGGTTTAGGGCGATGGATGAAAATTGTTGGGACTGCATCGGGCCTCAACTTCAACATCCCAACTACTTTTGTGGCTTTGAATTGGTCATTTTCAAAGTGTACCTGTAGGTAGGCTTGTAAGATCAGTTTCCATTGCACTTCAAATATCATTGGAAATTTGGAAAGTCATAATTCTCTACACTTACAATTATTACGCCCTTTGAAATGCTAGCAAGTGATCTGAACATTACTTACATTACATAGTTTGTGACTGTTGCTGACGGTCAGTAAGTTTTGACAGCTGACCATTGCCATCCATTCTTTCCTGCGCTCTTGGTCCTTGGGGAAGCCGTACATGTGGTAACCCTTCTCGGACCGATTGGAGCATCCAAATGCTGCACAGCCAACCATGGTATGACCATTTATCTATAAAATGTTAGTTGTAACCAATGAATCATGACACCATTGAAGATCACAGAGCGGGTAACAACTGTTCCTCAACCACTTATGCCCCGACTTTTGAGAATAGGTTAGAGTTCATGACCAAACGAGGATCCTCCCTCCTAAACCCATTTTGAATTTGCTCAGGGCTATTATAAGTATTGTAATGGCATAACGTATAGTATATTTGCAACGTTATATGTTAATGGTTTGCCCTAAGTATATAGTGTTCCCTGCTGTGTCCATTGTTGAATCTGTTCCCACAATCGCAATCACTTGTTCTTGTTGTCACACTAATTGTTTAATAAAAAAAATACAATTTCAATCATCCAAGCGTAATGAGTTGTTATTCTTTAATATATTTGATACTTTGTGTGGCTTATATCTTTAAATGATCATGGTAGAACATCTTGAATACTTTGATTTAAAAACAGATGTAAGGTAAAAGTTAAGGTTAGGCCAGTATGCTAACACGAACGTGAAGCTTTCCCCTCAAAACTTAAAAACGTATCTAATAGCTTTCAGTTGTCCCCCTACCACTCTAAAACGGACATTTACAAATATGCAATAATGCAATAATGCAGTAAAAAAATAATAACAGTCAGACAAATACTTGTATGTGTTTTTTCATTCATATTTACCATTCAATATTGAAATCTCTGCTGTCGTCCCATAGAATAACATTGAAAGCGCGGCGTGTTTGGAACTATTGAGGCTTACATGAACCACGTGACAACCACGTGACCACCCTGTCGGCGAGATCATAGCGTGTCGCAACTCTCTCTCTCTATAGCTCTGGTCCTGCGGCTCGGGGATTCATCAGGTTCTTCCACTTCCGCTCCTTTACCCGGAAACACTCGGTTGGCCTTGGCAACGTCTAGCTGGCCTCACTCCACTGTGAAGCATAAAGACAGCGAAGGGAAATATCAAAGAAAAGGTGGGTGCACTGTCCTAAAATAAGAGATGTTTCGCAGTCAATAATGAAACGTAAAGCTTTAGGTCCCCGTCTCCGGGCGGATCTGAAACCAGTAGCACCAGTTAGAGGAGGAACCAGTGAGAGGATGAGCCAGTGAGAGGAGCTGGGAACAGAGCAGCTCGTCGCGGCTAACTAGCCAGGGGCTAAAGCTAGCACGGCTACACGGGCGATTAGCATCGATATGACACTCGTCCCGGCGGGATACACACGTTAACCGGGGATCACTCTCTTCTGATGGGGACTGGGAGGCTAACTGGTTCGGTTCTGGCCGTTAGCCTCCCGGCTAGCCAGGCTGCGTTCGCGTGATGCTAATGATGCTAACGTTAGCTCAAACGTAAACAATGGCCCGTGTAGGGACTGACAGCCGGTGCCTTCGGCTTCAGGGTAATGGTCACCACCGCACAGCCGGTGGGTGTTGGTGAACAGGAGACGTGACTCGGTTTATACTGGGAGCCCTGCTGACGGTGCATCATGTTTACCTCCCTGTAGATTAACAGAAGGATTGGATTCGTGTTCTCCGACCCTCTCATCACCCCCAGAGGAGCGACGAGCGGTGCAGACTGCAACCAGAATGACAAGGTACCTCCGACGGGCTGATCTCTGCTCACTCCTCAGCCGGTTCTTATTATTCCAGGTTTATCGCCGCAGCTAAAGGCGATCCGTTTTGAAAATTATTATTCGTATTTTATTGAGGAATTTGACAGCAACAACAACATAGAATCAGAGTGGTGTTTTCTAATTGCGAGGTCAAAGATAATTCAGCCACCGCCCACAAAGTGTGCAGTGCTCTCTGAACACACGGACATCCCAGCAATCAATCAGCCTTTTAGCTTATGGGCCCCAGCACAATGCAATCGTAATCCACTCAGATAAGAACTGGTAAACAAGGAAAACAAGGCTTCATTTGGCATCTCACCTCTAGCTACGGCTGTCGTGAGTGTAGCGGTAGACCGCGTGCTTCCCTTTGTGGCCACAATTGAACCATTTATGTCTCCTACCCACTTCTCATCCATCAAACAGAATGAGGACAAGGGTAGGGAAGAGTTAGGACGAGGATAGAGAGTAGTTAGGACTAGTTAGGACCAGGATAGAGAAGAGAAGAGTTAGGACTAGTTAGGACCAGGATAGAGAAGATTTATGACTAGGATACAGAAGAGTTACACTAGGATAGCGAAGGGTTAGGACTAGTTAGGACCAGGATAGAGAAGATTTATGACTAGGATATAGTAGAGTTATGACTAGGATAGAGAAGAGTTAGGACTAGGTTAGAGAAGAGTTAGGACTAGGATAGAGAAGAGTTAGGACTAGGTTAGAGACGAGTTAGGACTAGGTTAGAGAAGAGTTAGGACTAGGATAGAGAGTAGTTAGGACTAGTTAGGACCAGGATAGAGAAGAGAAGAGTTAGGACTAGTTAGGACCAGGATAGAGAAGATTTATGACTAGGATACAGAAGAGTTACACTAGGATAGCGAAGGGTTAGGACTAGTTAGGACCAGGATAGAGAAGATTTATGACTAGGATATAGTAGAGTTATGACTAGGATAGAGAAGAGTTAGGACTAGGTTAGAGAAGAGTTAGGACTAGGTTAGAGAAGAGTTAGGACTAGGTTAGAGACGAGTTAGGACTAGGTTAGAGAAGAGTTAGGACTAGGATAGAGAAGAGTTAGGACTGGTTAGGACCAGGATAGAGAAGGATCAGGATAGAGGACTGGTTAGGACGAGGATAGAGAAGAGTTAAACTAGGATAGAGAAGAGTTAGGACTAGGATAGAGAAGAGTTAGGACTAGGATATAGAAGAGTTATGACTAGGATAGAGAAGAGTTAGGACTAGGTTAGAGAAGAGTCCAGTCCAGGGGAACTGAACGCTGTCCAGTTCCCCCTCATCCTAACCCTCCTCTATCCTCATCTTAACTGTGTGATGCTTAAAGTTGGCCTGAGGCTCTTTCAATGCATCATAAATCGTGTATTAAAACGGGCTCAGTGTTTACTACTTGTCGCTCTTCTGAAATGTCTAAAGCTCATCTGCTCCAAGGATGGTGAACAGTTACAAGAGGACGTCCAGTCCCCGGTCGCCCACCAACACCGGGGACCTCTTCACCCCTGCACACGAGGAGAACGTGCGCTTCATCCATGATAGTGAGTCCGGCTGGATAGTGATACTTCTACCCGAACGCCTTCTCATCATGGCCATGTTGTAGACGATAAGGCTGTATCCTCATTGTGTACATGCTCGTTTTATACAGCTTTGATATTGCCATGATAAAAAAGGTGTCAATGCTGTATATTCCTCGTGTCTTGTATTGCTCTATATTCCTCGTGTCTTGTATTGCTCTATATTCCTCGTGTCTTGTATTGCTCTATATTCCTTATGTCTTGTATTGCTCTATATTCCTCATGTCTTGTATTGCTCTATATTCCTCATGTCTTGTATTGCTCTATATTCCTCATGTCTTGTATTGCTCTATATTCCTCATGTCTTGTATTGCTGTATATTCCTCATGTCTTATATTGCTGTATATTCCTTATGTCTTATATTGTAAATATCACCCAACTCCATATATCCTTGATGGAGGTGTTAGAGGGGGGTTTAAGATGATGTGTTTTGCATGACTATCATGAGCTGTAGGAGGGGCTGTGGTCTTGTGAAGTTCTTGGCCATTGAAACTAGACATGACTAAATGGGGACACGATCACAGTAAGTGGTTTCTAGGACTAGGGCGTTATTTAAATATTCCCAGTCGTTGATGGGCATTGTGTTGCCTTTACCGTCCCTAATCTCGTCACTCCGCGGCCCTTAGTCTGACGATGACCTCATCAACATGAGCTGCGTCTAGTCTCAGGGAACAGTTGTTTTGTGAGGGGTGATCTTTTTGTAAGTTGTGTAACTGTTGTGTATCTTGCCCTGCTCCCAGCCTGGCAGTGCGTACTCCGAGACATCAGGTCAACACAGAACAGCGAACGGAACGAGCGCGGACCACAGGAGTATGTGGAGAAGAACCCCAACCCTAACCTCCATTGTAAGTGATTCAGGTGATTGTGTTCCTTGGGACTGCTTCCAGCCAGAGGATGCATAACAATGGTTCCTCCTTGTGCCTTTCAGCTTTCACACCAGTGGACCTGAGCGACCTCAAGAAACGCAACACACAAGACGCCAAGAAGTCCTAGTCTCCCACCGCTGCCCCTCCAGCTTTTTTATTTAGTTTCTCCTCAACCTTTTATCTTTGGGAACTTTTGGCTCTCAGTCCTCCATCAGCCAGCACATTGGCCCTCATCGCTGCCCCCCCCCACCTCCCCGGACCCGGACCCTGATCCAACCCCCCCCCACGGACCCTGACCCTGCCCGCCGGCCACCCATCCCTTTACTCTCTCTTCCTCTCTCTTTCTCTCCCTTTGCCCTTTTCTGAAAATCCTTATGAGGGCTTGGTTACAAAAAACATAAAAAACAGAACATTTCCAGTTTCATAATCAGTTCTCTTCATGTCATTGAAGGTTTAGATTCTTCATATACATACATTTTTTTAATCAATGGAACTGATGCAGAACATCAGACGAGGGGGAGACTGATGCTGGGTGCAGTCTGTTCTCCACCACGGGAGGAAACCACCAGAAGAGGAGTCTCACGATACAAACCTGTTTCTGTACGAACCTGACCGGGGCGACGGACCAAGGACTGACTTCTATTTTTTGATCTTGAAAGTTTATTAGAGAAATTTTAGAAGTATTGGAATGGTCTTATTTTGAAAGCCAAATGCTATGTAGAATGCCAACGTGTGTTTTTTTTTCTTTTTTTAAATAAAGATTCCTGTAAAAGGAAGTCTCTTAAAACGGATTTAAAGTAGAGATCTCCTCCAATATGCTGTCCTAAATTGACTTCCCAGCATTGGAAACATGTTGAATAAAATACTTTTACAATATTCCTTCCCTTTTCTAATTGCATAGAAATGCACACACGTTTCACAGCACAAGTGATGCTTTGATTAGATTAGATACAATTGTTTTAATCCCCCGTAGGAGAATTGTTTTCGTTGCAACAGCCCAGCAGCAGTGGAAAAACACAGGATACAAAATATACAAAACAAATACGTACTAATGCAAACAAATAAAGTGGCTAAGTAACAGAAATGCAATGTAAACAAAGAGAAAGTACACATAGAATACTTTCTTACCAAACCAAATTCGTAAAGATTTTTCATGATAGCTAAATATTATTTGAGTGCATCATGGAATTTCTTCACAAGTTTGACTTTTTAAGACATTCCGTACTCTAATGAAAGCTCTGTTTACAAATAGAATTGCATGAAAGAAAAGTATTAGTGGGCGGGGAAAATGACGTACTCAAGCCTACGTACTATGCGCATGCGCCCCAGCCCCTATATTGAGTTAGCTCCGTGCGTCTTTCACACACAGTGAAGGCGAGTCGTTCATCAGCGACAAGGAGCAGGCATCGCCAGGGTTACATTTCCCCCCCGTTAAATAGTTAAGTAGTAATTAAAAGGCACCATGGCCGATAAGATGGATATGTCACTCGATGACATTATCAAACAGAACAGGCAGCAGAGAGGCGGAGGTCGCGGCGGAGGAGGCCGCGGCAGGGGAGCCTCCGGCCGGGGCGGCGGAGCTCCGCGTCTCGGGGGCGCAGGAGGAGGAGGATTTGCAGGCCGAGGCGCATCCGGCCCCATGAGAGGCCGACAGAACCTCAACCGAGGCCGAGGAAGACCGACTCCTTACAACAGGGTATGAGAAAGTGAACGGAATGAGCAGAAAACGAGAATCCCTGGCGAGCTGAACCCACCAGGGTGACGTCCTAATCTCCAGCGGGCCTACTAGCTCCTCCAGCGGGCCTGCAGGGCCTTCTGGCCGGCCTGCTAGCTCCCTTAGCCGGCCTGCTAGTCCTGTGTCAGGCCTAGCCGCCGAGTTCTCCCTAGGAAGGGGATTCGGTGTAAATGTCGGTTATTCGTTAATGGAGGTTGTGTGCATAGTCTGTCCTATACCTACTATGTGTAGCGACGTCTCTGGAGGAGTCGCGGCGGTCCGCCACCCGGCAAGCTGCGGAGGCGGAGCGGCTGTTAATCTGCGAGGCCTTGGCGGCGCCATTTTGAATTCAGCATCTTCACAATCCTTCACACCTTAGTTGATTTGTAGTTCCCGTGGTTCCCGGTCGATTGGTGGAAGGGGTGAGAAGGGATGCCAGAGCCTCGACCCTTTCACCGACCCATGAAGATTTTTGGAGCAGGGTTCGACCCAGCGGCCTGCGGGCGTCCGGCGGCCTTTGTCTGGGAGTGGCCGGCGGGTCGCACTACGCGGCCGACCCTTCAGTGGTTCTCGACAGGTTTGCCTTGTATGTGGCTGGAGCAGTGGACTGTTAACTCCCCACCTGTGTATTTTATAAGGCCCTTATCCACCGTAAATCTGAAATGTAGTTTGGTCCAACAGAGACCAATTCAAAATGGCGTGGTCTCAAAATGGACGTCCCGATAACCGCCATTGATAGGAGACCCGGTGGGCCTAGAGGTTAATGTACGCATGGACACCGTTTGTCGAAGCCGAAGCCTACGTGGCTCGTAAAGGACTGTTGTGAGAACGAGGAGCAGCGAGTCACCCCAGAGGAGCCCTTCTTCCCAGAACGACACTGAGGATAAGTCCCTCGAGATGGCCGTGAGGAGGGTCTTTGGTGGAGGCGCTGATGGCAAGATACCAGTGGGCATGTCGGGGTCTAGTGCGGGTGGGGGTATAGTGGGTCAGGGCTTTGCTGGGAAATGTATTGGCCTGTTGAACTGGTTTCAATTAACATGCATTAGCTTTGTTGTGTCCCATGAAAAAAAATACTGCTAGCATTAATCGTTGTTGTACATTTTTAGCAATGTGTACTTGCTAAAAAAAGAAGTGAAAAGTGTCAGGCCTTTTTTTATTTTCCTTTTTTATTTTTTGTATTGTAATTTTCGTTAGTTTGTAGGGATAACTTGCATGTAATGACTGGGGGGGGAAGGGAACCATGAGGGCGGGCCTTAACAGCTGATCCCTGGTGCTGTTGCACCGGAGCCCCCCCCACACCAGCCGCGGACTCTGACTGACAGAGCCAGGGGATCGCAGTCAGCAGGTGCGTTGTCTTTCATCTGTTGCAGCCCAAGCAGATGCCCGACAAGTGGCAGCACGACATGTTCAACAACGGCTTCAACGGCAACGCCGGCGCCGGCGTGGAGACCGGGGGCAAGCTGCTGGTCTCCAACCTGGACTTTGGTGTCTCCGATGCCGACATTCAGGTACGGTTTGTTTTTACTACTCGTTAATCACAATGTCGTCCTTTCTGATTCATCAGTTGTTACCATGACTGGGTTGTTTATCTGCGGTGCTAATGGTTCTGGTTCCCCTCTTCAGGAGCTGTTTGCTGAGTTCGGGACGCTGAAGAAGGCGGCGGTTCACTACGACCGCTCGGGCAGGAGTCTGGGCACCGCAGACGTCCACTTCGAGAGGAGGGCTGACGCCCTGAAGGCCATGAAGCAGTACAACGGGGTCCCCCTGGACGGTACGCGCTGCAATAGTCAACGCCTGATGAGTTGTCTCTTATCGGTGCCCTCTTCGTTCTGACCGTTGATGTTTGTGCGCAGGGCGGCCGATGAACATCCAGCTCGTCACGTCACAGATCGACACGCAGCAGAGACGGCCCCCCATGCAGGGGTAGGTGGATCCGTCGACACGTCTCCGTGACAACAATACGGCCCCTGTGTCTCGTCAGCAGAGGCTAACTCTTCCTTTCTGTGGGTCAGGCTGAACAGAGGCGGCGCCGGCGGCATGAACAGGAACCGGGTCGGGGCGTTTGCCGGAGGCATGCAGCCGCGAGGTCGTGGGGGTCGTGGGGCTGGAGGACCCCGTGGTAAAGGTCGCGGAGCCGGTGCTGGAGGTCGCGGCGGCGGCAGCAAACAGCAGCTCTCTGCGGAGGAGTTGGACGCCCAGTTAGACGCCTACAACGCCCGGGTACGTCCGCACACACCACGCGCTGTTCTGCTGTGAGGGCTGGTGGTTTGAGGCTGTGTTGACCTCGTTTCTCTCTCCTCTCCAGATGGACACCAGCTAAGAAGGCCCCCCGTCATCTGACCCCCTCCCACTCATACTGCACAGTTGTTGTGATGTGCAGAATGTTATACACTTGGTCTCATGTGCAGGATGTCTTGCACTTGGTTATGTTAAATTTGTGTACTAGTTCTTTTAATTCCTCTGAAGTGTTTTTTACCAATTTATGCCGCTTTTCTTTTTTTAAATTTTTTTTTGAAGAAAACTTGGTTTGACTGTAGGTTGTAGAGTTGGCCTTTTTCCTGTTGGCTGATCCGTGTCCTTGTACATGACTTTAATAAACCTGCAGTATATAACCAGCCACATGATGCCTTGGAATGTTTGAATTGTATTTAATGGTCAAAGATATAAGGTTTAAAGATGGACACAACTTGAACCAGCAACATTATTGTAGATGTTAATGGGATTGAAAATGGTGCTCAAAATGGTATTGCTAAACACGAATTATGTGTGTGTGGTAGGGTGAATTGTAATCCGGTTTCGGTTGTTGGACGAAGACCATCTGTTAACTGCAGGGTTTGTATGTACAGCCTGAACCAAACTGGTTCTACGGTCCGCCAGAAGAACCACTAGATGGCGGCCCTGGTTCTCACAAGCAAACTATTTTGTTGTTTTTTTCCATAGAACTGCTGCACTAAATCGTATCAGTGAAGTGTCAAATGCTTAGTTATTTGCCTCAGTATGGCCTTAATGACTTGTTCGGCTAGTTGCAACGGTTTATAACCCTATGCAGTCAACATTGATCAAGGTGGTTTTATTGTCCTATGCACAACAATTACAGAGCAGTCGCTGGCAATGAAATTCTTTAGCCTTGGGCTCCAACAGTGCAATATAAGAAACACAAGTAGGGAAGCTGAGACTTAAATAATATGATTGCCTTTAACCCCAAAAGTATGATAACGTGACTGTTTCTAATACAAGTTCAAAATATACAAATAATCAAAGCCCTCAAGTCTCCCATGTTAAGCATCAAACTCGGGGATCACTTGTCCGGTTTATTAACACTAATTAATTGACAAACTATTGCTTTGTGACCGCATGTATTCATTATTTTATCGTTTATGCGATATTGAGCAGGCCTACCTAGTTAAGTGTCTAAGCAAGGCGTGTACCCGAGGCGCGCACGACGAAGCGGTGACCTGGAGGCGCGCCTCCAGCTGACAGACGGCGGCGGTGATGCTCTCTGAACTCGCTGAGTCTCACTCCCTGCCATTCGGAGGCGCGTCTTCCAGCGTATTAGTCGTCCTACTACTACGGTAAGTGCTGTCAATGTGGATATCAAACGTTGGATCGATCACTTGGGTACATGTTATGTTGTTTGCGTATGGATACACTTAACATTTAGGAGTATTTGTTGTTGTAGTATGGAATACTGCCACTGCAGCTTTTCAGAGTGAGCCTCAGAGAAGCTTTAAGGTGTTTGTTACAGTCGTACTAAAGACGTCTCTCGAAGTTACATCGGGTAAAAAAAAAGTCACTCAACGTATTAAAAGCTACAGGTATTGATGATTTCCTTATCTTGAAGAATTTTGCCTGCTGCCAACCGTCGTCTATGAGGTCCAGAGTGCGCTTCTTTTGTTTTTTAATGTAAAGATTTAAAAAACGTAGAGTGAACCGACACGGGACGGACAGAGATTCGACTGAATGAAAGAATTACATAGAGACCCGTTTAACATATATCGCCGTGGATCATTGTCCTAATCAACAGTATTCCGTTTTCTTTTTTAAACTGCGCTTTTCTTGACCACTACTAAAGTTAGCTGGATTTTGTTTTATAGTAAGAATTCATTTGTGTGTGTGTGTGTGTGTGTCACACGATATGACCATATGAACAAAAAATAATTACTGTAACTGATTGAGTCTTGGAATTATAACAGAATAGCAGGACTTTCAAGCCACAACCAAAGGATTTGTAGAATTCAGCGGCAGGATAAACGTCAACATGTATGGGAACAGCAGTTATTGAGAAAAACACTATCTGGGAAGCCCAACGTCCGTCCAACGGAGCCGCTCTTTGTGAAGTCTCTATTTTTCTTTGAGCCAGCCTTATCTATATCTGGCCATTCTTCTGGTCTTTTTTGGCGAGACGCCACAATGCTCCACATCAGCCCCTCTCCGGGGGTTGTATGTACCCGGACGCCTGCCAGCTCCTCCACACAGGCCTCAGTGTGTGGGGCTGGGAGCCGGGGGAGCTCAGCCCCTCTCCTTTGTTTTGGTCCTTCTGGGCCGGACCTCCAGCCAACGTCCGCCAACACAACCTCCACCTGGAGGAGAGCCACGGCGGGGTGGGCAGCCACGACAGGCACACAGTCCAGCCTGGACTTGTCCCGTCAGCTTGTAGTTCAGGTCAGAATTTGGGGCATTTAACAGACGCTTTTATCCATACCACTCACAATGAAGTAAGTGAGAGCAGTGGTAGAACCTCTGGGTTCTACCACAGAACATGGGAAACACTGGCCCGGAGGAACGCAAGAAGCTTAAGAGGTCCGAAAGAGGAACCTCTAGTTCCTAGGTTCTACCTCTAGGTCCTAGGTTCTACCTCTAGGTCCTCGGTCCTAGGTTCTAGGTTCTACCTCTAGGTCCTAGGTTCTACCTCTAGGTCCTAGGTTCTACCTCTAGGTTCTAGGTTCTACCTCTAGGTCCTAGGTTCTACCTCTAGGTCCTAGGTTCTACCTCTAGGTTCTAGGTTCTACCTCTAGGTTCTACGTTATACTTCTAGGTTCCACCACCGTCTGGCTGAGGCTACGCCTCCATGGCCTTATCTTTTGAAGTGTCCTCTGGCCGGCAGTAAAGGAATGTTGCCTACGGGTGACATCACAGGAGCGCTTGAAAGCAGGGAGCAGAAAAGGGCAGAACTCAAAGGTTGGTGGGTCGGCCGGTGGCCCAGTATGAGTGGGACCACAAAGCGTAGGTGATCAAATGGCCGTGGATATGTGAGGGAGATCTCCAGCAGACAGATGGGTCACAAGTGTCCGGGCTGCCTGGTGTCAGTGGAGCCTGCGTAACACCTTATACCATACATCGGTCCTCTGGTCGGTCGATTGGTGGGATGTTTAAGGATGGATTTGACTTCTGGGTGGTGGACACTTGAGGCTCTCCAGCCACAGCCCTACGGTTCTACCACAGCGGCCCCTTGATACAGGAGTATGAATGAAGCTTCACAGTGGTAGGGCAGAGGATTTGTGAATGATTCGTTCATCACAATTTGCAGATGTCTCGTCTTATAAAATGACATCTCAATCATGACGGACGTTTCTAGTCCTTTTGGATTCTCGAGGCCCCGGAACGGAAAGTGTTCAGTCCCAGGTCCCCCTTTGGTTCTAATCCCTTCCAGAGATTAGGATCTGTCAGCACCTCTGATTGGCCACCCTCCACACCTTTGCGCTCCCAATGGCCTCATTAGCTCTAATCCCACCCTCCATCACCTCGCCGGCTCCAAAAGACTTCCTAACGTCGTCCCCTGGTGGCCTAGAATGCGACTCCTGATCCCCGTCCAGTCAGCAGATTATCCTCCCTGGACTTGTGTGGGAGGGAGAGGGAGGAGCCTGGAGCCTGGAGAGGGAGGAGCCTGGAGAGGGAGGAGCCTGGAGCCTGGAGAGGGAGGAGCCTGGAGCCAGGGGAGGGAGGAGTCAGGACGTGAGAGGACTGCAGGGGAAGAGGATCAGCAGAAGGCTCCAGGCTGGATCTTCTGACCTGGGGCATGCAGACAGCGGTCTTGACAATGGAGAGGCCTGTCTGGTCCACTCAGTCTGAGGAAAGTGAGACTCGAGCTGTTGTTTACCACGATGACCGTAGCAGTCTTGATGTTGTTAGAGTTAATGTCATTTTGATAGTTGTCCGTTTCCTGCCGGCTGTAAATCGTCCGGGCGTAACGGTTTACATCCTTGTTCATTCATTCAGTTGGCTTCCCCTCAGACAGCGGTTTTGAAGGTTCATTACATTTCAGACACCATACTTACCCCACCAATCTTTGACAATATTAGTACAAGGAGATGTGAAGTCTGATGGAGAGTCCTTACACTCTTATGTAAGTGTTTATCTTCAGTGTGATGCTTCAAAATAGAACGTGATGTCTGGTGTCGCTCACACTTTCCGCCCCAGTGCTAGCGGGAGAGCTTGCGCTCTGTCACACTGACCCGTCCGGCTTGTGGCTTAGCACAGTCATGCCGCTTGAGACTCTCATTAGGATCATGTTCTCCATTCTGCTGAACTCCACAGGCTCCATTGTTTGGTGGCCCGTCGTTCATTCAGTTGGCCTCTTGATCATCCAGTGGTTATGTAACTCTAAGGCTCATCATTTTTCAGAAGCAGCAACAACTTTTAGTAATCGGTACTAAAAACGATTCTCTGGGTTTGACCTTCTGGCCTTGGCCTGAGCCAGATTCAGCACCAAGCAGAACCTCCTCCATCAGCAGAACCTGGTTTCTCTCCCTCCCTTTGCTGCAGAAGAATCGATCTTGTGAATGTGAAGTTTGTTGCCACAGATGTTGTTTATTCAAGTGCTGCTTCTCAGGTCATGGAGTGAATTCTCCAGCTGCTCGGAGTCGCTCCACGCAGCGACCAGAGAGGAACCGCCTTCAGTCATCACATTGTCTACGTGTTTTTCAGAACCACCGGCCACTCTTCTCTTTGGTTCCTTTAGTAGAAGAACGGTGTCTTCTGAACAGAGGTCTAGACGCCACCCTCCCGCCTGTGTGTTTTTTGTGTTTGTGTGCATACGTCTGTGTGTGTTATGTATCAGAAGGCCCCTCCGGCACCTCAAACTGACCCTTATTGTCCCGGTATGTTGCCACAACCTGTTCAGCCGTGGCCCTGGGGTGGTGGAGGGGCAGGGCTGAGGGGCAGGTATAGGAGGGGGTGTGGTAGGTGGAGGAGGAGGGGAGGAGGAGGAGAGGAGGAGGTGTGGTAGGTGGAGGAGGAGAGGAGGTGGAGGAGGTGGAGGAGGAGGAGGAGGAGAGGTGGAGGAGGTGGAGGAGGAGGTGGAGGAGGTGGAGTGGAGGAGGTGGAGGAGGTGGAGGAGGTGGAGGAGGAGGTGTAGGAGTAGAGGAGGTGGAGGTGGAGGAGCCCCCCAATTAGAGGAGGATCATCTGCCTGCGCGTCGTGACGAGCACACGGCTGCATTCCTCCACCGGCTGGACCAGATCTTTACGTCTCTCAGGGTGAATGGAACATTCCGTACTACCCTGAGCTCCACGGCCCGGCCCGCACTGGGCCAGAGGAGAGGAGCTTCAGCAGGCAGGGGAGACCAGAGAGCTCAGGTAGGAGACACCAGAGAGCTCAGGGAGGGGAGACCAGAGAGCTCAGGTAGGAGACACCAGAGAGCTCAGGGAGGAGAAACCAGAGAGCTCAGGTAGGGGAGACCAGAGAGCTCAGGGAGGAGACCCCAGAGAGCTCAGGGAGGAGACACCAGAGAGCTCAGGGGGACACCAGAGAGCTCAGGGAGGAGACACCAGAGAGCTCAGGGGGACACCAGAGAGCTCAGGGAAGAGACACCAGAGAGCTCAGGGGGACACCAGAGACACCAGAGAGCTCAGGTAGGGGAGACCAGAGACCTCAGGTAGGGGAGACCAGAGAGCTCAGGTAGGAGACACCAGAGAGCTCAGGGAGGAGACACCAGAGAGCTTAGGGGGACACCAGAGACACCAGAGACCTCAGGGAGGATACACCTGAGAGCTCAGGTAGGGGAGACCAGAGAGCTCAGGTAGGAGACACCAGAGAGCTCAGGTAGAAGACACCAGAGAGCTCAGGGAGAAGACACCAGAGAGCTCAGGTAGGAGACACTAGAGAGCTCAGGGAGGAGACACCAGAGAGCTCAGGGAGGAGACACCAGAGAGCTCAGGGAGGAGACACCAGAGAGCTCAGGGAGGAGACACCAGAGAGCTTAGGGGGACACCAGAGACACCAGAGACCTCAGGGAGGATACACGTGAGAGCTCAGGTAGGGGAGACCAGAGAGCTCAGGTAGGAGACACCAGAGAGCTCAGGTAGAAGACACCAGAGAGCTCAGGGAGAAGACACCAGAGAGCTCAGGTAGGAGACACTAGAGAGCTCAGGGAGGAGACACCAGTGAGCTCAGGGAGGAGACACCCGAGAGCTCAGGGAGGAGACACCAGAGAGCTCAGGTAGGGGAGACCAGAGAGCTCAGGGAGGAGACACCAGAGAGCTGGGGGGTCAGTAAGCTCAGGGCCGGGGGAGGGTCAGCTGTAGTTCCGGTCCCTCTGCTGGGGAGTCAGTTGCTGCGGTGTTTGGGGGAAGGGAACATGAGGCTGGGGTGAATCGTTTGCTCCTCGCTTCATCTGTGATTGTCAAAAATGTCAACTCTAATGTGCGTGTGGAAGGGCGCCAGTGGGTGTTGAACGCTATGACAAAATAATCAACCGCTCGTTGTTATATTAAGGCGGGAATTCTTCATTCGTAACATGATCAATGTGTTCGCCATCAACTGAAACAGCTCAACGTTAAAACATTTGGTGTTTAATATATTCACAACTTTTGTTTAATTTCCACACTTTGTTTTCCATTCGTTATCCTACCTTAACTCCAAATCCAATAACTTCTTTACAGCTGAGGCGATCAGTTGGCTGCGTTGGCCTGCTTCTCATTAATCACCTCATGTTTCCACACCTCATTTCAGCCCTTCAGCAGACCAACACCAGCAGGGAGGGGCCCCTAAGCACAGCCCGGCCCCCCCGGGGCCCACGACAGTTACCTGTCCTATTAGGGGATGAAGGACCTTCAAACACCAGGCCTGACCTTCAGGTGTCTGTGTAGTAGTTCTAATTCACAGGTCTCTCATATGTTTGCATCTCTTCTATCATTGTTTGGACGATCAAACTGGCGACTCGTTACCACCACTGTTGAAACTGTTGTGGGAGTCTTGCAGTGTTGCTGCTAACCCTGCGACACTGTTCCTAAAACTGTGTGTGTGTGTGTGGGTGTGTGTGTGTGTGTGTGGGTGTGTGGGTGTGTGTGTGGGTGTGTGTGTGTGTGTGTGGGTGGGTGGGTGGGTGGTAGCCTCTGTAGAGATGGATCACGTCTACGCCTCTATCTACTTCCTGTCTCATTGTTGTGTCAGACCGTTTCCTGTCCACGCGTACAATCCCCTGATTTATCGTTCCAGAGTGTTGGCTCCTTTGATCTTGGTTTCGTAAAGTCACATCTGCGTCCCTCAGCTGACCCGGCCCGCCGGCCATGGTGGGCCTATCCTGCTCTATTATCCTGCCCATCCTGCTTCTAGTTATTAATAATAACAACGTGTGTTTATTGACTGACACACAATCCTCCTCGTGTCATCACACAACCAACGTTTGAACGGGAGAACTCTGCTACTCTGCTCCCTGGAGCCAGGAAGATCCACAAGGACCTGCTCACCTCAGAGAGCGACGGAGCCAGGTCCAGTGCTCTGTGTTCTGAACTGACCTGGGTTCAGTCTGTGTTCTCAACTGATCTGGGTTCAGACACTCTGCGGAGTGAAGCAGACGTGTGTGTTCTGCACTGATCTGCTCGCCTCTGAGAGCGATAGAGCCCTGACTTCACCAACGTTAAAACTAGAGAACCCAGGGTTCAGTCGCTCTCTGAAGTGAGCAGATCAGTGCAGAACAGGAGGCCCCACCGCTGATGAGCAGCCTGTTGGCCCCTCTGGTCCCCGCTGAAGGAGCTGTCCTCACACATGTGTGGACCACATGTGGGTCTCTCTCGTTGAACGCCTGCTTCTGCTTTATTGATGCCCCCCCCCACTCCCCCCCCCTCCCGGTTTCCATAGCAGTGAAGATGATCACATCGCGGTGACATCCTGCACCTGCCCGAAGCCCCGCCCTGACACGGCTAACGTGAACCAGCGCTATCCAGCGCTGGTCCAAGTGCTGCTGCTGGTTCTGCTGGTTCTTCTGGTTTGACCACTATGGTGCAGTTAAGCTAGCTCTCCCCATGGCGGGGTTTTAAAGAGAGAACAGAAAGGATAAAGCTCGATTTTGAAAAGATCTGACTGAAAAATCCTGTGTGGCTAGCTTTAGCCACCGAAGCCTCCAGCCATGTGTAGGACTCGGCTCAGGTAACCTGAGCCCACGGGAGGTAGACTGTCTGTTCATTGAACCGGATTAAATGATTAATCCGGGTTTATTTCTTGTTTATCGGAGCATCTGATTGGTTGATTGCCTGGGGGGCCCTGGGGGGTCCAGGACCAGGCCGGACCCCCACTGTGTGGAGCAGACCCCCTGTGAGGGTCACACACTCTCCATAGCGTCTCATGTTGTGACCGGGGGTCTCCTCTCTCCCGCAGGAAGAAACATGGCGGAGCCCAGACCACAGCGGACCCCGGACCAGACCCCAGACCAGACCCCGGAGGGGACCCCAGAGGGGACCCCAGACCCGCTGGGGGCGGACCTCCCAGAGGCCACGCCTGGGTACAAGCCCCCGGTCCCGAAGACCCTCCAGGAGCTCCATGAGCTGGACCAGGACGACGAGAGCCTCACCAAGTACAAGAAGAGCCTGCTGGGCGACGCCCGTGGCAGCCACGGTGGGCCTGGGAGTCTGGGGTCTGGGGGTATTAAGGTCTGGGGTCTGGGGTCTGGGGGTATTAAGGTCTGGGGTCTGGGGGTATTAAGGTCTGGGGTCTGGGGGTATTAAGGTCTGGGGTCTGGGGTCTGGGGGTATTAAGGTCTGGGGGTATTAAGGTCTGGGGTCTGGGGGTATTAAGGTCTGGGGTCTGGGGTCTGGGGGTATTAAGGTCTGGGGTCTGGGGTCTGGGGGTATTAAGGTCTGGGGGTCTGGGGGTATTAAGGTCTGGGGTCTGAGGGTATTAAGGTCTGGGGTCTGGGGGTATTAAGGTCTGGGGTCTGGGGGTCTGGGGGTATTAAGGTCTGGGGTCTGGGGGTCTGGGGGTATTAAGGTCTGGGCTCTGGGGGTCTGGGGGTATTAAGGTCTGGGGGTCTGGTGGTATTAAGGTCTGGGGTCTGGGGGTATTAAGGTCTGGGGTCTGGGGGTATTAAGGTCTGGGGTCTGGGGGTATTAAGGTCTGGGGTCTGGGGGTATTAAGGTCTGGGGTCTGGGGGTCTGGTGGTATTAAGGTCTGGGGTCTGGGGGTATTAAGGTCTGGGGTCTGGGGGCCTGGGGGTATTAAGGTCTGGGGGTATTAAGGTCTGGGGTCTGGGGGTCTGGTGGTATTAAGGTCTGGGGGTCTGGGGGTATTAAGCTCTGGGGTCTGGGGGTCTGGGGGTATTAAGCTCTGGGGTCTTGGGGTCTGGGGGTATTAAGGTCTGGGGTCTATGGGGTCCTGGTGTGTCTGTCGGTCTCTGGGTCTGGGGGGCTGTGGACATCGTGTTCTATGGAGAACGTCAGGGAGCGTGTGCGTTGCGTGCGTTGTGTGCGCGGTGCGGGTGTTAGGTGCGCGGCCGCTCTGTTGTGTTGTTTTTATTGGATTCTAAATAGTTTAGCACAGATGTTGGATGCTGGGCGCTTTACAAGCAGATGTTCAAACGTGGAGCGGACCGGGAACACATGTGGACGAGCCGCGTAATGCGGGGAATGAACCTCATATCTCGGAGGGTTTCCGTGGAAGTCTAGATTCATATTTGATTTTCTATTATATATTATATACATTTGTTTTGTGAAATAAATTATCCGTAGTTGTGAACCGGCTCCTCTGAATGGAGCGGAGACGTGACCATGGGTTCGTACCGTGTCTAGAGTCACCTGCTGGGTGATTATTATAACATGTGTTTATTATTGTCCTCCCGACCATGAAGAGAAATCAATCTTCTCCTTGGAATGTCAGAAACACGTCCGGGAATGTGTGAAAGTCTGCTGGCAATCCGCTCAGTATCGGGAATAACACTCGGTCTCCCAGTCTCTCCCAGGACTATATGATACTAAAGTTAGTTCCTTCACCTGCACCGTATTAAAAGGTCAGATGAACTGTCGGCTGGGTTATTTCTGTTTCTGTACCAATTATTCAAAGGAAAAAAGAATCACTTTTGTTTATAATAAGACCATGAACACAGCCACCGATGGAGCAATGCAATAACAGTACCACTGATGTGATCAGGATGACATCCCGTCTTGTTTGTGTACTGTGTTTATTTTCTCTCTTCTTCTGCTCTGGGGGGCGTTGACAGACGAGGGCGGTTTGAACGTGGTGGTGACCCGGCTGACGCTGCTGTGTGACACGGCGCCAAAGCCCATGACTCTGGACCTGCAGGGTGAGTGCTGCCCCCGTGTGGCCGACGGGGGAAACACAGGCACACAGCGCCATGCCCCGTGATGCCAGAATCCAACGTTATCTTAAGCAACGGGGAACTATTGAACACAGTATTTGACTTTGAACAGTGTCGGCCTTTTTGTTTGTTCAACATTTTTCGATTTTAATTTCGGTTTATTTGCTTCTGAAATGGATATGATTGAACATCCTTAGTGTAATTTGTATTTCCTACTATTGTGTCATGACATCTTATTGTGTGTTAAGAGAGGTGCTGAGATCCTGTAGCTCCATCCGTTCGCTGGGCTAGTTAAATTTTTATTGAACACAATTCATGGGCTGAAACTCTCCAGGTGTCCGGTGATCTACTCAAAGCCGTAAATTTAAGCAGATTTAAGACAGGCGTTAAATGAGGAGGTGAACCGGTGAGGTGCTGTTCCCCAGGTGACCTGCAGGCCGTCAGGAAGCAGGTCTTCGAGCTGAAGGAGGGCGTCGACTACAAGATCAAGATCAGCTTCAAGGTCAGCCCAGGGAAAATGGCCGCCGTCGGTGGGACCTTCTGAACAGGAAGTGACATGTTGTTGAGTGTCTCATGTTTCTCCCTGTCTGTCTCTGAAGGTCCAACGGGAGATCGTGTCGGGCCTGAAGTACCACCAGGTGATGTCCAGGAAGGGAATCACAGGTAAGACCTCGCTGCTCTCTCCCCGTCCCTCGCTTTAAACTGAACTCCATATTCAGGTTTTCTCTTTAATCTGGATTATTATCCTACCACACAGATGCATGTTGTGCCAGAACGGATGTTTGACGACATCTTGTATCTGTATCTGTATTAGCGAGGGGAATCCAGAACAGGAGGGGTCTGGACAGTATGTGAATGTTTGAAACTGGATCTAGGGGGTTTCAGGTCTGGGGAAGTGTTATGGGCTGTAGATGAATAAACGTCTGGAGTCTGAGAGCGGCGAGCTCCTCTTGGGGTGACCTTCTTCTGACAATTGTTCTTGTTGTGAGTCGCCCTGGATAAAAGCGTCTGCTGAGCACTAGAGCTTAGATCGGGCCCAGAAAATCAAGCCCGACCCGACCCGAGCCTGTTCACGTTCTGTCCGAGCGCGGCCTGGTCCGACACATTCACTGTAATTATGAGCCCGAGCCCGATTTCAACCCAACATTTTTTTTAATACATGGGATGCGTGTGAGTGGAGGAGACACGTGAGCTGCAAACGCTCGATCAAAGGCCTGGCCCGACCCGGCCCGAGGATAGTGGTGGGAATATCGGAACGGCTTGGGCTCGGGCAGGGAATCTAAACATTACTGAGCGCCCTGAATGAGGATGAACGGCTCGCTCTCCGCTCTGTGCTCCGTTAGAACAATAAGATTACAAACCGAAGCTTGCGCTCCGTGCGCTTTGGTGTTCTCTACTGGAGAAGTGTATACTGGGGGCTCAGGAGGCAGAGCGGGTCGGCTGGTAACCGGAAGGTCGCTGGTTCGATCCCCGGCTCCTCCTAGCCGAGTGTGGACGTGTCCCTGAGCGAGACGCCCCCCCCTGACTGCTCCTGACCAGCTGGCTGTCGCCCTGCGGGGTCGACTCCATCGTCGGTGTGTGAATGTGTGTATGAACGGGCGAATGTGTTTATGAATGGGTGAATGTGTGTATGAACGGGTGAATGTGTTTATGAATGGGTGAATGTGTGTATGAACGGGTGAATATGTTTATGAATGGGTGAATGTGTGTATGAACGGGTGAATGTGTTTATGAATGGGTGAATGTGTGTATGAACGGGTGAATGTGAGGTGACATTGTAAAGCGCTGTGAGGGGCCACTGGTTAGAACAGCGCTGTGTGAATGCAGTCCATTAACTGGAGCCTCTCTCCCCCCTCCCCGGTTCCTCCCCGGGCCAGTGGACCGGGCCTCCTACATGGTAGGGAGCTACGGGCCGCGGCCCAGCCAGGAGCAGGAGTACGTGACGGCGCTGGACGAGGCGCCGCGCGGCCTGATGGCCCGCGGGACCTACAGCATCAAGTCCTCCTTCGTGGACGACGACAAGAACGTGTACCTGTCCTGGGACTGGAGCCTCACCATCAAGAAGGACTGGGGCGGCTGACTGCCCTCTCCTCCTCCTCCCCCTCTCCCCCCCCTCCTCCCCCTCCCCCTCCTCCCTCTCCTCCCCTCTCCTCCCCCTCCTCCCCCTCCCTCCCCCTCTCCTCCTCCTCCCCCTCTCCCCCTCCTCCCCCTCCCTCCCCCTCTCCTCCTCCTCCCCCTCCTCCCCCTCCCTTCTCTCCTCCCCCTCCTCCCCTCTCCCCCTCCTCCCCCTCCCTCTCCTCCCCCTCATCCCTCCTCCTTCTCCTCCCTCTCCCCCTCCCCCCCTCTCCTCCCTCTCCTCCCTCCTCCTCTTCCTCCCTCGTCCCTTCCTCCCTCTCCCCTTCCTCCTCCCTCTCCTCCCCCTCCTCCCTCTCCTCCCCCTCCTCCCTCCTCCCTCTCCTCCCCCTCCTCCCTCTCCCCTTCCTCCTCCCTCTCTTCCTCCTCCCCTCTCCTCCCCCTCCTCCCTCCTCCTCCTCCTCTGCCTCCCTCTCCTCCTCCTCCCCCTCCTCCCTCTCCTCCCCCTCCTCCCTCTCCCCTTCCTCCCTCCTCCTTCTCCTCCCTCTCCCCTTCCTCCCTCCTCCTCTGCCTCCCTCTCCTCCTCCTCCCCTCTCCTCCCCCTCCTCCCTCCTCCTTCTCCTCCCTCTCCTCCTCCTCCCCTCTCCTCCCCCTCCTCCTCCTCCTCCTCCTTCTCCTCCCTCTCCTCCTCCTCCCCTCTCCTCCCCCTCCTCCCTCCTCCTCCTCCTCCTCTTCCTCCCTCTCCTCTCCTCCCCAGTGCCCCCCTCCTCCACACCCTCCCCCTCTGTCTTCTCATTGGACGAGGGTTTGGTCACTTGTTTTAGATTTTGTATTTTGTGAGTATTTGGTTAACGCTGCAATGCCATTGGCCTTCAGAAGGTCATACCAAAGATGCCCCCCCCCCCTGACCCCACCTGTTGTTGTGAGGCTTTGGGGGTCAAGGGTCACACTGACCAAATGTGCACCATCATGGTATCCTGGTGATGTTGTGTATCTCTTGTTTGGTGTTGTTTAATTGGACAGATGGTTCACCGGTTGACTCTTGATGTATCTGCCTACCGGTCCACCTGGAGGCTGACCGGTTGATCCAAAACCCAAAACCGTTCCCCACTTAATGACCTTCAACCACAATGTGAGCTGGTTCCCCTCTTCATCACACGCAGTGTGATGAAGAGGGGAACCAGCTGGTCTGACTCCCTGCTCTACTGGTCTGACTCCCTGCTCTGCTGGTCTGACTCCCTGCTCTACTGGTCTGACTCCCTGCTCTGCGCTGCCTTACAGGAAATGGAAATCCCTTGCAGATGGATGAACCAATAGAAATTAAGCCGTTTGCCTTCAGAAATATAATCTTTTCTCCCTATACTGTGTATCCCCCAAGATGAATTGATTTCTATAAAGAAGCTTCTGAGCGCTCTGTGTGTAACGAGGAGCTCTGTGCTGTCGTATCGCGATACCACCTCCAGAACCCTGGAGAACCTTATCACCGCTCGGTGTTCAGTGCTGACCTGTGTCTATAATAAAGGGTTTGAATGTGCCGGCATAGTGCAAGTGTTTATTCACACCACCATTCATGTGCTCGTCATAATGGATTCATCAGTGGGTTGACTCCCCCCCCCCCCCCCGTTTGGACGACCAAAGCAGGGGGGGATGTGTGCGGTGTGTGTTTCTTTGGTTCAACAAATCAAAACCACTTTAATTCGACGTATGCTTTAATCAAACAATGTTTGGCCTTTTACAACAGAACCTCCCAGCTGACAGAATTGAGGTTACTCATTGGACGACACTCAGGACATCGGTATGAGTCAGCTTCCCTGACGCAGCATTGCATGCTGGGTGGGGAAACCCACCTTTGTTGCCATGGCGCATTGGCTCGGGTCTCCGTTGGGGGGAGGAGTGAGTGGTGGGCCATGTTGTGTTGGAGATGGCGGTCCTCTGATTGGCCGATCTCCTCACCAGGTTCATGACCCCAGCTGACCTGAGTCAGACCTGGACACGGCTGTGGGCTGTGTGGCGGACGGCTGGTTTAATCAGCCTCACCTGGCCGAGTCTGATTGGACTCTGGGGCTGGGTGGGGCTGCACACCTGTTGTGCATCGACCAATCAGTGTGCTACAGGTTAAACCAGCCGTCACCGCACAAACTCATGCATGGACGTCGCCACAACGTCCGTCCAGCGTCCAAACAGCCAATGACAGGCCTGCTGTGTGGCAGTGTCTGTAGCGCGGCTAGGTCAGTACGCTCAGTGTGGTGAACACCTGCTCATGTACAGGAGGTCAATGTGGATCGTGGGAACGTTTTGCTGTTGTGGAACAAATGAGCAACTTTCAATCATTTATTTGCTAGGCCAGTATCTGGCCAGCCACTGAGAAAGGGCAGTAAGGGAAACTCTTCCTCCGCTAGTGTCACTCAGTCAGTGAACCACATCACAAACGGGTCCTCATTCATGACGAGTCCAGAGCTTGTTGCAGTGTATTTCCAGCGTTAGTCGCAGTACTTTAGTTTTGACAGGAGCTCAAACAAGGCATTTCACTTCTTACAGCAGTGAGACGGGATTTGGCGCATTTTCATTTTAGAGGAATTAAAAATTAGCAAGTGCAGATATCGGTAAACATCCCTTCATTTCCAACCAATCACGACACACAACACACAGACCTTTGGAGCGGCCCCGTCTTTGGTGTGACAGGCAGCCATTTAGAACCAATCACAAACAGCCATCGTACAACCTGGGATTCGCTCAGGGTAACATCGGGTTAATCTGAAAACAAAACCAAATAAACCAACAGGCAAGCAAACGAGCAGCATTGTTAACGCTGAGGGGGGGGGCACTGTAAGACGCCCCGACGCTGAGGGACCTCCCAGGACCGCACGTCGGCGTGGCGACGGTGGGAGCTGCGTCGGCATGGAGACCGTCGTCCAGGGTGGGGATGGGAGCTCCGTAGGCGTGGCGACCGAGGAGGATGGGAGCTCCGTTGGCGTGGCGACCATCACCCGGGGGGAGGAGCTCCGTCCCGGCCAGCCTCTCACTTGGCGCGCTTGCGGCCCTTGTGGGAGGAGTTCATGTGGACCTTGGTCTTCTGCAGGCGGGAGAAGATCTCCTTGAAGAGCGTCTTGTACTCGGGCGCGTTCTGCCCCAGACGCTTGTCCACCTGCTCCACCTGCCGGCTCAGCCCCTCCAGGGCCTCGGGGGTGGAGGGGGGCGAGGGGGGCTCGGCGCAGGCCCCGCCCTCCGCGCCCCCGGGCGGCGGGGCGGGGCCGCCGGCCCCCAGGCTGTAGTCCTTGACGGAGGGGTCCCGGGACACGGGGCGGGAGGTCTGCACCCCGGCGTGGCAGAGCCCCTCCTGGTGGCGCCGGCATTTCCCCAGCAGCTCCTCGTACTTCTCCAGCAGCGTGTGGTACTGCTCGTCCACCTCGCTCAGGATGGACATCCCCCGCCGGCCGCGCGCCACGTAGCCGCCGCCGCCGCCGCGCCGCCCCGCCGCCTCCTCCCGGCCCGAGATGGCGTTCAGCGCCGTGTCGCTGCAGCTCTTCCTGACGGGGCCCTCCCCCCGCACGGCCCCGCCCTCCTCCGGCTCCGCCTCGGGCGTGTCCGTCTCGGGCGCGCTGGCGAGGAGGGCGTGCTCCAGGTCGCCCGCCGCCCCCCCGCCGCCCAGCAGGAAGGCCCTGGAGCGGCGCAGCTGCTGCATCTCCTCCAGCTCCGCCTCCAGCTCGCGGACCCGGAGCCGGCAGCCCTCGGCCCCCAGGAGCCGCCGCTCCAGGGCCTCGAACTCCTGCAGCGCGGCGGCGCAGTCGCGCTCGGCGCCCTCCCGCCGGCCGCGCTCCGCCGCCATGTTGTCCCGCAGCGCGGCGAGGGAGTCCTGCAGCCGCCGGTGCTCCTGGTCGGCGGGGGGGGCCTCCAGCAGGTCCACGCTGCCCGGGTGGGCCACCAGGAAGCCGTCCTCGTACCTGGGGGGGGGCGGTGTTGTACTCAAATGTAAGTGAAAGGATGTGATCTGTAGTGTCTGATCATCTGGAGACACACGGCGCCACGAGGGGAAATGGATCCTCAAGGTCTCAATCAACCCAAAAATAGAAAGTGTTGTCATACACATTCAACAACAGAGTGTGTGTGTGTGTGTGGAGGACTCTTATTGTGGTAGAGGGGTGTGTTTATGTGTGGAGGACTCTTATTGTGGTAGAGGGGTGTGTTTATGTGTGGAGGACTCTCATTGTGGTAGAGGGGTGTGAGTGGAGGGCTCTTATTGTGGTAGAGGGGTGTGTGGAGGACTCTTATTGTGGTAGAGGGGTGTGTGTGTGTGTGGAGGACTCTTATTGTGGTAGAGGGGTGTGTGTGTGTGTGTGGAGGACTCTTATTGTGGTAGAGGGGTGTGTGTGTGTGGAGGACTCTTATTGTGGTAGAGGGGTGTGTGTGTGTGTGGAGGACTCTTATTGTGGTAGAGGGGTGTGTGGAGGGCTCTTATTGTGGTAGAGGGGTGTGTCGAGGGCTCTTATTGTGGTAGAGGGGTGTGTGGAGGGCTCTTATTGTGGTAGAGCGGTGTGTGGAGGGCTCTTATTGTGGTAGAGGGGTGTGTGGAGGGCTCTTATTGTGGTAGAGGGGTGTGTGGAGGGCTCTTATTGTGGTAGAGCGGTGTGTGGAGGGCTCTTATTGTGGTAGAGGGGTGTGTGGAGGGCTCTTATTGTGGTAGAGGGGTGTGTGGAGGGCTCTTATTGTGGTAGAGGGGTGTGTGTGTGTGTGGAGGACTCTTATTGTGGTAGAGGGGTGTGTGTGTGGAGGGCTCTTATTGTGGTAGAGGGGTGTGTGGAGGGCTCTTATTGTGGTAGAGGGGTGTGTGGAGGGCTCTTATTGTGGTAGAGGGGTGTGTCACCTGGGCGCGGTGCACAGCTCCTTCAGGCAGGGGAAGGAGCTGACGGTCTTCCTCCTTTCCTTCTTCTCCCGCCGCACCCGGAGCTCCTCCAGCGTGCGGAGCTCCTCCACGCGGCCCGACAGCCCATCCACCTGGGCCTGGAGCGCCTCGGAGGTCCCCGTCAGCCTGCACACACACACACACACACACACACACACACACACACACACACACACACACACACACACACACACACACACACACACACACACACACACACACACACACACACACACAGAGAGACACACACACACACACACACACAGAGAGACACACACACACACAGACACACAGAGAGAGAGAGACACACACACACACACAGAGAGAGACACACACACACACACACACACACAGGATTGCCATAATGTTAGCTCATTAGCTCTTCCATCTTGTTCCATTCATCTACAGCCTCTGATCAGCACACTGGGACCACTGGTGGGAGCACTGGTGGGAGCACTGGTCTGACCACTGGTTTGACCTCTAGTCTGACCACTGGTGGGGCCACTGGTTTGACCTCTAGTCTGACCACTGGTGGGACCACTGGTGGGGCCACTGGTGGGACCACTGGTGGGACCACTGGTGGGACCACTGGTGGGACCACTGGTGGGGCCACTGGTGGGACCACTGGTGGGACCACTGGTGGGGCCACTGGCTTGACTGGGCCAACTCAACCAGCTCTGTCCTGGTGAACACAGAGCTGGTCTCAGGCAGCGTCAGTCCTCTGAGCCCCCAGTTGTTGTAATCGTCAGTAAGACCGGCTTACGGGTTGGAATGCTCTGGGTATTATAATGAAGGACTTGTTGCAACAACGTGCGGCCCGGACCACTAACTCGACTACTGGTGTTAAAGAAACGCTCAAGCAACGCTGGAGACGGGGAGAGGGGCAGAACATCCACCCAGTCTCTGATCTCCCTCTGACGTCAAACACAGTCCCTTCTGATTGGAGGCCTGGCTCTCTGAAAGAGGGTGAGTGAGCGACTGAGTGAGTGAGTGTGTGAATGAGTGAGAGGGTGAGGGAGTAATTGAGTAAGTGAGTAAGTGAGTGAGTGAGAGGGTGAGGCTGACCAGTGGATCTTCTGGTGCGAGGCCTGGCTCTCTGCTAGAGTGTGTGAGTGAGGGGGTGAGTGGGGGGGTGAGAGGGTGAGGGGGTGAGTGATTGAGGGGGTGAGAGGGTGAGGGGTGAGGCTGACCGGTGAATCTTCTGGTGCGAGGCCTGGCTCTCCAGCAGCAGCTTCTCGTTGGTGATCTCCAGGGCGCGCGCCGTCACATCCAGCTGTTCGTACACCTTGGCGTGCTGTTCGTTCACATCCCGCAGAACCTCCAGCTGCTTGGCCAGGTACTGGGGGGGGGGCACACACACACACACAGGCAAACACACACACAGGCACACACACACACACAGGCACACACACACACACACACACACACACGCACACACACACAGACACACAGGCAAACACACACACAGGCACACATACACACACACAGGCAAACACACACACATGCACACACACACACACAGGTACAGGCACACGCACACACACACAGGCACATGCACACACACACACACACGCACATGCACACGCAAACGCACACACACAGGGAGTTGATTACATCAGGGTCGATGGGATTATAATATTGAACGATACAGTCATGAATAAAGACAGCAGGCCCAATGTGGAGTCACATGCTGAGCTACAGAGCTATACTAACATAGTACATTGGTTTCTATTCCCTTATTAGAGACACGGACCTTGTCGGCGTGTGTCAAATATCAACAAAAAAAGGCTGTGAAGAAATAGAAAAATGGTTTGGAAATCCGTGATGTGAAGTGATGCATTAAATTGAAGCCCTTTTGTTTTGGGAGGATCGCCCTACTGTTGGACATTCCACCACCAGGGGGAGATACAGCCGTGAACCGCGGCCTCATAACCCACGGCTGATGAGAGAGGACAGCATGGTGCCAGCTGTCAGGGCTCAGACGTGCACGTGTGCACACATGCAGACACACACCTCTATCTCCTGGGCCTGGTCCTCGTTGATGATGTACATGTGCTGCAGTGAGTCCTCCAGCTCCTTATTGCGTTCCAGAAGAGTCTTCCCCAGCTCTGCTGCCAGGTGGAGGTCTTGGGGGGGGGGGGGGGGGGGGGGGCAGAGACACAGGGGGCTTTACACACTGACACACACTGAAACACACATTGAACCAAGACCTCCATGCTGCGTGGGGATCAGGGAAAAGCAGCAGGAAGATGTTCCTCCTGTCTAGTGAGACGTCACCCACACCTCCACCTCAAACCCACTCAATCATCACAGCCAGGCTGACGTTGTGAACACTGAGCTGCTGTGCAGCCGTGTTCCTCTAAAGATGGGGAAGGCGGCCTCAGAGTCCCCTTGTTGCAGCAGAAGAAAACCTTCAAAGCTGTAACGTTTACAGGGGAACAGACGTCTGTAGAAAGAGAAATCGACGCGACGTCTAGAAGGAGGTCTCAGCCGGGGAGAGGAGAACAGAGAACAAAGAGAAGCATCCCAGGAGTCCAGGAAGTACAAGACCTCCAGGATGTATTTCTGTACGTTATGTGGGCTGATGAGAGCCCTAGTTACCGGGCACAGACCCCCCCCCCCCTCCATCGGGGCTGAGTGTGCGTCTGGCTCACTGCCCC
Organism: Pollachius pollachius; assembly: GCF_949987615.1. NCBI lineage: Eukaryota > Metazoa > Chordata > Actinopteri > Gadiformes > Gadidae > Pollachius > Pollachius pollachius. The sequence goes on along the minus strand of NC_136944.1, from coordinate 23,816,100 downwards.
CCGCACGCGAGAGGCCTCACGGCATTGTGTTCAACAAAAGACTGGACACACAACTCCACCACAGGCAGCGTGTGAGACTACTCACATGTAGCTAGGAGTGACAGGAGTCAGCCATCGGGGGGGGTGTGTGTGTGTGTGTGTGTGTGTGTGTGTGTGTGTGTGTGTGTGTGTGTGTGTGTGTGTGTGTGTGTGTGTGTGTGTGTGTGTGTGTGTGTGTGTGTGTGTGTGTGTGTGTGTGTGTGTTTGTGTGTGATGCATCCCGTCCCTCCCCACGTGCGGATCAGTTATGTAACTCATGTCGGGGGAGGGGCGGGACAACCCTAGTGACTGCTATTAATGACCAATCAGCAGTCATGTCATGTATCGCCACGGCGACCTGTGTTGCACTGCTGGGGTCTCAGCGGGGGGGGGGGGGCGCCTCACAGGACAGTGTCTCCCAGTCCCCCGTCCCTGGCGACCTCTAGGTCATTTACGTTCAGGGCGTTTGGCAGACGCTTTTATCCAAAGCGACGTCCGCAGATATCCAAAGTGTCCTCGTTAACCGAGTTAAGAGACCTGGTCTCCACCAGAGACACGCCGTGGGTTCGCAACCCATCAGCGGGTTGGACTCCGTGAACGTGTGAACGTAATCTCCTACAGAGAGCTCTGTGCTGGGGCTCAGGCCAGCTGTCTGTCTGTAGGTCTGTCTGAAGTGTTTCTGTCTGACTGCAGTGAGTCTGTCTGTAGCTCTGCAGTGAGTCTGTCTGTAGCTCTGTACAGTCTGTCTGTCTGTAGCTCTGTACAGTCTGTCTGTCTGTAGGTCTGTCTGAAGTGAGTCTGTCTATCCATAGCTCTGTAGTGAGTCTGTCTGTAGGTCTGTACAGTCTGTCTGTCTGTAGCTCTGTAGTGAGTCTGTCTGTAGGTCTGTACAGTCTGTTTGTAGCTCTGTGGTGAGTCTGTCTGTAGCTCTGTACAGAGTCTGTCTGTAGGTCTGTACAGTCTGTCTGTCTGTAGCTCTGTAGTGAGTCTGTCTGTAGGTCTGTACAGTCTGTCTGTCTGTAGGTCTGTACTGATTCAGTGACCGCTCCACTGCTCAATGTGTAGAACACACAGTATTATATAACATGGACTATTTAAAGGATTTACTGCACATGTGCAAAGGACCTTTATACACATTTCTAGGTGACATAATATAAAGGTTAATTAGGCCTGGTTAATTCGAGAATTAGGGCCGATAACAAATAAGATCATATCGAAGATTATATTTCTGTGGGGTGAAATTGTGCCTTAACCTCAAATTTTGATTTATGTCATTTCAAGGCTGAACTGAATTTGATCCCTGAAGCCAGTCTGAGCTGCGATGAGATCGGCTTAATGCTGCTGACCCATTATTAAACACACAGACACACACACACACACACACACACACACACACACTATCCTAATCACACACACACACACACACAATCCTAAACACACACACACACACACACACACACACACACACAATCACACACACACACTATCTCAATCACACACACACACACACACACACACACACACACCATATCTTCTTCCCAAAGCAGACACACACAACCTTGTGTATTGTTGGCCGTCTTCCTGATTAAACGGTGGTTTTGATTTGATAAACTGTGTCAAATCTGACCTGCCTATATTAAATCCAAAGGGGGTGTAAGACACACACACACACACACACACACACACGTTGGACCCAATTCGTATTCATTGAGGTTGAAGTTAGGCTGGAGTCGTTGCATGGATAAATGGAGGCCTTGACCTGGTCTTCAGGGTCCGTCCGGACATGTTGCCCGGGCTGGGTTCACAGATTAGATCAAGCCAGTCGTGTGTCTAATGCATGCTCTCTCTCTCTCTCTCTCTCTCTCTCAGACACAGACTACAAGAGACAACCCCACCTAGGTATGATGTAATAGTCTTAGAAACGCACTATTGAGGATTACAGGGGTCTCGTCCTCTTATGTGGGGGGGGGACTCAGACCCGAGGCCTGACCCTCTCTCTCCACTCTCTATTCGGAGGAGATCAGAATGATGAGCAGAACAGGAGGAGAAACTCAGACTACAGGATGGAGGTTCGGGAAAAACGACCAACCGCAGAAGAAAACGTTTAAATCGTTTCATTTGACTCATAAATAACAGTTACGTAATTATATAGTGGTTATTCATCAACCTAAATGTTGATTTATAAGACGCGGTCTCCTCCCGGTTGGAGGATGCTCTACTCCACAGACACCAGCAGGTTAACAGATCCAAGCCCATCAGAGGAAACAATCAGAGGTTCTGTTCCAGCTCCTCGCCGTAATAACGTCCCACCCCCAAGAGAAAGGCGGACCTCAGAGGGGTCTCCGTACCTTGTTCCAGGTCCCGCTGGTCGTACCAAGGCTCCTCATCCTCCGTCGCGAACTCCTCCATCCCGCCCGGCCGGAGCATCGATGTGGTACCGCTGGGGATGCGAACACAAACCGCCCGGAAGCAGAGCACGCCTCGCGAAGGAAAAAAAGAACCCAACGGCGCAGACTCAGACGGTGTCGGCCTGTCCGCGGACCTAGGGGAGAGCACGTCAAACACCGCCCTCCGGGTGCACACCTGCGCGCGCTCAATTCACTAGCGCCGTTATAAGCTGATCTTAAATTCTATTAAGTAACATCCTTTCAAATGAACACCTGTGTTATTCTGACACTAAAATTGAGCTTCCGAGAACCGCTAGAAGGTTTTCATCATCTCCTCCCGCACCGCGCAGCAGCAGCGATGATGTCATGGTGGACGGGCACAGTGGGGGCCGTCAGCTGTTCGCGGACACGCCCCTCCGGGGGCGCGCACTGCGCCGACGTCTCCCCCTCTGCCCGGACGACCCGTGGCGACCCGGCCATCACCGGCATTGTTCAGTTCAAACACACGGGGAGTCGGGGATACGACCATAATGGACCACATTAAGTAACACATTGATTAACTCATTAAGCAGAAGAGGATATTCCCACATCAGCACTAGATCTTTATTGTACAAAACAGCACTTTGCGGATCGCAGAGTTGGGTTTCCGTTCGCCTTAATGGACCACTGAGTGAAAGGAGGGGGGGGGGGGGGACAGGAAGCCTCCCGTAACCTGGCACTCAGGGCCGGTCCCCATGGCAACAGTAAAGCTTTTCCAACATGGAGAGGAGACAAGTGATGATCAACAGAAACAGAACTCACACGTCTCTACATGAACACGGGTCCTAGAGGAACTGAGACCAACCTAGGACTGTTATACACACAGAGCTTTAATTAAGGTAACGAGCTGTGTGGTGGAACCGTCCGCCGCTGGACATTATGTTCAGTTTGGTTTCAGAACATTCCAGAGGTTCCAGAGGGTAAGCAGCGGCCAGCAGCAACGAGCATCAGCAAGACGACGCCTTCTGTGTTAGTGAGTCATCGTTCAACCTCAAGTCCGGCTAACGTCTGGCTAACATCCGGCTAATGTCCAGCTAATATCTGGCTAACATCGGGCTAATGTCCAGCTAATATCTGGCTAATGTCCAGCTAATATCTGGCCAACATCGGGCTGATGTCGGGCTAATGTCCAGCTAATATCTGGCTAACGTCTTGCTAGTGTCCAGCTAACGTCTGGCTAACATCGGGTTAACGTCGGGCCAATCTCTTGAGCATCTGGCTGACGCCGGGCTAATGTCCGCTAAATGTGAGTCGGTGTTCAAGCCGCCGGCCGTCGGCGGGGTTCGGTGTGGTCGTGTCCGAGCAGCAGAACAACAGGAAGTGGCAGGAGGAGGGGGGGCGGGCCTCCCCTTGTCAAGTCGTGAGAGGAAGAGGAGGCACTGATGATGAAGAGTACGCGGCCGCTCGCCGCTACGTGGGCCCCTGGGGGGCGCGGAGGAACGCCCAGTCGGCCTGCGCCTCGCAGCGGGACACGCCCCCGAAGAACTGCCGGATCAGCGCCGTGGCCTCCACCTTCACTGTGACAGACAGACAGACAGACAGACAGACAGACAGACAGACAGACAGACAGACAGACACAAACACAAGCAGTATTAGAACAGCTATTGCAGTTATTAATCATGGTAAATATTGGGAGTTAACATTTAATAAACACAGCTGAAATATAAAAGCGATGTGTATCCAGACATTTGGAGTACAACCTGCCGGACATTATTCCACATGGGCGGGGCTTACCTTGGCCCCTCCCTCGGCTCCGCCCCTCGGCCAGCAGGTGAGACAGGTGGCGGGCGAACGCCTTGAACAGCTCCTTCAACACAGACCAGCGCAGCTCGTTAACCTCCGGGCTGCCGACGACCCGCAGACATCAGAGAGGCAGAACCCATGGACGAATTTTAGGTCTTGTCGATCATTTGTGTCCTCGCACTACCCCTGCCCCTCACCGTGGGGGAGAACTACCCCTGCCCCTCACTCTGGGGGAGAACTACCCCTGCCCCTCACCGTGGGGGAGAACTACCCCTGCCCCTCACCGTGGGGGAGATCTACCCCTGCCCCTCACTCTGGGGGAGAACTACCCCTGCCCCTCACTCTGGGGGAGAACTACCCCTGCCCCTCACTCTGGGGGAGAACTACCCCTGCCCCTCACTCTGGGGGAGAACTACCCCTGCCCCTCACCGTGGGGGAGAACTGCCCCTGCCCCTCACCTTGGTGGAGAACTTGCCCTGCTTGTAGAAGGGGTCCAGGCAGCGGACCACCACGTCCGCCACCTCCTTCAGGGTCGCCGGCTTGGGGGGCGTGTTGCTGACCTCCGGCAGACTCTCCTCCACCTGGGGTTTAAAGGTCACCCTGCGCCTGCAGACGTCCTCCGGCTCCGCCCGGCCGGGGGGCGGGGCCGGGGCCTCACCGCGCCCGGCAGCTCCGTCACCTGAGGGCTGAACGTATTGGTGTTGTAGTGGGTATTGGATTTGGGGGCTTCAAAATAAGAGCCCCTTTAGCTCTACCGGAGATCATTTGTGAGGTCTTCATGCCGTTTTAGATCTAAAACCAGTTAAAGGTTAAGAACCACAGAGACCTACCCTCTGAGCCGGTGGAGGTCTGGGCTCCTCTTCAGCAGGAGTCAGGCTGAGGGAGAAACCAGAACCTGATTAACCCCAGAGGACCAGACACCGACGCTGACCTCGTTACAGAGGCATCGTGTTACCACGGAGACGCCTTACTCTGCTGCCTTCTCCTCCCCCGGGTCAGGCGACCCCCCGAGCCGGTCCCAGCCCTCTGTCCAAGGAACCACCATCACATCATCATCGTCTTCGTCTTCATCATCCTCGATCATGACCACGTCGGACACGGAGGCGGTGTCCATGGCAACCGACTCAGCGGGGTCCTCGTCGTCGCCGCCGTCTATTTCTGGAACGGCTTCTCCCTCTGGCGGGTGTCCCAGCGGACCGCCGGTTGCCGTGGGAACGTCCCCGGGGGTCTCGGGGGCCCCCCCGGGCCCCGGGGGTCCCCTCCCGAAGTACAGCGAGATGCTGCGGGTGTTCTTGGCCGCCTCCTCCATCTTCTGCTGCTTCCTGCTGGGGGCGCGGCCCGCCTGGCTGGCCCCGCCCACGCGGTCCTTCACCTCCGTCGCCCCCGACGACGCCGCTGCAGTAGGCTCCCCGGGGGTGTCGGGGTAGAAGCCCCCGGCCCCGGCGTCCCGCCCCGAGGCCTGCAGCAGCTCCCGGGCCGTCTGGAAGGGGTCGGACGACCCCCGGAGCCCCGCCCCCACCCGCTTACGCTTCAGCTGGGGGGGGGACAATTAGAGACACGGAGTCACGGCCAATCAAACAACAGGTGTGGTGGGCGTGGTGAGGGTGGGGGTGGTGGGGTCTGTGGGTGTGGTGTTGATGTGGGGGGGTCTTACTGAGTAGACCTGGGAGGCGGTGGTGAAGCCCCCCAGCCCCCCCGGAGGCTGATGGGAGGAGCTCGACCCGGAGGAGGAGTCCAGTCCCTGCTCCGGCCTAGAGCCCATCACCATGGAAACACCAGAATCACTGCTGGTCCGGTTGGAGGCCCCGCCCTCCTTTTCTTCTTCTGCTCTTCCCGTGGCAGTCGTCATGGCAGCCCCTTTCTTCAGCTCCGACACCTCCAGAGACAAACGGCGTTAGGGTCAGGCCTCGAGCGTCCCCTGATCAATACTCATACCAGACGGCTCTGAGGGAGTGTGGAGGAGGGCTGGTCGAAGCAGCCTCACCTGGCCCCGTCTGACTGGACACCTGCAGTGCATCGACCAATCAGGACGCCCAGGTTCAACCAGCCTCACCACACTCAGAGAGATCTCCTGCCTGGCAGCATGGGGCCCCAGGCCATGTGTCACTGTCTGGAGACTGACGGCCACCATCACCGCTACAGTATTACTGGAGCTCTGCATGTTTTCTGTTTAGATCAGGGGTCTCAAACTCGCGGCCCGGGGGCCAATTGAGGCCCGCGGGATGATATTTTGTGGCCCCCTACTTGAAGTCAAAGTTTAGTGTTAGTGCGGCCCGCGTGTTGTTGTCAAACGCACATTTTTGCTGAGTGGCTTGCAACGCTTTTTTAATCACTTGTGGTAGGGTAACCAGATGTCCCCGTTTTACCGGGACAGTCCCAATTTTGAGTTGCATGTCCTGAGTCCCGACAAGAGCCAAAGGACGCTAAAATGTCCCGGTTTCCACCAACCTCTATGAAATGTCCCCTGTTGTCAGCGATTGTATAGCCAACGTGATCTAATTATAGCCCGATCAACAACTTAGATTGGGTCAGTTGTGCTACTTTTTTTTGTGGAATACTTGATGTGGCCCCGCCTGACCCAGACTCTACCTCCAGCGCCCCCCAGGTAAGTTGAGTTTGAGACCCCTGGTTTAGATTAACAAACTCGGCCCCAGGAAGTGTTCCTTCAGAAGGTCAACATGAGGGCCCTCAGAAGGTCAACATGCGGGCCCTCAGAAGGTCAACATGAGGGCCCTTCAGAAGGTCAACACACAGGCCCTTCAGAAGGTCAACATGCGGGCCCTCAGAAGGTCAACATGAGGGCCCTTCAGAAGGTCAACACACAGGCCCTTCAGAAGGTCAACATGAGGGCCCTCAGAAGGTCGACATGAGGGCCCTCAGAAGGTCAACATGAGGGCCCTCAGAAGGTCAACACGCGGGCCCTCAGAAGGTCAACATGAGGGCCCTCAGAAGGTCATCATGAGGGGGTACCTTCTTCAGGACGCCGGCCTTGTACAGGTTAGAGGACTTGCTGCCCTTGAAGACCTCGTACTCCAGGTCCACGGAGAGGGAGACCACGTCGCTGAACGGACAGGAGGGAGACAGGAGCATTAGAGGGGCGGAGCCCAGGGGTTAAAGGGGCGGGGCCTATGGTTAAAGGGGTGGAGCTTAGGGTTTAATGTCACTTGGCGCTGAGGTTGCAGGATCCCACCAACGGAACGTATAAAGGGATAAAGGGATCATTCTTAGGGAACGAAAACACCATTCTCATTTTCATGGAATATTATATTCAATTTCTCTTCAAGTCCGTTACAATAAAAGCCACTTAATTCGACACACTGCCCCTTTAAATCCTGTTTGTATTTGTTTTTCTGTCTGTGTGTGTGTGTCTGTCTCTGTGTGTGTGTCATTACTTGTAGGTCTTTTCCGCCCCCTGGTGGCCGTAGAGCGCTTCCTGCAGCAGAGAGAGGCAATGCTCCCTGGCCTGGAATCACAACACATCATTAATTCATGCCCTAAAGTAAAAACCATTCAGATAAAATATAAAATAGACTGTGTAAAGGATGGCTTGAAGTTGCTTACATTTATTTATCACCTACACATTTCTTTAGAAACAATCACGATCTAATTGTAACAACCATGGGGATTTCTACGGGCTTGATCAATTAAATAATAATCTGAATGTTTACAGAAGTAGTTCAAGGAAGCGCCATAAGCCATCAAACCCCTCAGAAAGACGTCCAACACGACAACACGGCTCCAGCTTGATCTACGTTAGAAACCCAGAGGGGCGTGGTCCCACAGAACACCACCAGGTGGCGCCCTTCAGGCCGTGCGTGTGAGGATTCACCCTGCACCCACCTTCACGGTCAGGCGTGGAACCTTCCGGCTGCTGGCATCCCTCAACGGGCAGTCCTCATCTAAAACAACAACAACAACAACAACAACAACTTGAGCCTCCTTTAGACGAAGCTACTGCTCCAGTCCGAGTGCCAACACCCCCACCTGTACGGTCCCAATCAACGCTGACTCCACTGAATTCACTCCACCTTCTGAACGCATTCATCACGCCACCAGCTACACCGTGATGAAGGCGTGCGTTGTTGCGCCGTGTTGCGGGACTTCAAAGGTGAGGTGAATTCAGAGCCCCCCCCCCCGCCCCATTGAGCACGTGCGGTAGACCCGCTGCCCACCGGTCCGCCACCAGGCAGCGTCTCGGCCGGACTCAGAGACCCCAACCCGGCGCCACCGAGTCGTTAGGGGGGGGGGGGGGGGGGGGGGCTAGGATGGGGGACACCTCACCTGGGGGGGTAAAGTCTTCTTTGGGTCCTTCAGACACCTGAAAGAAATGAAACACAAGATAGAAATATGGGGCACACTGTGAACTGCCTTCACGTGCGTGTGTGTGTGTGTGTGTGTGTGTGTGTGTGTGTGTGTGTGTGTTCATCCAGAGAGCACTGAGGAAGATGAACTGTTTCTGACTGTTGTTGCCCCCAGAACCACACACCTGTCTGGCAGATGTGGAGACAAACAAACAGTACGCAGTGTGCCGCTTCTAATGGAGAACATACCGTTCAAATATGCAGACAGTCTACAGCACACACACACACACACACACACACACACACACACACACACACACACACACACACCTTGCGCAGGTTCATTTGCTTCTTGAAGAGGTTGCCAAACTGCTTCTTCCTCAGTGAAGGGTCTTCGTCGCCGCTGCCACCCTCCTCGCCCTCTTCATCGTACCTGGAGGACACAAGGCGGTTACCGCGGTTACCCCCAGCAGCCGAGCGCCTGACGCTAACACAGCCCAACTCTAATGGCCACATGGAGAACAGGGTCCAGGGTATGTATGTACGTGAATACGTTTTCACACCGCCACATATGACCGTGTTATGCACTTCTTTTTCCCGGCATGGTCCGCGCGTTTCACACTGCACGAGGAAAATCGCCGGATTGAGCTAGCACCCCAGTTTACCCTCCCGGACCCTGCACACATGGGCGGTTTCAGGTGACCTTTGACCTTTTTAACCTCTTTTTATCCTTGATGCGACTGCATCAAACGAAGACGGGGAAAGAGGGTGCCAGAGGATAAAAAAAAACAAGTGGTCAGCAAAATAAAGTTGTATGTCGCACATGTTGGCCTTGGAAATAGTTAATCGCGTTTTTAGCCTACCCATAGGCCCCGTTTACACGAGGACGCTTGCAGGTTAAAACGACAAAATATTTTATCGGTAGTGCCTTTCGTTCAGACGGTGACGGCGTTTTTGGGGCTTAAAACGCAAAAATCTGAAACCACCCTCCAGAGTGGAAAACTTGAACACGCTCCGCCGTAACGTTTCCGTCTACACTGCCAAGACGCAAAACTGCTCACGTCCCGTACGCGTTGACGTCACATACAGCGCCAGTACAGGGCAATAAACATGTTGGATTATTTCCATGCGTCGGACCGTCAAGCTGCTCTGGCAGCTCTAATAAACTTACAGGAGTCTTTCCACGAAATGTACAGGATATGTACAGATAGTATTACTGAACAGAGAAGGATCTGTAATTATGTTTTGGTTTTCGCGGCGCAGATAAGAGAAGGAAGGTTCTACACATGCGCTCAGACATGGCGGTGTGGTGTGATGGTGTATCACAACACCACCTAGCCACCTTACATGCACACCCAATCGAATTCCACACACTTTTGCGTCACCGTTTGCACGCAGATTTCCTCCCGAAAACGCCCGTCTAAACGCGGAGTAAAAAGTGAAGACGCGACGCCACTTTTGCGCCTTCTGTTCAGACCGTCACCATGTAAACGTAGCCCAAGATGTACACCCATGCGCACTCGACTGGCGTCCTACCTCTCGAAGCCGTAGCCCTTCCTTCCGCCGGCGTAGAGGTCGCGGTCGAAGCCGAAGGCGCCCGGGGGGGCCTGGCTCTGGGCCCCGGCGATGCGCGTCCCGGCCGCCGCCTTCTCCAGCTGCGCCCGCACCTTCCTTGGGTCGCGGCAGAAGTCGCAGGCCCCGGAGCAGCTGGGGGCCGCGTTGCCAAAGAACTTGGAGATGGTGGCGTGGCGGCAGCTGGGGGACGCACGCTCGTTAGCAGAGGAGGACCGGGGGGTCAGGACTGGGACCAGAACCCAGACCACTGGGACCAGGACCCAGACCACTGGGACCAGGACCCAGACCACTGGACCAGGACCCAGACCACTGGGACCAGGACCCAGACCACTGGGACCAGGACCCAGACCACTGGACCAGGACCCAGCCCACTGGACCAGAACCCAGCCCACTGGGACCAGAACCCAGACCACTGGACCAGAACCCAGCCCACTGGGACCAGAACCCCGACCACTGGGACCAGGACCCAGCCCACTGGACCAGAACCCAGACCACTGGGACCAGAACCCAGCCCACTGGACCAGAACCCAGACCACTGGGACCAGGACCCAGCCCACTGGACCAGAACCCAGACCACTGGGACCAGAACCCAGACCACTGGACCAGAACCCAGACCACTGGGACCAGGACCCAGCCCACTGGACCAGGACCCAGCCCACTGGGACCAGAACCCAGACCACTGGGACCAGGACCCAGACCACTGGGACCAGAACCCAGCGCACTGGGACCAGGACCCAGACCACTGGGACCAGGACCCAGCCCACTGGGACCAGAACCCAGCGCACTGGGACCAGAACCCAGACCACTGGGACCAGAACCCAGCGCACTGGGACCAGGACCCAGCCCACTGGGACCAGAACCCAGCGCACTGGACCAGAACCCAGACCACTGGGACCAGAACCCAGCGCACTGGGACCAGAACCCAGCCCACTGGGACCAGGACCCAGCGCACTGGGACCAGGACCCATCCCACTGGGACCAGGACCCATCCCACTGGGACCAGGACCCAGCCCACTGGGACCAGAACCCAGCGCACTGGACCAGAACCCAGCGCACTGGACCAGAACCCAGCGCACTGGACCAGAACCCAGACCACTGGGACCAGAACCCAGCCCACTGGGACCAGAACCCAGCCCACTGGGACCAGGACCCATCCCACTGGGACCAGAACCCAGCGCACTGGGACCAGGACCCAGCCCACTGGGACCAGGACCCAGCGCACTGGACCAGAACCCAGACCACTGGGACCAGAACCCAGCGCACTGGACCAGAACCCAGACCACTGGGACCAGAACCCAGCCCACTGGGACCAGGACCCAGACCACTGGGACCAGAACCCAGCGCACTGGACCAGAACCCAGACCACTGGGACCAGAACCCAGCCCACTGGGACCAGGACCCAGCCCACTGGGACCAGGACCCATCCCACTGGGACAAGAACCCAGCACACTGGACCAGAACCCAGCGCACTGGACCAGAACCCAGACCACTGGGACCAGAACCCAGCCCACTGGGACCAGGACCCAGCCCACTGGGACCAGAACCCAGCGCACTGGACCAGAACCCAGACCACTGGGAACAGAACCCAGCGCACTGGGACCAGAACCCAGCCCACTGGGACCAGAACCCAGCCCACTGGGACCAGAACCCAGCCCACTGGGAACAGAACCCAGCGCACTGGGACCAGAACCCAGACCACTGGGACCAGAACCCATCCCACTGGGACTAGAACCCAGCTCACTGGGACTAGAACCCATCCCACTGGGACCAGAACCCAGCCCACTGGGACCAGAACCCATCCCACTGGGACCAGGACCCATCCCAAGGTGAATTGACATAGCATCGTGGTTTAATACTAAATCTCAATATTCGTAAAACTGTTTCTACAGTAAATCATAGTTCAGTTCATGACGAACGCAGAAGCTAATTAAATCAAGACGACAAACAATTGCAGATTTACAAGTGCAGTGCCAGCCGGTCGCTCTCAATGCCAGCATGGAGGTTCCACCACACAAGTTCTGATGAAGAGAGAGGAGGTGAACACCGTCTCCTCTCCATCCTAACCAGAGAGAGGAGGAGAACACCTTCTCCTCTCCGTCCTATCCAGAGAGAGGAGGAGAACACCTTCTCCTCTCCGTCCTAACCAGAGAGAGGAGGAGAACACCTTCTCCTCTTCATCCTAACCAGAGAGAGGAGGGCAAACAGAAGCAGAGTAAAGGCGTCCAGAACAAGGAAATAACACCTGTAAGCTCAGGCAGAGGAGAGAGACTCACTTTAACGCTCTCTCTGTCTCTCTCCCTCTCTCTCCCACACCCGGCTGAGGTGAGGATGGGAGGGAGGGGGCGTGGCCTGGCCTGGCCCCTCCCCCCCCCCCCCCCCGACATGCTGCAGGCTGAACAACACAGGCACAACACCACCACTCGCAGGAGGCTCTGAGCTGAGAGGACTCCACACTCCGGGTAAGAACCCTTTAAATGTCCTCTCCCCGTCTGGTCCATGTGAATGGCCCTTCTAGAGATCCCCACAGGGGGAGACCACCTCAGACGTGTTTGATGACGGGGGATTGAGGGCTTCCTGTGTGTAGGGTAGTGGGCTGGACTGTGTGGACTGCAGAGACAGTAACGGGGTGTGTAGAGGCTAGTCCGCGTTTAAACCCAGAGTCTGAACCACGGCCGAGGGGAATGTGAGGAATGCCTCCAGGTTTTCCCCATACGTCGGCCGCCCCACCCTGGAAGGTGTGTAGACACTGGCAAACTCAGAGATGAGACAAGCAGTATTCGACATGCGTGTGCGATATTTAGGCAACGGGTGACTGGCTGAACTCGTTGGTGTAGACTTCAGGCTCATCGTGTCAGTATGGAACATCTGCCTGAGGTAAAACCATTCAAAACAACAATGAATGCGTCATTATAATAAAAAACATGATCAAAGATACAGTTCCAAACAAAGTTGTTCTTGGTAAAACTACCAACGAGAACCATGACGTGATCAATAGTTCTCCATCGCTGACCCTGTGGCCAGCGTTGACCTTCTGTTGACGAGCCCATCACAGTTTTCTTGACAGGTCACATGACAAGAGTCTTCCAGGGCCGCTGTTCCCGGCCTTGGGGTCCCCTGTTATACACGAGGAGCCGCAGGAGTCTAGCCAACCATTTGTGTTGTTGTGAAGGTCTGATAGACGCCCGGTACGTACGCTCTGCTGGAGCACTCCCACCTCTGTCCACACCAACGCCTCCCTCGCTTATATTCCACTTCAGAGAAAGTCAAAGACACTCGGCAAGAAAAACCACATGCTTTGGACCGGAACACTCCCTAACACGTCTCTGAAGTAAGTCTCAGAAATGCAAACAATTCAGTCGTGCTACACACACACCCCAGGTCAACCCGAGCTGAGCTGAACACAACTCCTGTACCCTGTTGGACCTTAGGGAGCGTTCAGGTTCTGCTGTTCTGAGGACCGACCCGGCCCCCCCCAGTGATGGAGGCCCGCGAGCAGACCCTCAACCTGCTGAGCAGGCTGTGGTCCAAGCTGCAGGGGCTGCCCAGCGCGGACCCCCTGGAGCTCGGGGCCTTCTTCATCATCCTGGCCTTCATCCGTGAGTCCCGCCCCCCCCAGGGACCCCCCTCAGGTCCACAGTGAGACCCTGGGGGGTCCCTCAGGTCCACAGTGAGACCCTGGGGGGTCCCTCAGGTCTACAGTGAGACCCTGGGGGGTCCCTCAGGTCCACAGTGACACCCTGGGGGGTCCCTCAGGTCCACAGTGAGACCCTGGGGGGTCCTCTGGTGTGTTGATCTGTCAGTGAGTGCCTGACCCCCCCGTCTGTCCCTCACCCCTCAGTGCTCGTGGTCCTCATGGTGGTCCTGGCCTCTCTGACCTGCTGCTGCTGCTGCTGCTGCAAGCCGAGCACCAAGGGGGCCCCGATCTGAGCCCCCAGCCGGTCTACAGCGACCCGGGACCGGTCTACAGCGACCCGGGACCGGTCTACAGCGACCCGGGACCGGTCTACAGCGACCCAGGAGCCGGTGTACAGGAGGCGGGCAACACATTCTGAGGACTAACTCCACGGCTCGATAGAGAGAGGACAAACTTCTCTTTCCCTCTCTCTGCCTCTCTCTCTCTCCCTCCCTCTCTGCCTCCCCCTCTCTCTCTGCCCCTCTCTCTCTCCCTCCCTCTCCCTCCCTCCCTCTCTCCCTCTCTCCCTCCCTCTCAGAGTAAGGACCCTCAGAATGGGAGCTGATCTGAGAGGGGTCAAACAGCAGGACCTTGTGAGTCTGCTGTGTGATTTAAAGCTAAACATTGAGCCTCATAGACCGAGGTGTTATTGCGGCAGCAGCAGTCAGCACGGCCCAGCGAGAGGGTAAACAGTGAGTTAGACCAGCCCTTTATCAACACGGCCACAGCTGGCAAATACTGACAAGGATATCCTGAAATACGTCCAAATAGACACACACCATCACACACACACACACACACACAATATCACATCCACACTTTCAGGAACATCCACATTCAGATGTCCAATAATGCTGCCGTTGACCTGAAATAAGGGGCGGGTCTCTTTGGTAATGAGCTTGTGTGCGTGTGCGTGTCTGTGTGTGTGAGTCATGCAATGCCCTGGGCTTAGCTGGAAGCATGTTTCTAAATGAGGTTGAATCATAATCAAAACGTCTTCTCTAAAAACTCACTAGAGATGTAAACAACCCAAAATCTTGGGAGTTGATGTTAGTTTTGCTAACCAAACAAAAGCTCTAATGTTCAACTCTGCCCTCTGCTGTTTGTAAATGATATACAAATAATGTTTAGAGCGAGGACTATGAAAGTCTTTATAGTCGTAGTATTAGTATTGATCCATTTCATCATGCATGTTTGGTTGTGTGTGCGTATGTACCTTATGTAAAAACTAATAAAAAGGGATCTGAACTCAAAGCCCGCTCACCTTTCCTGCGTGCAGAACGACACCATGGCCTCGAAGTCCGTGATCCCCGACTTGTCCGTCTCCTTCTGAGCCCCCCGCTTCGCCTGCAGAGAAACCCCCCACCGTGTGAATAACGGTCCGTAGAGCTTTAGAAGGGGCCGATGCCGGGGTCGCCTGCAGGGGGCGCTACCTGCTTGCGGCCGGCCTCCTTGCGGATGAGGAAGAGGAGCTGCTCCTTGTCGCGGGGGGAGTAGTAGGTGCGGCAGGAAGATGGCCGCCCGTCTCGGCCGGCGCGCCCCGACTCCTGGTAGTAGCTGGCCAGGGACTTGGCCAGGTTCCAGTGGGCCACGAACCTACGGGGGGGGGGGGGACAAGACCACACGACACGCAGCGGCGTGGGACCGAGGGAACGTCAGGCAAGGCTGAGGCCGACACACCAATCAATCAAAGCTATCAATCAGAGCTGAGCATTAGCAGAACGTTGACAGAGGATCCGATGCAGAATCCGATCTCTCGTCTCTCTCCACTGGTAGAAGGTCTGACACAGACCTGGAGAGTCAAACCTCTACCACTGGAAAACCAAGGTTTCTTCAACACCTATTCAATCTACTTATTTAACAGTTCACTTTGATTTCAATCCTTTTGGGATCGTCTTCCTCCTGGTTGGATAAAGGCATGTGTTTGATTCCTTAGACACTCCTGGTTTAAAACGTGACAAACATGACATCGTCATTATGAAGTCAAAGTTGAGCAGAGAAAACCCATCTGAGACATCCCATCGCCTGCTCACCTGAGGTTAGCCTAAACCCAGCTGAGATCGGCCCCTTCGTTCGCCTCACCTGAGGTCAGCCTAAACCCAGCTGAGATCGGCCCCTTCGTTCGCCTCACCTGAGGTCAGCCTAAACCCAGCTGAGATCTGCCCCTTCGTCCGCTCACCTGACGTTGGCCTTGTCCACCCCCATCCCGAAGCTGATGGTGGCCACGATGACCAGCACCTTGCCCTGCATCCAGTCGCTCTGCACCTCCGAGCGGTCGGCTGTCTTCAGACCTGGAGGGCAGAGGGGTACAGAGAGGCTTTCACTCCGTGTGGATCTCCTTCTGTTATCATCACTGGGCTGGTGACACTTTACAGTAAGGGTACATTCATTAACATTAGTCAATGCAGTGATACGCATTAATAGACATTTACATTTACATTTAGGGCATTTAGCAGATGCTTTTATCCAAAGCGACTTACAATAAGTGCATTTGTTACAATAAGTACATTTGTCATAAGAAGTGAGTTAATAAAGAGTAAACTAATGGTCTAGTAATAATTAACGACGTGGTGTTCATGTTAACTAAGCTATTCTATGTATAAATTATTTAATAGGGTAAGGGGTTAATCATAGCACTAACACTTATATTAATGCTATACAATAATACTTATTACTTCATTGGCTTCCAATAAAACAACGCATCAATTTCAAGATCCTCCTCACCACCTACAAAGCGCTAAACAACTTTGCACCCTCGTACATAACAGATCTCCTCCATCACCACTCCCCCACTCCCCGCCTACGCTCCGCTGATGCCAACCTTCTCACCTCCATCACCAAGACCAAGTATCGCACCCTGGGGGACAGAGCCTTCGCCGCCCCTACCCTCTGGAACGCCCTCCCTCTGGCCATCCCAAACTCTGACACACGCTGTTCATTCAAAAGTCAACTTAAAACCTATCTCTTCAGGACCACCTACAACATCTGACAAGCCATCCTCCGCCACCTTCCACCCTCTCCCGCTCTCTTAATGTGCTGCCTATTGTTGTGGTGTTGTTCATTTTTTCCCTTTTGTTTGAGTGTCTGTACTGTCTGTATGTATTCTTTTCTTATTTGTAAAGCGTCTTTGAGTATTTAAAAAAGCGCTGATCAATTATTATTATTATTACTATTATTATTAATGCATTAACTAATGTGAATTACCAATTTATTAAGGTTCCCTTAATGTAAAAGGTTACCGATGGCTCTGAGTACTTGTTTTCCGATTAGCATCCTCACAGATCAGGAGAGGACTTCCTGATCCTATAGGATGACTCTATAGGCTGATGGTGTGGAGCCTGACCTGCGTGGTAGGCCTTGGACAACACCCCCAGCTTGGTCAGCTGGTACGCCACCGTCTCACAGTTGTCTCTGGTCCGGCAGTAGACGATCCCACAGCCCTGCTCACACAAACACAAGCCGGGGACAAGAGCTCTGTTTCAGTCTCACAATAAAACCGGAATTAAACGTCAACAGGATGTTTAGGACGCTGTTTCTTTACGATGTACCAAGAGAGAACATGAGGAGAAGAAGAGGATACTTGATAAAAGGTTGCATCTAATATTCTCAGCTAACAATCCATTGATTCCAGGAAGTAAATACAGGCGTCACAAACCACAACAATCCATTGCACGTCTGTTTACATGGCCAAAGGAAACACAAGCAATAGGCCTTGTAGCGACGCAGGTTCAATTCCCCCCTGCAGTCCTATCACCCCCCCCCCATCTACAGCCCACAACGTCTCTCTTTACTTGTTTTACCTGGTCCCGGGTTCTGGCCCAGGACCCCTGCTGGGTCCAGGACCCCTGGTGAGTGGACCCCTGGTGAGTGGACCCCTGATGGGTCCAGGACCCCTGCTGGGTCCCGGCTGCCGGCTGAACCCACCTGCTCCTCCCCGCCGGCAGCCAGCGCCTCCCTCACGAAGGCGTGCAGATGGGCGTAGGGCTCCTCCAGCCCCTCCCTGAAGATGACGTCGTAGTACAGGTTGCTGCGGAACACGGGCGTGGTGTAGCACAGCACGGCGTGCAGCTGCAGCGACGCCTCGATGTCCTTCTGCACCTTCTGGGGCGCCGTGGCCGTCAGCGCCACGCACGCCACCCCCTTCAGACGCTTGCGCAGCTTGCCCAGCTTGAGGTAGTCGGGTCTGAAGTCGTGGCCCCACTGGGAGACGCAGTGCGCCTCGTCCACGGCCAGCAGCGCCAGCAGCCGGCGGGACAGCAGGCCGGCGAGGCAGGGCTGGAAGGACGGCGACGCCACCATCTCCGGGGTGATGTAGAGCAGCTTCAGCCGGGGGCTCTCGCTCTCCAGGTCCGTGAGGATCAGCCGGCGCTCCCCGGCCGGAAGCTTGGAGTTGATGGAGCAGGCGGGAATGTTCAGCTCCCGGAGGTGGTCCACTTGGTCCTGGCAGGATAATGAGGAATGATGCCTCATGTAATGGACGATAGCTCTTAGCTAAACAAAGTGGTAATTTAACCGGGGTAAGGACTGACCTGAATGAGAGCGATGAGAGGCGATATGACCAGAGTGATGCCTTTAGACATGACCGCAGGGAGCTGGTAGCAGAGAGACTTTCCTGCTCCGGTGGGCATACACACAAACACATCTCGGTCCCCTGGAGAACATGTTTACTCTGTTATAGTAACAAGGCATCCGACATGTTCAATTGACTTTAAAGCGACTGAAGCTCAACAATTTGTTTTAATAACTAAGTCGTATTCCATAATTTTAAGAGGAACATATACAGTGTTTTGTTGTCTTAGTGACAGCCACTTAAAGTTGACACTAGCAGCTAATGCCTGGCTCATTAACCGGAATTTTCTTCAGCTATCTCAGGGAAAGGCTCAGGGTGTCTCTACCTTTGAGGACCGCTTTGACGACATCCTCCTGGAGCTTCGACCTGAAGCTATCGAAGCCGAAGTGCTTTTTTAAAGCCTCTTTTAACGAAGCCATCTGTGATCTTTGCTGAAGTTAAAGAAACCTCCTGGCTTTAAACATCCTCTCAGTGGGTCGCAGAGAGATGACGTCAACGCATTCATGGACACTTCTAAGTGGATCATAACTATCCGGACTTTTTTTTTTATTACCTAGGAGGCATAATAATAAGTAAATAGTAATAATAATATTATTATTTAGATTTCAGCCTTGTATAATTTTTTGTTGTTTAATACACAATCCACAACCGTCCAAGCCGCCATGTGTTGATGTTTTGTAATGAAAGCGCAACAAAAGCTGTGATTGGACGAGTGGTCCTTGACGTAACGAGACCCTTTTACTGGTGACAGAACAGAGCAGAATACGACAGGCCTGATCTTGCCACGTTTTCATTCAGTCAGTGTACCACTTTTCTTAATTCATTCAAATGCAAGTAGTTATGCAAATACATATTTTCTATAACTACATCTCTGGCAGTGTAACGTCTACATATTATATCCTTTGCCCTTCAACTAAAGGTATTATGTTAAGTATATAGGTAATATATTATCATTTACCTGCTTACAGATGTATATATGAGGATTTTTCATAGATATCTCAATGAAAACATGAATAGTTTGAGAGGTGCCTGTGATTGTTATATTTCAACTGCTTGTTTTAGCTGGTTAGTGTAGTTATTACCCCCCCGCCCCCCACAGCCCAAAAGACCACACAGAATTCACATTCATTGTTTATTTCTTATTCACAGAAAGTGCATTGTTACTGCAGGGTTAATATTGCACAGTATGTGGTATGAATACTCAAGTGTTCTTTACATGTTATGAAAATACAGGTACATGTATTTGATGGACGTGTGCGTGTTGGTGAGTGAGGAGGAGGCTCTAGCAGTTAGGGTTAGGGTCAGGGTCAGGGTCAGGGTTAGGGGGTGAGGGTGAGGGTGAGGGGTAGGGTAGGCTTAGGGGTTAGGGTCAGGGTTAGGGTTAAGGTTAGGGTTAGGGTAAGGGTTAGGGTCAGTGTTAGGTTTAGGGTAAGGCAGCGCAGGGGTTACACAGAGAAGCAGCTCTATCTTCTGGCTCGATGGTCTTACAGCAGCGGAGGGAGGGGGCTACACCGAACAAATACGCTAAGAGTCACGTTGTCCTACTGGAGCATAGGGGGGGGGCCAAAAGAAGCAGGGGGCGGTCCTCAGAGGGGGCGGGGCCTCAGGCCCAGAGGCAGGAGGCGGGGCAGAGGCAGCTGGAGCGGCCCACCGGCGCGCGGATCACCAGGTCCTGGACGATCTCCACCGTGCCGAAGAGCGGGAACAGCTTCTCGCCGCCGAAGGCCTCGTTGTAGGAGTAGATGTGGGCGCGCGTGTCCACGTCGTAGAAGGACAGCTGGCCGTGGTCGTGGTCCAGGTGCACGCCCACGCGCCGCGGGATGAGCCCGGGCGGCAGCGCGGTGTACGGCACCGTCAGCGCCTTCAGCTCCGTGCCGCGCTCCAGCCGCAGCGTCAGGTAGCCCGTGTCGGTGTTCAGGGAGCGGAAGCCCTTCCGGAGCGCCGACTCGCGGGCCACGCCCAGCCGCCAGTCGCGCTCGCCCACCTCCACCTCCCAGTAGCGGCGGCCGGAGGAGAAGCCCTCCGCGCCCACGGCGCACCACCAGCCGTCGAAGCGCTGGTGCAGGTTGGCCACGCTGCTGCGCTGGAACCCGCAGCGCATGCGCTTGTCGTTGCCGCTGATGACCAGGTCGGGGTTGGCCGAGTCTAGGTCAAGGGTCACCTCCGCTGGGGGGGGGGGGGGAACACGTTGGGTCAGAACCACGCCGCCCCAAACACCAGCTCATAATCATACTGTTATCATTGATAAAGTCAGCAGGTACCTGCGGAGTCGGACATCCACTCCCAAACTGCAGCAGGAGGAACAGAACACAACGGTTAGTGCTGCCCTGTTACACGGCTCTTTGGAACACTGTAGATTCAACTGAAGCTTATTGGGTGAATCCTAATCGTTAGTTTGAATCGATAAGTCCTATCAGTATCCCTGCTCAGTGGTGTTCACTCACTTAAGTGCGGAATGTAGCGGACGGCTCCTGGAGGATTTAGAGAACGAAGAGCAGAAAACAGAGGTTACAATAAATGTACAGAAACCAGAACACAGCACATCCAGTACCCAGTATACCCAGTATCCCGTCAGTCCTCTACACACCGATTTTGTTGGTCCTTTGTTTCCAGATGAACCACTGCTGTGGAATAGTATCCTGCAGAAAGACACGTTTGACATGTTATTGAATTCAATGACTGCAGAATAAGACTGCTGAGGTGGCTGTACTGTGTGAAGGGTGACAACGGATCGTGATGGAAAAATACACGTTGTTTCCTTTTAATCATTAACGCTTTGCCTCCTATTCCTTGTATTGTCTAGCCACCCTAGCTGTTCCTGTGTTAGCTAACGTTAACCTTTGACCCTGGGGTAAACGGGTCACGTTGAGCAGGGATGAGAACACGGGCAGCTCTGTCCTTTAGGTAAACATCTACCTGGTCTGATCCTTGACAGTGCATTGTGGGGGGGGGGGGGAACAGTTTAAACAGCTCTGTGTAACTGTACTCTGGGCTCACTCTGCGACAGAGACTAGAGTATGCAGACATTAAAATAGTTTCATTGTCTCCAACTATTGTGTTCCTCTCTGTATCCAGACGTCTCGTTGCAGCACCTTGTCCAGGCTCTGGCAGATCAGGGTCCACATCACCAGCTCCATGGCCGTCAGGAGGGTGGGCATACGACCCCATCGCCATGCCGACTGGAGGTCCTCCAGCACCTTGGCCACCGGCTCCCCGGGCCACACACTCTTCTGCACACACACACACACACACACACACGCACACACGCACACAAGCACAGACACGCGGACACACACACACACAGACACGCGGACACACACACACACACACACACACAGACACACAGACACGTGGACACACATGCACGCACGCACGCACGCACATGCACACACACACACACACACACACACACACACACACACACACACACACACACACACACACACACACACAGACGCGGACACACACACATACAGACGCGGACACACACGCACACACAGACGCAGACACGCACACAGACAGACAGACAGACAGACAGACAGACAGACAGACAGGCAAACACACACACACAGACGCAGACATGCACACAGACAGACAGACAGACAGACAGACAGATACACACACAGACACACACACACACACACACACACAAACACACACACACACACACACACACACACAGACACGCACACACACGTAGGAGCAGGGCGGTTAGTTCGTTGGCTGACTGAACCGTTAGAAAACCTTACAGTGGACGGTTTGGGAGCCTGATCGGATTATATTAACTCAAGTTCCTCAGATGATGAGATGTTGGGTCTGCTCACCTCCGGCTGGGCCCGTAGGTCCTTGGTCCAGTTGGTGAGGATGGTCTTGGCCTGCTGCAGGCCCTCTTCGTCGTAGAGGTCTTCCTTACTGAGCCGAGGCATCTCTGGCCAGCCGTCGCTCTGCATGGAGCTCTTCTGGAGGAACGGGAACGGTTCCACAGTTCAGGTGAGCACGGGTCAGACCGTTAAAGATGTAAATAAAGGAACATTTGCTGAACACATTCTAAGGTTCTTGTTCTCCTCTAATCCTCCACCTTGCTCTCCAGCATGAAGGCCCACTCCAGGATGAAGGCCTTGCAGCTGATCACCGGCCAGACGTCCTCCTGGTTCCAGACCTGCTCCAGCACCCCAGACCTCTGAAGAAGAGCCAGGAGCGCAGCATCAGTGCTAAGGTTCTACTACTGATCTAGTAGTCTGTTGGGCTCTTCTAGCCTGGCTATTGCCAGAGCGTACAGAGTCAGTGGAAGAAAAGGACAGCAGCAAGCTCAATCTACGATTGAGCTTGGTCTGGGGAAGCTGCTGTCCTTTTCTTCCACTGACTCTGTACGCGATTGGCTGCTTGCCGTCGCTTCCCTCTCGTCATTTTGTCAAACCAGCCAATAGCGCGCAAAGGGGAAAAGAAAGCTTGGTGATTGGCTCCCTCAAAAAAAAAATCGGAAGCAGGAAGAGATGTATCGCTCTTCTCCGGACCCTTCTGCAGAACGGGAGGGGCGACCCAGTCTAGGGCTCTTATGGATCTGACCTTCAAATGGACAGTCGAACACAGCTAGTCAATTCTAAGATTAGGGAATAATGCTTTGACATCAGTAACATCATGTATTGAGGAGCAGTAACAGTAGCACCGGTTAGGCTATAGCGTAGCGCAGTAGCATCCAGTTACTAGAATGATGGCAGTTGTAGCAAGCGGCTGCTGCTAGGTTAGCATTGAGCTCGACACAGCTCCCATTGACCCTTCAAATAAATGTTACTACTTCAGAAATATGAAATCACTGAAACATGTCTGAGGAGATAATAAGAAACACAACACATCTCCTTAAGAAGATGACCTTTAGACGTTGAAACAAACAATCAGTTCAGAAGAAAGGCAAAATAATTATAATAATACAGTAATATAAATAAAGTGTAATGGAATGAGAGCCCGCCCTCTGCGTTCACCTGGCACACCCGGCTGAGGTCCCGGGCCAGGTCCACCACAAACAGCTGGTCCTCCTCCAGGGGCTCAAGCTTCTCATCCCTCGCTCTCCTACGGGACTCCTGGGGAGAGAGAGAGAGAGAGAGAGAGAGAGAGAGAGAGAGAGAGAGAGAGAGAGAGAGAGAGAGAGAGAGGGAGAGACAGAGAGAGAGGGAGACAGAGAGAGTAAATAAAGGAAGTGACTGGGGTAAATGGGTGTGTTCTGCTGTAGTAACCTACAGAGGACATTGCGATGGGATCAAAATGCTTACACACTGTTTTACCGCCTGTGTAAGCAGTTCGCCGCTCCATCCTCTGCACCTCATCTAATATTCCTCCTCACCCTCCCTCTGCAACGGCAAGCGGATAAAGGCTGGGGGCTAGCCGCTAATCCCCGGGTAACACTAACAACCCCTTTAGGGCATAGATACCAAAACCAGCCTCCATTTTGATTCCCATTGATCTTAAACCCGATGAACCCAGTGTGTTAGTGTGTTAGCGTCTTTGTGTGTGTATTTGTGTGATTGTGTCTTTGTGCGTGCGTGGATTAGCCCGTGCTCGTGTGTGTCGTGGCCTTCCCCCCGACGGAGGTCCTACCTTGAGTTTGGCCGTGATGTTCTTGGCCGGCTCGACCATAAAGTGGAAACATTGCATCATCTTGGCTCTCGGGCTGGGGGGGGGGGGGGGTGAACTGGGAGAGAAGAACGTTCA
Source organism: Pollachius pollachius (assembly GCF_949987615.1). NCBI lineage: Eukaryota > Metazoa > Chordata > Actinopteri > Gadiformes > Gadidae > Pollachius > Pollachius pollachius. Next base: position 23,792,088 of record NC_136944.1, on the reverse strand, counting down.
ACGTCATGTGATCAATAATGAATGAATGAAAAGGTTAGCAGGGTTGGATCGTCTGAGAGGTTCTAGAGTCTTGCTCCTTTACATTAATATAACATATCAATACATTCAACAACAGAGTTCGGTCTAACACCGTGTGCAGTGTCCCCGCTGTAACGCTGTAATCCAGGCGCCATGTTTAGGGTCATAACTAAACAACAGAAGGAACATCCTAGATTCAGGTCAGTCGTTGCCTAACCTAGTAATGAAATAGTTATCAGTGAGAGACGGGAGGCAGACTGAGGTCGTCCCTGAGGTTTGGACACATGCACTCACAGACGTTATCACCACACTCGCTGTCTCACTCTCTCACACACACAGGCACGCACACACACACAGGCATGCACACACACAGACACGCACACACAACCCCCAAGTGAGCAGGATGTGGTCATATGAGGGCGGAGGCTCCCGACTCTCTCCTCCTCTCTCCTCTCTCTCCTCTCCTCCACTCTCCTCCACTCCCCTCTCCTCCTCTCTCCTCTCCTCCTCTCCTCCACTCTCCTCCACTCCCCTCTCCTCCTCTCTCCTCTCCTCCACTCTCATCTCCTCTCCTCCTCTCTCCTCTCCTCCTCTCTCATCTCCTCTCCTCCTCTCTCATCTCCTCTCCTCCTCTCTCCTCTCCTCTCCTCTCCTCTCCTCCACTCTCCACCTCCCTCCTCCACTCTCCACCTCTCTCCTTCACTCGCCACCTCTCTCCTCTCTACTCGTCCTCCAAGGTTAGGTCAGGTTCAGCTCTACGTCTGACATTATTTTGTTTGCATGCACAGAAAACCCGTCTATAAAGGTCTGTGGAGCAGGAGGAGGTGTGGTGGATCTGTTGGTGAAAAACAAACCCTCATCGGATCGGGTTTCTACTGTCAAATGGCACATAGGTCAGTTATCATCCAACGCTGGTACTTAAGGAACATATTTAATCGTATCATAATCTGCTTTATATGGCTGAGCTATTGCAATGGTGGTCAGGCCTTCTGTCATTGCAGAACATCATTGCATCTGGAAAATGGAGATCGATTAAAAGTGAGCATTTCCCTGCAGCGTATCACTGCCTGTAAGGCTATCTGTCTCGAGGGAAACATGACTACGCAGGATTCCCAGTGACAGACAGCGGATCAGACGCTCCACTGCGCACCAGGTATCACCAACCTGCAGGTTGCATGACTTTGCGGTAGGATTTATTGACGCAGTATTGAAGCCGCATAACACTGTAATACCATTGTCATAAAACAATCTATAGACATGTTATTATATACTGGCATATCAAATTCTGTTATATAGTACGATGACTCAAAAACTAGATTCGAAATCCGATTGCCAAATTAAGCCATATTCAATCAAAAATATAACCTTCATACTGATAATATATTTGATTGTGCAGCCATATGATGCACAACCCTACCTTTGTCAGAGCTTGTGCTGCGAAGAGTCTGTATCCTCCTCTCACGGAAAGAAGTGGCCGCCCGGTGCGTGTGAGGGTATATACTGCAGTGTCTGACCTTGTTTACATACAAGACTTAGCTACTTATGCTCGGCGGGGTTCGGCTGTTTCCGTCACTGAAAGGTGGACTCTGACGGAGCGCTCAGGCGGCCATGTTTGTGAGGGACATTATCGTGGGAACGATTAACCAGACTGATAAGGGCTGTATGAAAATGAGGACAACAGGGGGGGGGGGGGGGGCGAGAAGCAACGCTTATTGCTCATAATGTAAATACATAAATAGGACCTTATATTTTTGGGACGTTTATAATTTTTTTCGTTACCAAGACCTTGAAGTTATCTACTACCCCCTGCTGGTACCTCACTCCTCGTCCATCGGCCGGGCCCTCCCCGACGGCAGTCATGTACCTGCAGCACTACGCCCCCTGGTGGGGTAGTGCCGAACAGCAAAAAGCAATAACTGATTATGATTGAGTTCAGCAATAAAGTCTTGCTGTTATAATATCAGCACTCAATGCATCTTGTCCAATCAAATGACTTGGTCGGAACTAACTGTTGCATAATTCTGATTACAGTTTCCTGTTACAGGGTAAGTAACAAAGGTGTAATACATAGTGCAACAGCATGTAGCAGCATGCAGGGCTACATCTGAGGCTCATGTAATAACTCTACGGAGCATCATGCCAAACAGGGCTGGTCAGATTAAGGGTTAGGGTTATGGTTAAGGGTTATTGGTAAGGGTAAGGGTTAAGGGTTATGGTTAAGGGCTAAGGGTTATGGTTAAGGGCTAAGTTAGGAATAGTGAAAGGGTGAGTAGGTGACTAGAGTCAGGGTAGGACCGTTACCAGTAGGCCTACATGCTGTTACAGCTGGTCTGGCCTCCATTCCTTCTTATTCGTTTCATTTCAGGTTACCAAGGACCCTATGAAGCTGAAGTGTTATTTGTACCTCTCCCACAACCTGGTTCCTCAAGTAGGTCACGTCTGTCTGTCAAAGTAAAGGTTTCCATTTGTTATTTCCTGTGTGATGTTAAACACTAGCTAGGCTGGTGATGTTTCCCACACCTCGTGAGATACCTGTGGACCCCAAACCTCTCCTCAGTTCTAGAGAAGGGTCTAACCTCACACAGGAAGGAGACCCTTCTTCTGCTAAAACACTACGGACCTGACAAGTATCAGCCTGTCCGGTTCTACAGGCCCTTAAACCATCTCATATGGGAGGGAGAGAGGTGTTGATTTATTAGGCCTTCGGGCCTGGTGGTGCCGTAACACGGTCGGCCACTGGGGGGTGCTGGTCGTCAACCTTGTTTTCTTACCGCTAAAGAAGCGCTGTAGGCCCTAATTACAATAATGATGATCCTATCAGAAATACGGGATCTGCTGTAAACTTTTGAAGAATAATCGATTCGACTTCTCCTTGAAGTATCCGGGTCTTTTAATCAGTCGTTGGCAAGTAATCCTAGATAGACCATCTATTTTAAATCTATTCCATTAGAGTCTGGAAAGAGCATTCCATGAAATGATAAACCGAGTGATGTGTATGCAAGAGCCCGATGAAATAAAACAGACGACAGTAGGTCAATAAAAGCACTTCAGAGGAGGTTTCTGGCCACAAGACAACAAAGCCTTTCACTGTGTAGCGCTTAGAGAGCAGTTCGAAAATATAGTAGAAATCTGAATACAAAGCCCTTCTGTGACGAGGTTCAAAAGCGACCAATACTTAATCTTTCGCCCTAATTAGTCGTTTACAAGTTAACGACCACATGATCTACTGCCCCGTTTTGTGTCGCCATTTATAATGAGGAGCGGAGCTCATCCTGCTAAAGGGATTACCGAACAGAGACATTTTGTCTCTTTTCATTCACCGAAGACTGACGGGGTCTCCCCGCGGGGTCAACCGCGACCTCCAGCTGTTCAGACTCCAGCTGTTCAGACTCCAGCAGCTCGGACCCCAACTATGGGACGGCAGACTCTCTCCCCCTTCCCGCTACACCTCTAGGCGTGTCTTCATTGGTTCAATATAATGAAACGCCAAGGAGGAATAAGAAGTCATCGAACGAGGTCGCCAGGCCGCCATGTCGATGACTCGCAGAAAGACGGGTCAGAATGCGACGCTCTGACGCCGTCGGTGACTGTAGTTCCGCTGCTGGTCACCAGAGGGCAGCCGTCCGGCTCGGTTCGACGCAAAAAAGAATAATACAGGAAATCTCCAACGCTTTTGTGTAGTAATATAAATAGTTTAAGGCAAACAAAAAGATCAACACTCACAGTATGGCCGTTATAAGGAACTGCACATACACAATCATTGTCCTTTGCGATTCGACCCTGCAGGCCTATCGGTCCTGTAGCCTCCAGTTTAAACAAATCAAGAACATTTTGCGGTGGTAAGAATCTCTCAAAGAGATGCTGAGGCCCCCCTGACGCCAGGCCGTGCCTTTGGACTGTAGAAGAGTTTCCATCCCTGACGCCATTGAGGTGCTCGTCTCCCTGTTACAGATGGACTTCTATACCCTGGTTAAAACAATCATCATCAAAGACAGCACATTATCATACAAACGTTGCATAAGGGACGTTACCCAGCACATATTCCCTATAGAAATAAAAGTTTTTGGCATAACCGTCTGACAGTGAAGCTTAAACCCTGTGAAGGTCTCAGTGTGTGTGTGTGTGGTGGTGGTGGGGTCACAGGGCAGGGCGGGGGTCTCTGGCCCCGATACAGTACAGAACACACAGACCCCGACCGCGTGGTGGACCCCGCTTAAAGACACAATCCCATTTCCCCGACCTCGGCGCGCACACAGCGGCGAAAGCCCCTCTTCATTTGGTGATGTCGCCTCCTGAGGAATTCAATCGTCCCAATCGTCGTAGGCCCCCCCATCCTGGTGGTTGATCCACCTCGTGGTTGCCAGGTCATCCAGCCCCAATGTGCACGGGGCAGCGGTGAATGTGAGTCAGAGAGTCTCCGGGACGGTGACAGAGCAGCACTGATCCTGGAGCCGTCTTTGGTCTTCAGCCCAGCGGTGATCTGAGAGGTCCATGTTCCCACGTTCCTCCGTCCCTTGGGGTCGCAGCGGAGTCGCTCCACCAACAGCCAACCTCGTCCGAAAGCTAGCCTCCTCTCATCGCCCCGGGGTTCCTCCTGTCCTCCTGTCCTCCTGTCCTCCTGTCCTTCTGTCCTCCAGTCCCCCTGTCCTCCTGTCCTCCAGTCCTCCTGTCCTCCTGTCCTTCTGTCCTCCTGTCCTCCTGTCCTCCTGTCCCTCTGCTCCCCGTCTCTCCCCAGACGGAGGCCGGTCAGACTGGGAGGCGGAGGTCGCTGCCGCCCTCGGTGGCGCCCGGCAGGAGGGGGCGTGTCTCGCCATGAGGGGCGGGGCCTCCTGGCATGGCACCCGCGGGCTCGGCGGCTTCCGGGACGGGCAGCAGGACGTCGTATGGAACGACCACGGAAAGGCGGACGCTCTCCTCGTAGGTCGGTGGTGGCTGGAGGAGGACAGACAGACAGACGGACAGACAAAGAGACAGAGAGGCAGACAGAGACAGACAGACTTCATTACAAACTGTAGACGGACATCAAACAAATAAGAAACAAACCAATAGTTTCTAAAGCGCGTTTTCATGTGCCAGGGCCTGTTAGCAGCTAATTTAATTTAATGCAACAACTTAATACAAAATTTAATGCAACAACTTAATACAAACACACACGCACACATGCACACACACACGCACGCACACACACACACGCACACACACACAGTATGATAGACACATGCTGACTCATGCTGCTTCCCTTACAAAGTAAACAATGCGACAACAAAAACTGCAATATCAGAGTGGAAACGCTCTGGGTGAGCAAACAGCAGAACACGAGCTCTCGTCTCCGCGGCCTCACAACAACATCAGAGTCAGAGACGCACACGCTCACATGGAAACCTAACCCCAATCTACTGCACAGGCACTAGGGTGAGTCTGTCTGACTCTAGGGGTGAGTCTTCTCTAACCCATGAAGCTGAATCCACCCCCTCCCCTCCTCCTCTCTGGTCTGCTGATGGCTCCAGGGTCTGCAGTCAGCAGCAGCACCCAGAGCCGGACCCCCAGAGCCGGACCCCCAGAGCCGGACCCCCAGAGCCGGACCCCCAGAGCCGGACCCTAGAGCCGGACCCTAGCTATAAGTAAGACGCTCGTCTTCCAGCCAACACATATTAACTGGGAGCCTGCTCAGGGCCGCACCCCCTACCAGGGGGAACCTCCTCTTCAACCGCCTAGGGCTGTGTGTGTGTGTGTGTGTGTGTGTGTGTGTGTGTTTGTGTGTGTTTGTGTGTGTATGTGCGCGTGCATCTGAGAGCTTTTGTCTTTTAATCTGTGTGTGTGTGTGCATGATCACTACGTGTGTGTGTAAATATGCATCATTGTGTGTGTGTGTGTGTTTTGTACTTGCACGTGTGTTCTGCCTACGTGTGTGTGCACCATAATGAATACGTGTAAAAGACGTGAGGCCATGAGGAGGTCAGAGCGGAGGAAGGAGAGAGGAGAGAGGACGGAGGAGAGAGGAGAGGAGAGAGGGGAGAGGGGAGGAGAGAGGAGAGGAGAGAGGGGAGAGGGGAGGAGAGAGGAGAGGAGAGAGGAGGGAGGAGAGAGGAGAGAGGAGAGAGGAGGGAGGAGAGAGGAGAGAGGAGAGAGGAGGGAGGAGAGAGGAGAGAGGAGGGAGGAGGGAGGAGAGAGGAGAGGAGAGAGAAGAGAGGAGGGAGGAGAGAGGAGAGAGGAGGGAGGAGAGAGGAGAGAGGAGGGAGGAGGGAGGAGGGAGGAGAGAGGAGGGAGGAGAGAGTAGAGAGGAGGGAGGAGGGAGGAGAGAGGAGGGAGGAGAGAGGAGCTGTTTGCTCTGCAGCAGATGCTCTTCATGATTGATCCTTTTCTCATTATCCTGTTTGCTGGAGCGTCACGAGAGAGGCAGCAGCTCAGTGAAAGGATCAACAGCAGCGGGAAAATACCCAAACAACCCGGACAGCAA
>NC_136944.1:23765613-23780613 GCF_949987615.1 Pollachius pollachius | reverse complement strand
ATAATAGGTCTATAATACAGATGTGTATTCTAGGTCTATTATACAGATGTGTGTACACCCTGTGTGTCCCAGGTCTCACCAGGGTCCGGTGGGAGTCATGGTAGGGGGGGACTTTGCAGCAGTGGGGGTCTTTACGGTAGATCACAGACAGCATGGCTACGATGACCACAAACAGAACCAGAGAGGAGCCTGAGGAAAGGAAACAAGGGAGCAGGGGTCATTAGGACCTAGGGTAGGACTATCAGTATCAACACCAACGTGTATCAACGATCTGCTGACAGACAAACATACATCAACAGAAGCTTAATGTATGAATGAATCACTTTAGGCCATTGCTACATGTTTACCTATTCACGCAGAGCCATTCACCCTCTGAACACAGACTGAGAGGTTCAACCAATCACACGCAGCGATCAGACCACTGAGAGGCATACAGGGGGGACACCTTTACACAGGTTGTGTTTATGTGTGACCAAGGTTAGAGGATTCTGTTAAATATATACATTCAACTAAATCATTTTATTGAGAAATAACTTCTATTGGGGGGGACCTGTTGTGTTTTTTAGTCCCCCCCCCCCCATGAAGCTGCGCCCATGAAAGGAAAGGGAACTAATAGTCCTGGTCCCCACACATCTTAACACTGACCTCTCTATCCTCCCTCAGCGTTGACGTGAAGTTATGTTAGTCTATCATACAATGTTGCTTTGTGTTTGTGTGTGTGTGTGTGTGTGTGTGTGTGTGTGTGTGTGTGTGTGTGTGTGTGTTTAGTTCAAGTCATAAGTCATAGAATTCCTCAATATCGTTTAACTTTTGTCATCTGCAGGTGGAAGGTGTATCGACTAATCAGTCACATTGACAAATAAAGTTAAAGGAACAGCAGAAATAATAAGCCTATACTGCAAACTGATTTAATAATAATTAGTTAAGAGTTCCTACAGGGCAAACTAACTAGTGTGAAGAACGTCGTTATCTGTCACAACATTTAGTTTGTTGTTAAATCACTCGTCTATTGTTGTTAAAATAGATATTTAACATGACCATTAATCATTGCCGCAGTTAAAAGCTCGACTTACAACACGCCACGATGACTGTGAGCTGATCCGGGGTCAGCAGTGCGGGAGGACCGGTGGGACCTGCCGGAGTGGACATCTTCCAGGACTGCTCCTAAGATCCGGAACCCCGAGCTCCGACGGACATGCTCCTCACCGAGCGGAGACCAGAGGATCGCTGCTGCTGTTCCGTCCCGTCCCGAGATGTGAGGAGCGACAGGGCCGTCCCTCCAGCAGACATGCCCGGTGTGTGTGGCTGTGGCTCTGGAGACAGGAGGAGTGTGGTCCCTGAGCGAGGGGCTGGACTCGGCTCTGCTCGGGACTGGACTCGGCTCTGCTCGGGACTGGAGCCACCAGCAGGGTGCCTCTCGGTCTGGGCGGGACGGCTGGCGGTGACACAGCTGCTCCCAGTAGATGTTCCCTCTGGCTGCCGCGGGGGGGAATGCAGATAGGGCGGACGATTCTAATGAATCACTTTCTATATACTAATAAGACACTTTCTCTACTGCCAGGACGGCAGACCATGTATCTCAGTCTGATCAGGCAGCGGATGAATGACCAAGAAGTCACGCAATACGTCTAATCTAGAGAGCAAGCAGTCACAGTGACGACATGGTTTCGGCGGAAATTGAAATTGAAAAGCGGTCACACACTTATGTTGTGTGAACCGAACTGAACACACACACACAGCATTCTTCCCGTTACCATGGGGACGGCGATGGGATTGACACCAATACAAAGGGAATGGGTTCAACGTTGACGTTGCACAATTCAAACATAAAAGTTCGTCAAAGTTAAACGAAACCATTCATCTTTATGAGCAACAGTTGATGGTGAACGTTGATCGAACATGTTTTAATGTGAAATGACCTAAAACCGTTCTGTTCTCTGTACCGGAGGAGAAACGTTGAAGGCGGGTCGCGTCACTGCGTAATCGCGTCACTGCGTGCGCGCGCTCTTCAGTCTATGCCGTGCACGCGCCCATGTAAACCGTCCGAGTCCAAAAAAATGGTGGCCAGCGCTCGAGTGCAAAAGCTCCTCCGACGATACAAACTCGCCATCGCCGTGGGATTAACGATACTGCTGATACAGGGACTGGTGGTATGGAGCCTGCGGAGCCTTGAGGAGGGCGAGGCCGAGGTAAGACCTCCTGTTTCGGGCCATGAGAACACACATGTGGAACCCCAGCAGCCGCTCCGCTAGCCGAGCTAACCACTCCACTGTGGAGCTGAGACAGCAACATGGGGCTCCTCTCCGGGTCCTTCTGGTCACGGTCCTGGTCGGGTGGTCCGAAGTGTAGTCCCACCGCGGTGTGAGTGAGGGGCTGCTGAGGGCAGGCGGCTGGGGGGACGCGCAGAGGATGGGGAACCCCCCCTCTGGGACCTTCAGGGGATGGAGACCCCCAGAGGACTCAGAGGATGGCTGAGGACCCCTTTAGAGGATGGGGAACCCTCTCCGGGACCTCTCGAAGGACTGGGACCCCTCAGGTCAGAACCACAGAGGGGTCCCATCCTAGGAGAGCCTGGCAGAACGCGTAGGAAGGGAAGTGGAGTTCCCCATTCAGGGGGGGACCTCCAAATACCTGTGGCCCCCCTCGGGTCGGCCCTCTGCCGTTCGCTGTGATCGGGTCCAGTAACATGTTGTCTGAGAGGAATGACGGATTGATTTATAAAAAAGCTTTTGTTTCCATTAGTTTTTGCGAGTACCTTTCTGACTGCTTCCAGTTAGAGGGATCCTGGTGTGAATTTATTTGGGGATATGTTCCTTATGGATATTTAATAATGTCCAACAAACACAAATGTTTACTATAATACAAGTAGTGTTTCCTGACTCCCAGGAGCGACTCGTACATGAGCCACAATCCGCTTCTACCAGGAAACGGGGAGGTGGGTTAGGAGTCAGCTGTTTGAGTGTGGGAATGTTCCCTGAGCTCCAGGTGGGTTCTCCCTGAACACCTGGAGCGCCGGCCTCAGGCTCCTGACCGGAGGCGGGCCGGCTCCTCTCTCTGAGCGGTAAAAAGGAGCCGGAGAGCGGGAGCAGGCCCTGCGGCGGTTCCCCCAGCATGTGCCACCGTCAGAGGCGGTCCCCGCTCAGAAGAGAGCGCTCAGGAATGTGAGCTGAAGGGTTTGGGAGGCAGGCCAGGTTCTCGTCGTGATGTGGCATGTGAGAGGCCGGTGCAATCTTTCCCTCGGAGCGCAGGGTTCCTAGAAAGCACAGAGGGGCTGGGGGCTGGGGGGAAAGGATCCAACCCTGGCAGCAGAAAACAATCGCTTATTCAGGCTCACACCTTTAGTACAACGCAGTTGTTTGAATCAGACTAAGCGATTGTTTGGGTCAGCCTGTCCGCGGCGTCCCGTCTGTTAATTAAGAAGCTGCAGACCGAACGGAATGCAGCCATCTGTGCTGTGCTTCATTGGTGTGCGGGAACACGCTCGCTCGCTCACCGCTCACCGTTTAGAAGCGGCTTAAAAAGCGGCAGCGGGCATTCAGAGAAGACAGCCCACACACATTAGTCTTAGCGCGGGCTCTGTGTTCTCCGTGCCGCGCTGCTCACTAAGTGAACAGTGTGAAGCCATGGAGCCCCCAGAGCCATGTACGGTATGTTATTGTTCCCCGGCCAGAGGCTGAGGCCTTTCAGAGGCCGGCGGCCCGTCGGCAGGGCGGCCCACGGCGCTGCTTTGGTTGGCAGCTCGCTCCCTGGCACCGGCCCTCTGGGCGCTGGTCCCACCCCCCTAACGGCCCACGGACCAGCCCCCCCCCGCCCCCGGCTCCGTTCCCACAGACTCCGCCGCTCCGATGGCGTGCCACGGCGTCCCGCCCTGCGGTGTGATGAAGACATGAAGCCGCCGCCCACTCGCGGCTCTGCTTTCCAAGACACATACTGGGGGGGTTATATAAAGCCTGTGGGCTGCTCGGCCGGGGCTCCAGCAGAAGTCCAAATCTCCCCAGTTGGTTTCTATTTTCCTTTGTTGTCTGAGAGGGTATTTCTGACTCCCAACGAGCAGCGGGTGAGTTTGTGTTTAGACGCATTTCCTTCCTCTATTGTCCTCGCCGGCCAGGAGTGGCACAACAACACACAGCGACAACAACCCCACACAGTGACAACACGAGTTGCCCAAGGACATGAGGAAGCAGCATTTGTCTGTCGGGTCGTGTTTCCTAAGGTGGAGGAACGTGTTGGGAGCGAGTCTGACAGGTGACTGCGTCTCTCCGCTCTGAGCTCCTGCTGGTACGTTGGGTCGCCGGCTACGGTCGGACCTGTAGGGTGTGGTCTCTGTTTGGAGGGGATCCTCCTTAAGCTGCCTGCAGAGTGGGATGAAGCCTGTGTCCATACACTAGGGCCCCCTATCCAACCACAAGGTCTGCAGACCAGTGTGTGAGTCCTCTGCCCCCTGCGGTGACACTCTATTTATAGGGCATTGGAAACTTGTCACTTCAACATCATAACCGTCCATCCTTCTTTGAAGGTTTGGCCAGGGCTTCCTGTGGACCCCCAGACCCCTGGGTTAGGGTGGGAGGCTGCTGCCAGGCCGACGGCTCTCTGACCAGTTAGAACCCCTGCTCTGACCCCTGGATGCCCCCCCCAGCCCAGTGTAGTCCCTGGAACTTGTTAAGCTTGTTACTGATTCGTCCAAAATGTGCGTCAAGGTGCTTTGTGTGGATTACGCTTTTAATTGTTTTTGTTTTAAGACCTTATTTTAGCTGACACACAATGACATACTTTTTACTATTGTTCTATTTGGTGTCCCAAGTATTTCTTTGCTGAATGTCTTTTATTCTGGTGTTGTACACACACACACACTCAGTCAGTCAGTCAGTCAGTCAGTCAGTCAGTCAGTCAGTCAGTCAGTCAGTCAGTCAGTCAGTCAGTCAGTCGCTCACTCACTCGCACACCTCTCTCTGATGAGCAAGTTTCTGGTTTTAGCTTGGCTGTGTTTGTCAGGGTGACCTATGGACTCATCAATACTGTTGCTGTAGTGACACCCAGTGTGTGTGAAGAGCCTCCTTATGAGCTGCCTGCAGTGTGGAGCAATTATACAAGCAGCAGTCAACCTGCTGATGCTACGCTTCCTCCTTAGCCCGTGTACACACACCACACCATACACATACACACCCACAGGCTATATAATGCTCTGATAAGGTCGGACTTCCCCTTTTGCAACGTTTTCAAAGCTGTCCAGTTAGGCTTAGCTTCCTCTGTGTGTGTGTGTTGTGTTTGCGGATGTACCTCTGTCAGTGTGGCACCTGTCCCTCTGCGTTCTGCTCTGTCCCACAGCTCAACGCTCGCCTGAATCATGTCTCGGTTTATGTGTCTTTCCCAGATTACCTTCACACAAAAAGGCTTTGCTATAAATATCCCAGCTCAGGGTGAGATGAGACTCCCAACAGAGTGAAGGCAGATCTCCCTGTGGGCCTCAGTCCTGCCTCTCTGTGCTCCTCTTCCTCCTCCTGGGTGTGAATCATCCAGCCTCTTCCTCCAAGACTAACTCTCTCTCCCCCCCCTCTCTCTCCCCCCCCCCCCTCTCCCCCCCCCCTCTTCTCCTCTCTCTCTCTCTCTCTCTCTCTCTCTCTCTCCCCCCCCCTCTCTCCCCCCCTCCCTCTCTCCCCTCTCCTCCCCTTCTCCCCCTCCCTCCCCCCCTTCTCCTCTCTCTCTCTCTCCCCCCCTCTCTCCCCCTCCCTCTCTCCCCCCCTCCCTCTCTCCCCCCTTCTCCCCCTCCCTCTCCCCCCCCCTCTTCTCCTCTCTCTCTCTCTCCCCCCCTTCTCCTCTCCCTCCCTCTCTCCCCCCCCTCTTCTCCTCTCTCTCTCTCTCTCCCCCCCCCTTCTCCTCTCCCTCTCTCTCTCCCCCTCCCTCTCTCCCCCCTCCTCCCCTTCTCCACCTCCCTCTCTCCCCTCTCCTCCCCTTCTCCCCCTCCCTCTCTCCCCCCTCCTCCCCTTCTCCCCCTCCCTCCCCCCCCCTCTCCCCCTCCCTCTCTCCCCCCCCCTCCCCCTCTCTCCCCCCCCCCTCTCCCCCTCTCTCCCCCCCCTCTTCTCCTCTCTCTCTCTCTCTCTCCCCCCCCCCCTCTCCCCCTCCCTCTCTCCCCCCTCCTCCCCTTCTCCCCCTCCCTCCCCCCCCTCTCCCCCTCCCTCTCTCCCCCCCCTCCCCCTCTCTCCCCCCCCCCTCTCCCCCTCTCTCCCCCCCCTCTTCTCCTCTCTCTCTCTCTCTCTCCCCCCCCCCCTCTCCTCCTCTCTCTCCCCCCCTCTCCCCCTCTCCCCCCCCCTCTCCCCCTCTCTCTCCCCCCTCCCACAGAGGAAGACCCGGCGGTCCAAGCTCCCCGACCACGCTGCCCCGCCCCCCCAGCAGGACGCGGCGGGCTGGGAGCGGCAGAGCCCCCCCTCCCCGGCGAGGAGCGCCGCCCGTCCTGAGCGGGCGGGCGGCGACCCGGGGGGCGCCGTCCGGCGGGAGGCCGGCCGCAACGGCAAGCGCCGCCTCCCGCCGCGGGGCCGCACCACCGAGCAGTACGCCGCCGCCGCCGGCGCCATGGGGGGTGGGGCCGACGGCGTGGGCGCTGCCCTGGCCCCCCCCGACCCCTCGGGCAACCGCAACCTCAGCCAGGGGCGGGCGGGGCCGCCGGCGGCGGCGGGCGAGCCGGGCAGCGTGGACGGCGCCCCCCAGGTCCCCGGGGGCGGGGACTTCGTGCCCAAGTGTGACATCATGGGGAAGGACGCGCTGTCGGCGCTGCACCGCGCCGCCTCCCAGGCCTGCCGCCAGGAGATCGCCAACATCGTGTGCCGCCACCAGGCCGGCCTACTGATGCCCAAGAACCTGCCCCAGTACTGCCCCCACAGCGGTGAGAGGGGTGCTGGTCTCTCTTCCGTTAGGCTGCCGGTCTCTCTCCTGTTGGAGGTGCCGGTCTCTCTCCTGTTAGTGTGCTGGTGTTGGAGGGTGCCGGTCTCTCTCCTGTTGGAGGGTGCCGGTCTCTCTCCTGTTGGAGGGTGCCGGTCTCTCTCCTGTTGGAGGGTGCCGGTCTCTCTCCTGTTGGAGGGTGCCAGTCTCTCTCCTGTTGGAGGGTGCCGGTCTCTCTCCTGTTGGAGGGTGCCGGTCTCTCTCCTGTTGGAGGGTGCCAGTCTCTCTCCTGTTGGAGGTGCCGGTCTCTCTCCTGTTGGAGGGTGCCGGTCTCTCTCCTGTTAGTGTGCTGGTGTTGGAGGGTGCCGGTCTCTCTCCTGTTGGAGGGTGCCGGTCTCTCTCCTGTTGGAGGGTGCCGGTCTATCTCCTGTTGGAGGTGCCGGTCTCTCTCCTGTTGGAGGGTGCCGGTCTCTCTCCTGTTGGAGGGTGCCGGTCTCTCTCCTGTTGGAGGGTGCCGGTCTCTCTCCTGTTGGAGGGTGCCGGTCTCTCTCCTGTTGGAGGGTGCCGGTCTCTCTCCTGTCGGAGGGTGCCGGTCTCTCTCCTGTCGGAGGTGCCGGTCTATCTCCTGTTGGAGGTGCCGGTCTCTCTCCTGTTAGTGTGCTGGTGTTGGAGGGTGCCGGTCTCTCTCCTGTTGGAGGGTGCCGGTCTCTCTCCTGTTAGTGTGCTGGTGTTGGAGGGTGCCGGTCTCTCTCCTGTTGGAGGGTGCCGGTCTCTCTCCTGTTGGAGGGTGCCGGTCTATCTCCTGTTGGAGGTGCCGTCTCTCTCCTGTTGGAGGGTGCCGGTCTCTCCTGTTAGAAGTGCCAGTCTCTCTCTTGTCGGAGGGTGCCGGTCTCTCTCCTGTTAGTGTGCTGGTGTTGGAGGGTGCCGGTCTATCTCCTGTCGGAGGGTGCCGGTCTCTCCTGTTAGAAGTGCCAGTCTCTCTCTTGTCGGAGGGTGCCGGTCTCTCCTGTCGGAGGGTGCCGGTCTCTCTCCTCCATTATGTGTGCAGGCATGCCGCCCCTCACAGCTTCACTAAACCCTAGTGACTGATCAGCCGGTGGCCGGCTGCTGATCGTCCTCTAATGGAGGCAGTTCCCAAGGCCAAACCTCAGTGAATATTTCATGGACTCTGTGGTTCTGCTCCTGCTCTCCTTCACTCAGAATGTAGAAGATAGCCCCGGTATAGTCTGTTCATCAACAGACCTACCAGTTATAGAACTACCAGTACCTGACCTACCAGTACCAGTCCTACCAGTACCAGTGTTCTGTCTATACCAGTAGCGGTGTGGTTCTGTCCCCAGTAAAGGGCCAGACCAGAGCTTTGTCCCATTACCCCGAGCCCTTTCTGATGAGGCCTCAGGCCAAAACACATCGAAATAACTGCAGAATAACAAATGCATTTCTAATAAATAATGACTGGAACGCACTAACGCTCTGTCGACAGGGCTGTAGATGTGCACTCAGAGTGAGCCATCTAATTCCTTTCTGATGGAGTTTTAATTAGCTCTTGAGTTTGAGGAACTTTTTGTTTAATTACATCTTGTGGGATTAAATACTTTTAGTTTGATTCGACCGGCTGAACTTCATGTGTGCTTAAATTATACTTGAAGAGTAATTGCTCTACAGTTCTTGTACATCGCATCGTCACATCGCAAAGAACATTGGAATGCATGTTAGCGTTTTGGTACTGATGATTTATTTGTCACTTAGTATATCGTGGAATTATTTGTTATTATAATGTTATTCAACATTGTTGTGTTTCAAACTGCCTTTGCATTCCTCGTTTGAGTATTTTAAGTTTTAATTTGCTTAAGTTACAGTATTTAACGTAGATCTGACAGTATGGCGGAGTATCTGCAACAAAACATCCCATGATGCATTCTGATGTTGAGGCCGTATTGAAAGCCTGGTCTTGACAGTAGTCTCTCTCTCTCTGAGCCTGGTCTTCACAGTAGTGTCTCTCTCTCTCTCTCTCTCTCTCTCTCTCTCTCTCTCTCTCTCTCTCTCTCTCTCTCTCTCTCCCTCCCTCTCTGAGCCTGGTCTTGACAGTAGTCTCTCTCTCTCTCTCTCTCTCTCTCCTTGAGCCTGGTCTTGACAGTAGTCTCTCTCTCTCTCTCTCTCTCTGAGCCTGGTCTTGACAGTAGTCTCTCTCTCTCTCTCTCTCTCTCTCTCTCTCTCTCTCCTTGAGCCTGGTCTTGACAGTAGTCTCTCTCTCTCTCTCTCTCTCTGAGCCTGGTCTTGACAGTAGTCTCTCTCTCTCTCTCTCTCTCTCTCTGAGCCTGGTCTTGACAGTAGTCTCTCTCCCAGGCGGGGCGTCCGGGCCGGTCCAGGCCGGCGGGCGGCTGAGTAAGGCTCTGTCGCAGGCCCCGGTCAGGGTGGCCTACGTCCTGATGGTGCACGGCCGGGCGGTGCGGCAGCTGAAACGCCTCCTCAAGGCCATCTACCACCGGGACCACTATTACTACATCCACGTGGACAAGGTGAGCACCACCCAACACCACCACCTCCACCACTACCACCAGCACTACTGCTACATGGGGGAGTGGTGGTGGGGGTGTACTAAACGGGGGCAGTACCTGATCAACTTCACCAGCTGCCCCTCCTGCCCCCAGGAGGTGTCTCGTTGGGGGGGTTTAAAGAGCGTCTCCCGCTCCTTCGTGTTCCTCCGCCTTAAACCTGACAGCCCGTCAGCTGGGCGCTACGTCGTCCCTTACGCCCTCCTCATGTGTAACCCTGACAGCCCGTCGGCTGGGCGCTACGTCGTCCCTTACGCCCTCCTCATGTGTAATCCTGCTCCCCCACATGTTCAGCAGCACCTCTTAAGTCCCTTTTGTTCCTCGTGCTTCACCGGTGGAGCTATGGTCTGTATGCTGGGGGGCGTACTGTCTGTGATGTAGTGGCACCGCATCGTGGGGATCTTTAGATACGTTTTATTGTTACGAGGCTGGTATTGTTTCAAAATTTCCGGCGGTACCTTGACTTATTTTCTGGCAAAGCCTCCACAACAATCATCCGCGCTTGTCCATTGGTGATTTGGTGTAGCGCTGGAAAGCTAGTCATTGCCCGCACCAGCAGAAGTATTCCATCAGAAGAGTCCTCCGCTTTTGATAATGTTGCTAAATCCCTGCTCTGGTACACCTACAGAGTCACATGCACCCTACCATGAGAGAACGTTCTGTTGCAGCCGTCATCATCATCCATCATGAATCCAACATGAAAGACGACAGACCAGACAGGAGTCAGATACAACAATAGAGCCCAGGGACAATACAGCCCAACGCAAGAACCCTTCAGGGGAAGACAAAAGGCCAGCAGATGACTGAGTGCAGAATGAGTCATTTGTGCAAATTCTTTATTCTAATTGCAGTGCAAACAAAAGAGTCTGAGTTTCAGCCCTCCGAGGTGGACCTCTGTGTGTTGTACCTGAAGGTAGGAGATGTAGAGCTCGGTCAGAGACGTGACCCTAACCCCATCCAGTCTAGTGGAGCTCTGCACATATCCTTATTAAAACGTCGACCGGCTGTCCTGTCGTCCCCTCAGCAGCAGTCCATTAGCCAGCCTCTCTCCGTCTGCTGATGAGTCCTGAACCTCGAGCCGCAACGCTGATTATCACCGCCGCTGTGTTTCCCCACATTTCAACGGTTATTTTCCCTGTCTCCATCTCTCTCTCTCTCTGTCTGTCTGTCTGTCTGTCTGTCTTTCTGTCTGTCTGTCTGTCTGTCTGTCTGTCTGTCTGTCTGTCTGTCTGTCTGTCTGTCTGTCTGTCTGTCTGTCTGTCTGTCTGTCTGTCTGTCTGTCTGTCTGTCTCTGTCTTTCTCTCTCGCTCTGTCTTTCTCTCTCTCTGTCTCTGTCTCTCTCTCTCTCTCTCTCTCTGTGTCTCTCTCTCTCTCTCTCTCTCTCTCTCTGTCTCTCTCTCTCTGTCTCTCCCCCCCCCCCACCCAGCGCTCTGGCTACCTGCACCGGGAGGTTCTGGCGATGGCGGAGCAGTACAGCAACGTGCGTGCCACGCCGTGGCGCATGGTGACCATCTGGGGCGGGGCCAGCCTGCTGAAGGCCTACCTGCACAGCATGCAGGACCTGCTCTCCATGCTGGACTGGGAGTGGGACTTCTTCATCAACCTCAGCGCCACCGACTTCCCCACCAGGTGGGACTCAACTGGTTTACTCCGCCTAGCCGCCCCCCCTTACCCCCCCCGAACCCCTCTGATGCACTAATTGTGTGTTGTACGTCCTGGCACTTAGAACTAGGGCTCAGCCATATGTGGCTCCTTATCCTGGCTATCTCTGTTGTAAACGGGGAATGGGTTGAACGATGATGGTTCGGTGAACATCCAGTGTTTCCCCCAGCACTGTATGGTCAAGGCAGCCGCCTTAACAACAGTAGGGCCACGCCTTAACTACCAATGTATAAAAAATATATATTTATAAAATAAATATATATATATTTATATATATTTTTTTATATTAATATATGCAATCACAAAGTACAAAACTCTCGTAGGGAAAGAAAACATACTTCCATCAAGTACCAAAATCAAAGATAAAGAATGCATCGGTAATACTGTTCAAAACTGTAGTGAAACACTGACATCCTTACTCTACCCTCAGCGATATATCGTTGTTTCTCTTTCTTCTGACAAATGTACTTACTGTAAGTCTCGATAAAAGCGTCGATAAACGCCCTGAATGTAACTGTAAACAGCAGCTGTCCGTATCAATGCTGCACCTGTCGCGTCACAGCTCCCTCTGTGGTTGTATTATCTATTTATGGGTGCATGCACTTGTTCCCAGCGGGGGTATGAATCGATGCTGTGTTTGATGCTCATCGTCTCTGCCAGGCCTCTCTGTAGACGGGTACTTTGTAGGATGGCTTTGTTATTCAGATCCACTCACTCTGGTGACCAGAAGGGACTTGTACTTGTTACACACAACAGAAGCGCAGCCGGATCATTGGCCAGATGAGATGGCTTCTGCCCCGGCTGCGCTGAAGGACTGAGGTCCAGTGATGCCCCGGGGCAGAACAGAGCAGCTCCTCTCCCTCAGCGGCCCGGTCCTCGCTGTACGCGCGTGTCCTCGTCTGAGCCCGGTTCAACGCTCTACCACAGAGGGAGAACTTGTAGATCGGGGAGTGTACTCCATCAAAGGGCTGCACCTCACAGCTCACTGCTCAGGGACACGGCTGCCATCCCCAAGGACTTAGAGCATCGTAGCGTTACATCCTCAATCTACTGCTGCTCAGTTAGTGTTTGGCTCCACTCTGCTCACCTTGTCTCTCTCCCTCTCTGTCTCTCTCTGTCTCTCTCTCTGTCTCTCTGTCTGTCTGTCTGTCTCTCTCCCTCTCTGTTTCTGTCTCTCTCTGTCTGTCTGTCTCCCTCTCTCTCTCTGTCTGTCTGTCTGTCTCTCTCTCTCTGTCTCTCTCTCTCTCTGTCTCTCTCTGTGTCTGTCTCTCTCCCTCTCTGTTTCTGTCTCTCTCTGTCTGTCTGTCTCTCTCCCTCTCTGTCTGTCTGTCTCTCTCTCTCTGTCTCTGTCTCTGTCTCTGTCTCTGTCTCTCTCTCTCTGTCTCTGTCTCTCTGTCTATGTCTCTGTCTGTCTGTCTGTCTGTCTCTCTCCCTCTCTGTTTCTGTCTCTGTTTCTGTCTCTCTGTCTCTGTCTGTCTCTCTCTCACTCACTCACTCTCTCTGTCTCTGTCTCTGTCTCTCTCTCTCTCTCTCTCTCTCTCTCTCTCTCTCTCTCTCTCTCTCTCTCTCTCTCTCTCTCTCTCTCTCTCTCTCTCTCTCTCTGCAGGACCAACGATGAGCTGGTGGCCTACCTCTCTCAGAACCGAGACAAGAACTTCCTCAAGTCCCACGGGAGGGAGAACACCAGGTGAGGACCCCCAGGCTGTCCCCCCCCCCCCCCCATCCTGCTGGTCTCCGGCCGCACGGAAACGTCTGGAAGGCGTCCTTGGAAACTTTTTGGAAAAGGGGCAGGCACTTTAGAAATGTACCTGGCAGGTGATTGGATGAACCATCTGTCCATCAGGTGGATTTAGTAGGTCCTGGTAGGATGCTGATTGGGCAGAGCCGCTTCGGTCAGACCGCAAGCATAACTTGAAGCCTGGACAGAAGCTATCTCTCCAGGCTTCAAGCTGGCTTCAAGGCTCTCGCTGCCTCCTCAGGTGAGATCATCTCCACATGCATTAAGGAGAGCACCATGAGAGCACCATGAGAACACCATTCTCCACGAGGGCGTCTGTCGCTGGTCTCTAAACAAGAGGCATTGCAGCTCTGGTGTTCACTGATGCTCAGAGAAAACTAAAAGCACAGACAGTCCTAACACAACGTAGGAAGGCCTGCTGGCCGGCTGAGTCAGTGAGGAAGGAAATGCACGAGTGTTTTTCAAGCGGTTGTTGTGAATGTCCTGTGTTGTTTCCCTGAGTGTATCAGCTGAACTTTCCACTATTTATAATAACGCTGAGACCGGACACACAGGCTCCTGTTGGCTCCCTTTAGCGAGTGACGTCTAGTCTCCAGCAAAGAGGCTCAGGTTGTTCCTCCGGACCTCAGCTCAACTTTATTAGTACAGCACCTTTCATACAATAGTGCAGAATAAAACAGTGCAGACAAAAATATCAATAACTCAATAGACAAGAAAAGGTTGAATATATCAAGACCGGATACTACAACAATAAAATAAATAAAGGCCTTCTCTTAATCCCGCCCCTCCCTGCTATGCCCCGCCCCCTCCCCGCTATGCCCCGCCCCCAGGTTCATCAAGAAGCAGGGTCTGGACCGGCTGTTCCACGAGTGCGACAACCACATGTGGCGTCTGGGGGAGCGAGGGATCCCGGAGGGGCTGGACGTGTCGGGCGGCTCGGATTGGTTCGCCCTGACCCGCCGCTTCGTGGAGTACGCTGTCACCTCGTCGGACGAGCTGGTGGCCGGCCTGAAGCAGTTCTACACCTACGCGCTGCTGCCCGCCGAGGTGGGGGCCGCCACATGCACACACACACACTCCGAGGCTGCACCCCTTCGTAGTCGGACTAGAATCCACGATGCAAATCGTGACCCCGAGAAGGTCTTCACTCATGAATGATGTGTTTTTTATTCACTTTGTCGGTATTCAAAGTCCTCCGCTGTCTTTGAGTTATCAGGCAGGAGTTTTCATCCGGAGTGATTTCGCACTGAATTCCTAATCAGGTCACTCATTAGCCGGTAAGGCAATTAATGAGGTGTTTAAGCATTTCTACATAATTTCAGTCCGGTGTAATTTCCAAACGACGCATGGAAACATGGTGGTTCTAGTTCTTACTTGGACAGATATGAGTGGTTGCTAGGCCGGATCTGTCCCGCGGGCCGCTAATTGGCTACCCTTACAGTACCCCGTGCTAATTGGCTACCCCTAATTGGCTATCCCTAATTGGCTACCCGCTAATTGGCTCCCCCTGCAGTACCCTCCTGCCCTCCTAACAGAGGTCCTAACCTGCGCCCCGTCTCCCCAGTCCTTCTTCCACACCGTGCTGGGGAACAGCCACATGTGCGACTCCCTGGTGGACAACAACCTGCGCGTCACCAACTGGAACCGCAAGCTGGGCTGTAAGTGCCAGTACAAACACATCGTGGACTGGTGCGGCTGCTCGCCCAACGACTTCAAGCCCGCAGACCTCATCCGCATCCAGGTCAGTGTGGGGTGAGCAGGGGGCAGAACCATGGGGGCGGCATGTGGCTCAGGAGGCAGGGCGGGTTGCCTGGTAACCAGACTGTTGCTAGTTTGATCCCCGGCTCATCCTAGAGTGTCGAGGTGTCCCTGAGCAAGACGCCTCACCCTGACTGCTCCTGACCAGCTGGCTGTCAGCCTGAGGGGCTGACACCGCCGACGGTGTGTGAGTGGGTGAATGTGTGCATGAATGGGTGAATGTGAGGCAGTATTGTAAAGCGCCTTGATGGCCACGTAGGTGGCATCGGATTTAGTCCATGAAATGCATGAATGGTCAACGGAGTGTGTCTAAAGGTCTCATGCAGCCTATTGGCGGTGCTCTATAGCTGAACCCCAGCTCTGTGAGGTCCAAAACTCACCGAAGCCATGTCTCATTCATTGAACCATGTGATA
>NC_136944.1:23737200-23765413 GCF_949987615.1 Pollachius pollachius | reverse complement strand
GCTCAGGTTATAATCAACACTTTAAAAGTGAAACTAACAATTAAAAAAATGGACCTCCTGTTTTTTCCCATCATAGTTGACTTTATAATAACGAGAAAAGGGTGTGACCCCAACATGGAGCCCTGCCGGGGTCCATGTAGGAGCATGTAGGAGGCTGTCAGGGGGTCCAGATATGAGCCAGAGAGCGGTCCTGTAGGCCGTCCTACCGCAGAGGTCCTGCTGTCCCATCTGTAGCCTGATAGGTCAGCCCCTTCTGGGTTAGACCTTCATCCAGTCACCCTCTGCTGTTGTGTTGAGGTTGTTGATGTTGTTGTTTTTGATGTTGTTGACGTTGTATGATATTGTATTTGATGTTGGTGTTGTTGTTGTCGTAGACGTTGTTATTGTTGATGTTGATGTTGTTTTTGATGTTGTTGGTGTTGGTGTTGTTGTTGTTGGTGTTGTTGTTGTTGTTGTTGTTGTTGTCATTGACGTTGTTGTTGTTGACGTTGTTGTGGTGTCCCCCAGGAGTCGGAGCAGGAGGTGTTGGGCAGTATCCCCGAGCTGAGCCTGTCCCTGCAGCAGGTGAAGGCGCGCGCTCACCAGAAACGCTCCAACAAGCGCGCCCCCCCCATGGACTGGACCAAGAAGAACGAGCTGTTCAGCAACCTATAAGAACACACAGGCACGCACACACACACACACACACAAGCACCCACACACACAGACGCACACACTGTCACACACACACACACACGCACCCACACACATATGCACACACACAGACACACACACTGTGACACACACGCACACACACACAGACATATAAACAGACAGACAGACAAAACATATCAGTACACACACACTCCTATATCTACTGACACAAACACTAAAGTCTCCATTGTGCTCCCACACATTCCAGTGTCTGTGACGTGGCTCCAGTAGACCTTCTGGTCCACAAGCATTTCTATTCTCCTATTTTTTCTATGAATCATGAGGTTGTATTCGTAAGGTTTTGTACTGCTGCCCACGAGTGGACTGGTGGCATATCTGGCCTCTTTAGCACGGTCTGGGCTGTACCATCTGGTTGGAAACCAGGGGGGTGTGAAACGTGTGCCTAGCATGAGGAAAGCACTGGTGATGTGGTGTGACTGGCCGGTGTTCCACTGGTATTAGGATGCAGCCGGTAAACAGTGGATGTCCACCATGAGGGACAGGAGATTATTTTGTAAAATAAAGTGTACACTCAGATTATATTTCAGATGCTATAAAAGATGTACTTCTAACTCTAATTAAAAAGTCCTGTAGCCAATGTTAGATAGCGGCCAGGTGTGTGTGTGTGTGTGTGTGTGTGTGTGTGTGTGTGTGTGTGTGTGTGTGTGTGTGTGTGTGTGTGTGTGTGTGTGTGTGTGTGTGTGTGTGTGTGTGTGTGTGTGTGTGTGTGTGTGTGTGTGTGTGTGGCGCCCTCTGTTGGTCAGTCTGTATAAGTGCTACTAACATTCAAATACAATAGGAAGATCTAGCTATACCGGTAGTAGACTTATATATATATATATGTATATGTATATAATCATATGATATACATATATATTTATCATATATATGATGTATATTTACATGAGATATATGTATATGTATATACATATATATATAGATTATATATATGTGTTTTTTCTTTTTTCGATGGTTCAAAGTATATATCCCTTTGAACCGGTCGTCCTGAAACCATTCACGAGACTTTATACCAGCGGCTCATTTCTACTGCTGATATTAAAGATCTGGAGCAGAACTCAATGGTAACCAAACCATTTCTGCATGTAAATACACCAAATATTAAACATATAGCCGACGAGGGAAACACATTATACCAGGTTCATAGAAATCTATTTTATACAGAAATCAACTTAAACAGGATTTTTGGATTGTGAAGGAAAAGGTTGAGTTTAGTGTGATCTCGATTCATCTCTTATTAAACTGGAAGGCCAGCCGGTCTGAACCGCTGGGCATACTGCTAGTTTTTTATACTTCGTCTTCGATGAATAAATGTGAATTTTGTACGTGTTCTTAGCGTTCACACCGACCAACTGTCTTCTCCTCTCTCACTTCTTCATTGTTACCCATTGTTTTGTTTTTCTTTTAATATCTCGATGTCTTAAACATAACCAAGTTCCTGTGATGTCCTTACGTGGGGTTAATGTATTGCCTGGGCTAGATAAACCAGGCATTCAGTATTGAGGTTAAGGTTCATGGTTTATATGAAGTGTGTCTCGGATGTGTCAGCGTTCTGTTGTTTCTCCACTGAAATAAACCTGCCATCATACAAAATAAATCACATGTCATCGTGGTCATTTACCTATAGCTTGATTAATATGCAGTTTAATAGGACGCATTTCCTTGTGGTATTTAGTGTGTGACAGTATGTAGTAAGTATGTAGTATGTTTAGTACAGTGTGTAGTATGCATGTAGTATGTATGTAGTATATATATTACAGTGTGTAGTATATACATTACAGTATGTAGTATGTTTATTACAGTGTGTAGTATGCATGTAGTATTTATAATACAGTGTAGTATACTACAGTATGTAGTATGTAAACTACAATGTGCGGTATGTATGTAGTATTTATATTAGTGTGTTTGTAGTATAGTGCACTATGTATACTATAGTATGCAGTATATGTACTAATGTATGTAGTATGTCTCTGTGTATTCGTGTGTGAGTGTGTGTCTGTGTGTATTTGTTTGTGTATCTCTGTGTGTGTCTCTGTTTTTGTGGGTCTACTCTTCAGCCCCCCCACCCGACGGTCTCCCTGGACCGGGTCCCGACCCCCCTGACCGGGCTGAGGCCTGGACCAGGTGGGGGGGGGACCGTGGACCGGCTGAACCCAGCCCCCCTAGACCCCAGGACCAGGGGGGGCTACTGCAGGGTCCTGGGGCGGATCAGGGACCCTGAGACATAGACACCCCCACCTGGAGGTCAGAGTCCCCCACCTGGAGGTCAGAGACCCCCACCTGAAGGTCAGAGTCCCCCACCTGGAGGTCAGAGACCCCCACCCTGCAGGTCAGAGTCCCCCACCCTGGAGGTCAGAGACCCCCACCTGAAGGTCAGAGTCCCCCACCCCGGAGGTCACTCACTTCCTCCTTTTAAATGTAAAAACACTAAAGGCATGATTGTTGACTTTAGAAAGTCCAGAGAAACTGCTAAAGTCCCATGGAGGCGCTCCTCGTTGACACGTGGGTAAAGACTGAGTCGATAGCTCAGGGAATCACTCCAAAGTGTCCCTCTGAAGAACTTCCAGGCTAAGCGCTAATGCTCCAATTCCATCGCAAGTCCTTCCATCGCAGCTTTCAGGGACTTGAAACTCACCAGGAACACAGAAGACACCTCCCTTAGCATGTGTACAAACTTCGTGTGGATGTCTCATTCCATGACGTCACAGTGTCGATCACAGTAATTGCTCTTAAGCGTAATGCACCCCTTCGCCAGCAGGTGGCACAAAGTGACACATAAACGGCACCTGGTTGGGATAACTTAAACCTGTCATGGTATGTTAATAGTTTTATAGAATGTTGGCCTTCTTTCTGCTCAAGAGCACCTGAGCGAGCAGCGACACGAGGGTGACATCACCTGGCATCGATCTCAGCCAATCAGAAACAACAATGACAGTAAGGGGTGGGCGGGCCTAAAGAGATGCTTCAGCATCTCTGTTAGGGTTAGAGTTAGGGGTTAGGGTTAGAGTTAGGGTTAGGGGTTAAGGTTGGGGTTAGAGTTAGGGTTAGGGGTTAAGGTTGGGGTTAGGGTTAGAGTTAGGGGTTAGGGTTAGAGTTAGGGTTAGGGGTTAAGGTTGGGGTTAGGGTTAGAGTTAGGGGTTAGGGTTAGAGTTAGGGTTAGGGGTTAAGGTTGGGGTTAGGGTTAGGGGCTAGAGCTCTTTTGTGACGCTCTCGAATGCTCACAGCGAGGGTACCGTAGAGTTCTAAAGCCTCTAGTTGAGTTGCATGCAACCCGGCCAATCACAGACAGAGTAGGCGGGTCTTGGCGTGGCCATAGTAGGATTCGTAAATACGCTTGCAGTCAGGACCGCACGCTCGGCGGCGGGGTTAGCATTAGCATTAGCACCGCGAGCAGCGGTAATAGCGTGTCGGGAGGAGCAGGGCGGGGGGGGGGTGGGTGGGGGGGGGAATAATCCGGACCCCCGGAGCCCCTCGCCGCGGGTCACTGGCTTGGACCTCCGCCCTCAGGAGGAGGAACACCGGGTCTGTTGCCTAGCAACGCCGGCGGCCCCTATAAGGGCCGGAGCGGCGGTGAGACGGGGGTCGCACTCCTACCCCCAGCCCCGCAGCGGCTAAAAATACCTGTGTGTGTGTGTGTGTGTGTGTGTGCGTTTGTGTGTGTTGTAATCGATGCGGATGAGAGGACCAGGGAGACCCTCAACAGGGGAGACCTCTCTGACCCCCTCAAACACACAGACACACACACAGACACACACACACACACACACACACACACACACACACACACACACACACACACACACACACAGACACACACACACACCGTACACACACACACCGTACACACGCACACAGACACAGACACACACACCGTACACACACACACACATACACGTGTGTGTGTGCGGGCAGGCATGTGTTGCTCTGTGAGAGAAAGACAGACAGAGAAAGCACCAGAGAGAGAGCTTAGCACCATTCTAGACAAACACCTGTCACACACACATCAATCGTACCCACAGAAAAACACACACACATGGCCACAAGACACACACACACACACACACACACACGCACACGCACACACACACATACATTAAAGAATCCTCACATTCATAAACACACACCTGCCTGATGCAATACCATACCATACCTCCCTCCCTCCCTCCCTCCCCCCCCTCCCTCCCTCCCTCCCTCCCCCTCCCTCCCCCCTTCCCTCCCCCCTCCCTCCCTCCCTCCTCCCCCTCCTCCCTCCCTCCCCCCTTCCCTCCCTCCCTCCCTCCCCTCCTCCCCTCCCCCCTCCATCCCTCCCTTCCTCCCTCCTCTCTCCCTCCCTCCCTCCCTCCCTCCCTCCCTCCCTCTCTCTCTCCATCCCTCCCTCCCCCCCTCCCTCCCTCCCCCCCTCCCTCCCCTCCATCCCTCTCTCTCTCCATCCCTCCCTCCCCCCCTCCCTCCCTCCCTCCCTCCCTCCCTCCCCTCCATCCCTCTCTCTCTCCATCCCTCCCTCCCTCCCCTCCTCCCCTCCTCCCCTCCCCCCCTCCCTCCCTCCCTCCCTCCCCCCCCTCCCCCCTCCCCCCCCTCCCCTCCCCCCCTCCCAGACGTTCAGCAGCGTGATGTGTTGACACTCTGAAGGTTGCATTCCCAGATGTCTCCATGAGCCCCGACCTCACCTCCACAGGGACACAGAGCTGCTGCCCAGAGTCACTTACAACTGACGTGTGTGTGTGTGTGTGTGTGTGTGCGCGTCTGCGTGTGCATGTCCAAGTGCATGTGTGTGTGTTGGATGAGTGTGTGTGTGTCTGTGTGTGTGCTGGATGTGTGTGTTTGTGTGAGTGTGTTTGATGTGTGTGTGCGAGTGTATGTTGGATGTGTGTGTGTGTGTGTGTGTGTGTGTGTGTGTGTGTGTGTGTGTGTGTGTGTGTGTGTGTGTGTCGGATGTGTGTATGTGCATGTAGGTATGTGTGTGTGTTTGTTGGATGTGTGTGTCGGGTATGTGTGTGTGTGTCGGGTATGTGTGTTGGATGTGTGTTTATGTGTGTGTGTGTGCATCCTTGTGCTCTGGCGTTGGCCAAGACCTTTGTTCTAATTATTTCCCTTCTTTCATTGTTGACAAACTGCAGCAGATCATTCAGTCACCGCTGAGTGAAGGACAGCACATTAGGATCTGGCTAAATATTAAAGTGTGAGATGTCTCAGATGAATGTATCATGTGACCTGGTTGTCTCTGTACAATGTGTTCCCTCATCGCTCTCTCTCTCTCTCTCTCTCTCTCTCTCTCTCTCTCTCTCTCTCCCCCTATGTACTGACGTAGGTCCCTATATGGTGGGGTAACAACAGCAGTTAAATATATACCTCCCCTCCTCCCCCTCCTCCCACTCAGAGAATGGCTTCTGGCTCCTGTGTCTGCGCTGCCCACCCTCACACATCGCTGGGGTCCTGGCAGAGCCTCGGGCCCCTAAACCAAGGGCCTCCAGGGGCCCCAACGCCAGGGGTCCCCAATGTAAGGGCCCGACGCAAAGGCCCCAACACCAAGGGCCTCCACGCAGGCACACATGCGCTCCACGCAACTGACACGCACACACAAACAATTAGCGGAGGTCAGGGTTCATGCAGAAGCAGTGCGTCACCATGACGACGGGGCGGCAGGAGAGAGTGACAGCAGGAGGTCAGGCTGCTGACGGCTGTAGGAGCTGGAGGTACGGAGCTACACCATAAACACCCTGAGGAAACACTGTGGGGACCCTCTGGCTAGGGTGTGTGCCCCTACATCACCAAGGGGGACATACGCCACTCCATCACCATGGCAACACCACGCAAACGGCACGACATCCCCACGGCGACATCACTACAGCAACACCACGACTTCGCCACGACATCACAACGACTTCGCCACGGCATCACCATGACAACACCACAACATCACCACGGCAACATCACGACATCACCACGGCAACACCAAGACATCACCACGGCCACACCCCGACTTCGCCACAACATCACCATGGCAACACCACACAAACGCCACGACATCCCCACGGCGACATCTTCACGGCAACACCACGACATCACCATGGAAACACCACGCATACTTCACGACATCACCACGGCAACACACCACGACATCATCCCGGCAACACCTTGGAGATCAAAGAGTTCCCTCGTCCAGCGAGGCTGGACCTATACTGAACCTGTCCTGGGGGGGGCGTGTGTGTGTGTGTGTGTCTGTGTGTGTGTGTGTGTGTGTGTGTGTGTGTGTGTGTGTGGGTGTGTGTCTCTAAGTGTGTGTGTGTCTGTGTGTTTGTGTGTGTGTGTGTGTGAGAGTGTCCTGTGATTATGTTAAGGAGGAGGCAGCGGCGATCGGACCTCCAAGGCCGGCCCTGACGGAGGGCGAGCGAGGGGCGAGCGAGGGGCGGCGGGCGAGAGATGTCTGGGATGGCGGCAGCGACGCGATTCCCCCCCCCCCCCCCACCCGTTTACAACCCATCTGTTTTCTGTTTTCCCAGAACAGCAAATCTGTGATTTGGTGCTTGAATTACCGAGCACATACACACACACAGCTGCCAAGGGAGGTGATTATAAAACACACACACACACATGCACTGATGCTCACACATACACACATACACACACACACAGACATACACACATATACACACAAGCAAACACACACGCACACACAAGCAAACACACACGCACACACACACACACATATGCCCACAATGTATATGTTACCACCGCCGCTGATCAGCCCGGTTGATGGAGAACTCTGACAAGGTCAACAAGGCCCCACCCACTCCAAGGGCCACGCTCTGGCCCCGCCCCCTCGGTGTGACATCAGCTCTCGCATTCTGCGGCCTTGTTGACAGAACACCAGAGACGTCCAGCAGGGTGTCATGGCCGCCGCCTTAACTCAACCCGGCGCTATTTAAGGAGGCGGCAACGGCTGCTGCTGGCCCCGCCCTCGCTGACAATACATTCAGCATACAGCACACACACACGCACACACACACGCACACAAGCACGCACACCCAGACGCGCGCACGCACACACACTTACAGACTTGTACTCAGTTCCACGACCACACACACACACACTCTCACACTCACAGAGTTAAAATGTTTATCTCAAACCGATTGGCTAATTAAACACACACACACACACACATACACATGTTGACGGACAAGACACAAACTGACACACACACACATAATTGCACAAGCGCATGCCCACTAACACATAAACACACACTGACAGACACAATTTCACACCCACACACACACACACACACACACACACACACACACACACACACACACAGTGTAGATGCGCAGACGTTTGTCGGCTTTGCAGCCACTTGTTCCTGGTTGGTGTCTTAAAGGTCGTCTTGTGATGGAACATTACAGCGCTCTTAAATCATCTGCGTTACGCATGGAGCCGTCTGTCAGTGGCGGGCCATCAGCGGGGGGGGCACGCAGACAGACAGGCTGCTGTCACGGCCCCTACATGCCCACAGTCAGCACATGATGGATGATCATTGTTACCCTCAGATGCAACCAAATTAATAGTATTATAATTATTATTACATTATAGCATATATATATATGTATTTTTTTTGTTGTTGTTTTTACTATCCTTATCATATTTAGTTCAAGAATAATGTCATTTTAGTTATTGTCGTTGTTTCTTGTTTGGTGAGATGTTTGCGTAGGATCTCACTGTGACAATAAGCTACAAATCCCGGCCCTAGTCTCCATGTTTAGTGTCTATAGTTCCTAGTCTCCATGTTTAGTGTCTATAGTTCCTAGTCTCTTAGTCTCCATGTTTAGTGTCTGTAGTTCCTAGTCTCCATGTTTAGTGTCTATAGTTCCTAGTCTCCTAGTCTCCATGTTTAGTGTCTATCGTTCCTAGTCTCCATGTTTAGTGTCTATAGTTCCTAGTGTCCATGTTTAGCGTCTATAGTTCCTAGTCTCCATGTTTAGTGTCTATCATTCCTAGTCTCTTAGTCTCCATGTTTAGTGTCTATCGTTCCTAGTCTCTTAGTCTCCATGTTTAATGTCTATAGTTCCTAGTCTCCATGTTTAGTGTCTATAGTTCCTAGTCTCCATGTTTAGTGTCTATAGTTCCTAGTCTCCATGTTTAATGTCTATAGTTCCTAGTCTCCATGTTTAGTGTCTATCGTTCCTAGTCTCCATGTTTAGCGTCTATAGTTCCTAGTCTACATGTTTAGCGTCTATAGTTCCTAGTCTCCATGTTTAGTGTCTATAGTTCCTAGTCTCCTAGTCTCCATGTTTAGTGTCTATAGTTTCTAGTCTCCATGTTTAGTGTCTATAGTTCCTAGTCTCCTAGTCTCCATGTTTAGTGTCTATCGTTCCTAGTCTCCATGTTTAGTGTCTATAGTTCCTAGTCTCCATGTTTAGTGTCTATAGTTCCTAGTCTCTTAGTCTCCATGTTTAGTGTCTATAGTTCCTAGTCTCCATGTTTAGTGTCTATATTTCCTAGTCTCCATGTTTAGCGTCTATAGTTCCTAGTCTCCATGTTTAGTGTCTATAGTTCCTAGTCTCCATGTTTAGTGTCTATAGTTCCTAGTCTCTTGGTCTCCATGTTAAGTGTCTATAGTTCCTAGTCTCCATGTTTAGTGTCTATAGTTCCTAGTCTCCTAGCCTCCATGTTTAGTGTCTATAGTTCCTAGTCTCCATGTTTAGTGTCTATAGTTCCTAGTCTCTTAGTCTCCATGTTTAGTGTCCATAGTTCCTAGTCTCCTAGTCTCCATGTTTAGTGTCTATAGCTCCTAGTCTCCTAGCCTCCATGTTTAGTGTCTATAGTTCCTAGTCTCCATGTTTAGTGTCTATAGTTCCTAGTCTCTTAGTCTCCATGTTTAGTGTCTATAATTTTTAGTCTCCATGTTTAGCGTCTATCGTTCCTAGTCTCCATGTTTAGTGTCTATAGTTCCTAGTCTCCATGTTTAGTGTCTATAGTTCCTAGTCTCCATGTTTAGTGTCTATAGTTCCTAGTCTCCATGTTTAGCGTCTATAGTTCCTAGTCTCCATGTTTAGTGTCTATCGTTCCTAGTCTCTTAGTCTCCATGTTTAGTGTCAATAGTTCCTAGTCTCCATGTTTAGTGTCTATAGTTCCTAGTCTCCATGTTTAGCGTCTATAGTTCCTAGTCTCCATGTTTAGTGTCTATAGTTCCTAGTCTCCATGTTTAGTGTCTATAGTTCCTAGTCTCCATGTTTAGTGTCTATCGTTCCTAGTCTCTTAGTCTCCATGTTTAGTGTCAATAGTTCCTAGTCTCCATGTTTAGTGTCTATAGTTCCTAGTCTCCATGTTTAGTGTCTATAGTTCCTAGTCTCCATGTTTAGCGTCTAAAGTTCCTAGTCTCCATGTTTAGTGTCTATAGTTCCTAGTCTCCATGTTGAGCGTCTATAGTTCCTAGTCTCCATGTTTAGCGTCTATAGTTCCTAGTCTCCATGTTTAGTGTCTATAGTTCCTAGTCT
This sequence comes from Pollachius pollachius, assembly GCF_949987615.1. Taxonomy (NCBI): domain Eukaryota; kingdom Metazoa; phylum Chordata; class Actinopteri; order Gadiformes; family Gadidae; genus Pollachius; species Pollachius pollachius. Next base: position 23,755,211 of record NC_136944.1, on the reverse strand, counting down.
CCATGTTTAGTGTCTATAGTTCCTAGTCTCTTAGTCTCCATGTTTAGTGTCTAAAGTTCCTAGTCTCCATGTTTAGTGTCTATAGTTCCTAGTCTCCATGTTTAGCGTCTATAGTTCCTAGTCTCCATGTTTAGTGTCTATCGTTCCTAGTCTCTTAGTCTCCATGTTTAGTGTCAATAGTTCCTAGTCTCCATGTTTAGTGTCTATAGTTCCTAGTCTCCATGTTTAGCGTCTATAGTTCCTAGTCTCCATGTTTAGTGTCTATAGTTCCTAGTCTCCATGTTTAGTGTCTATAGTTCCTAGTCTCCGTGTTTAGTGTCTATAGTTCCTAGTCTCCATGTTTAGCGTCTAAAGTTCCTAGTCTCCATGTTTAGTGTCTATAGTTCCTAGTCTCCATGTTTAGCGTCTATAGTTCCTAGCCTCCTAGTCTCCATGTTTAGTGTCTATAGTTCCTAGCCTCCTAGTCTCCATGTTTAGTGTCTATAGTTCCTAGTCTCTTAGTCTCCATGTTTAGTGTCTATAGTTCCTAGTCTCCATGTTTAGTGTCTATAGTTCCTAGTCTCCATGTTTAGTGTCTATAGTTCCTAGTCTCCTTGTTTAGTGTCTATAGTTCCTAGTCTCCATGTTTAGTGTCTATAGTTCCTAGTCTCCATGTTTAGTGTCTATAGTTCCTAGTCTCCATGTTTAGTGTCTATAGTTCCTAGTCTCCATGTTTAGTGTCTATAGTTCCTAGTCTCCATGTTTAGTGTCTATAGTTCCTAGTCTCCATGTTTAGTGTCTATAGTTCCTAGTCTCCATGTTTAGTGTCTATAGTTCCTAGTCTCTTAGTCTCCATGTTTAGTGTCTATAGTTCCTAGTCTCCATGTTTAGTGTCTATAGTTCCTAGTCTCCATGTTTAGTGTCTATAGTTCCTAGTCTCCATGTTTAGTGTCTATAGTTCCTAGTCTCCATGTTTAGTGTCTATTGAAAGTGACTGACGGCAGGAAGACAGAAGGTATGCAGGCCCACCTCGCGGAGAGTGTTTTAGGAGGACGGCGTCTCTACCATACCGTCTGCTGACCCCAGCAGAAGGGCAGCGAGGAGCGCTGGAGACGAGGCACAAGGGGAACACCTCCACCAGCGGCATCTGAAACGCACCGCACCCTGCCACTGGGTGGAGGTGTGTGTACTGGTAGGCACCTGAGTCTACCAGCACATGTACATATGTGTGCTTGTGTGTGTGTGTGTGTGTGTGTGTGTGTTTGTGTGTGTGCGAATGCACGTGTTTGTGTGTTTGTGCGTGTGCATGTGTCCACATGCACGCTACGTTATTGTTCATGATGTGTGTTATTAGAATCGGAGCACGGTGCTCCGTATGAAGGCTGTAACCCGACCCCACACCAGATTGAGCTAAATGTCAGTGAGCCACCTTGAGCTGCATCGCTACAGTCAGGACAGCCCCCCCCCCCCCAACACACACCAACATCCACCCCCCCGTCCCGTCCCCCAGACAGCTGAACAGACCCTAGTCACCTAGACCACAAGATGGAGAGACATTAAGAGAGGAAGAAAAAGGGAGAAAGAGAGAAAGAGAGAAAGAGGCATTCATGAAGCCAAATGGTTTTGTTATATTTGGCCTCCTTGATCTGAATGATGAACACATGACTCAGTGTGGGGATGAATGCCGTTGTCCTGACAGCAGCACCAGGGCGTTGAAGACATGAATTTAAATCGGCTCTGTTCTGCATACGTTGTTCACATGAATGTAAACATTGAATACATGAATCATGTGACCACTACATTCATGGAACAGCACACACAAATCAACACTCACACACACACACACACACACACACACACGCACACACACACACACACACACACACTCTCCCACACGGGACCACCTACACACAGTAGCTCTTAAGGTACTCCACTCTTCCCCGCATTTCATTCAGAAATATCTGCTGTGCGTTGGCCCCCCTCCCCTCTTATCAGCACACATCTTATTTTCAGCCCGCAGGGCAGTGGACCCTCTGCAGTTGTTACCCCCCCCCCCAACACACACATAACCCCCCCCTGTTCCTGCCTATTCTTTGCAACACCACCATGCCTGCCCACCCATGTGGCCGCTGGCCTCAGCCAATGAGGGGCCTCGCTGCATGCTGAGCGAGCACCAATGAGGAGACTTTTTCATCCGTATAAAACTTTTCAGGAGACTTTGCCAGATTGCACTTCTGTCAGTCCAGGATCGGAGAACGAGAGCAGCGAGAGGGGGAGAGAGAGAGACATCGCAGGGGGTCCCAGTGTTTATCCTTCTAGAGAGAGTGGTGGGTACCCACTCCTCCCGACCTCGTCGTGTGACACTAGAACCCTCCGCCGCGCCAGCACTGAGCTGCCACTCAGCGGCCAGAACCCGACCTGATTGGCTGATTTAATTTTTTCTTCTTCTTCAAAGTAAAGTTTCCTGTTTTCTGTTCCTCCTCCTCCTCCTCTGGTTCTCGCTGAAGCGTCGCCTTAAAGAGAGGATGGAGAACGCCCACGCCAAAGAGACGGCCGACATCCTGGCGCACTTCGTGGTGGACGAGGAGACCGGCCTGTCGCCCGACCAGTTCCAGAACTACCTCGCCAAGTATGGCTACAACGGTGAGCTGGGGGCTGGGGGGGACGGACAGACAGAGGGACAGACAGACAGAGGGAGAGACAGACAGAGGGAGGGACTGGGTGGTGTGATGGTAGACGGTGAACTGGAAGAGGAGACGTTGGTTTGTGGACGTTGATCTGGTTCAGAGGTTGAGGGCAGCGGACACACCGGTGGAAACAGTCGTTTGGTGTGGAGGAGTGTTGAGGCCCGCGAGGGGGGGGGGGCCTGAAGGTCAGGAGGATGCTGGGGTCAGCAGGTGTCCCACAGCTTCAGGTTTCAGTCTGGACCTCCAGCCCTTTGTGTTGTTGTGTGTCGTGTTCGCGGCCTTGATCAGGAATATTATTATTATTATTAATGTGTAACCTGTAGGACAATGATCTGAAAGAGGATCAGTGAGTGATGGCTATCCTGAAGACGGGCACGTTAAGACATAGCAGCAGAAACAAATAGAAGACAGCATCAAGGTTTCAAGTGTCCTTCTCGTTTAGATCTGTTCCTCGTTGCATGTTTTAAGTTCCTGAACAATATCTCTGCTACATCCTAGGAGAACATCGTTCTATCATCCAATACACCAGAACCAAAACCAGAACAAGAACAAGAACAAGAACCAAACCAGAACCAGAACCAGAACATAAACCAGAACCAGAACCAAAACCAGAACCAGAACATAAACCAGAACCAGAACATAAACCAGAACCAGAACCAAAACCAGAACCAAAACCAAAACCAGAACCAGAACCAGAACATAAACCAGAACCAGAACCAGAACATAAACCAGAACCAGAACCAGAACCAGAACCAGAGCCACGCAGGCCCTTGTGTCGCGCTCAGAGAACATCAGATGTTTGATTCCTCTGTCGCCCCCCGTCACGGCAGGATGATGAACAGCTTCACGGGGGCGGGGCTTATCAACCAGAATACCTGACAGAAATACCTCCCCCATGCTAGATTCCATCCCCGCTTTAGAAACAATCTCCCTCCTGATCTGAGAGCATGGTGGACGGATGTTTACAGCAGATGCTACGTCAGACGTGGTCAAGGTCGGCGTTCCTCAGATAGCTGGACGCTCTCTGCTGCGCTCCCATAGGCCGGAGCGGCACGAGGCGCAGTGTGCCGTGCGTGTGTGTGGTGTAGTGTGTAGTGCAGTGCGTGTAGTGCAGTGTATTTTACTGTAGTGTGTAGTGCAGTGCGTGTGTAGTGTAGTTTATTGTGGTGTAGTGCAGTGCGTGTATTGTAGTGTAGTTTATTGTACTGTAGTGTGTAGTGCAGTGTGTGTGTAGTGTAGTGTATTGTAGTGTGGTGTGCATTGCAGTGCACTGTAGTGAGTGTGTAGCGCAGGGTTTGAGTCTCACACCTCAGATACAGTTTTCTTTGTAAAGCTGTGGGAGAATATAACATGTTGATGAAAGGCATGTATTGAATAAGCATCATCTAGTGATGTCTAGGGGGCCTGGATGTCAACCGTGAAACTCATCTCTCTCCACTCTCTCTCCCTCTCTCTCCCCCCTCTCTCCCCCTCTCTCCCCCTCTCTCCCCCTCTCTCTCCCCCTCTCTCCTCTCTCTCTTCTCCCCTCTCCTCCTCTCTCTCTCTCTTCTCTCTCTCTTCTCACCTCTCTTCTCCCCTCTCCTCCTCTCTCTCTCTCTCCTCTCTCTCTTCTCCCCTCTCCTCCTCTCTCTCTCTCTTCTCTCTCTTCTCACCTCTCTTCTCCCCTCTCATCCTCTCTCTCTCTCTTCTCACCTCTCTTCTCCCCTCTCATCCTCTCTCTCTCTCTTCTCTCTCTCTTCTCACCTCTCTCCTCCTCTCTTTCTCTCCCCTCCCCTCTCCTCCTCTCTCTCTCTTCTCCCCCTCTCTCTCCCCCTCTCTCCCCTCTCTCTCCCCCCTCTCTCCCCTCTCTCTCCCCCCTATCTCCCCTCTCTCTCCCCCTCTCTCCCCTCTCTCTCCCCCTCTCTCTCCCCCTCTCTCCCCCTCTCCCCCTCTCTCCCCCTCTCTCCCCCCTCTCTCCCCCTCTCCCCCCCTCTCTCCCCTCTCTCTCCACTCTCTCTCCCCCTCTCCCCCTCTCTCTCCCCCTCTCTCCCCCTCTCCCCCCCTCTCCCCCTCTCTCCCCCCCTCTCCCCCTCTCTCCCCCTCTCCCCCCCTCTCTCCCCCTCTCCCCCTCTCTCCCCCTCCCTCCACAGAGCTGCCGGCTGAGGAGGGTGAGTTCCTGTTTGTCTTGAACCCCTCTCCTCTTCTATTCATGATCTCTTACGTCTCCCTGGACACCTGCTCCCCCCGCACCCCCACGCCTCGCGCGCCTCACCCCCCGCAAGCTTAGACACGCACACGCGGAAAAGCATGACACACGCACACACACACACACACAAACAAAAACACACATGATGTTGACGATGGTAGCATTGCATTCCAGAAGTTTCTCCACTAAGAGTCCTTCTAGTCATAACTCAGTGCTCCTCTGGGCCTGTACCAGGCTGATGCCTCGGCACAACCAGTGGTACAGCGAGCTCAGACCACCACAGACACAGACACAGACACAACACCAACACAACACAGACACAACACAGACACAGACACAACACAGACACAGACACAGACACAGACACAGACACCAACACAACACCAACACAACACCAACACCAACACAACAGAACACAGACACAGACACAGACACCAACACAACACCAACACAACACAGACACAACACAGACACAGACACAACACAGACACAGACACAGACACCAACACAACACCAACACAACACCAACACCAACACAACACAACACAGACACAGACACAGACACCAACACAACACCAACACAACACCAACACCAACACAACACAGACACAGACACAGGCACAGACACAGACACCAACACAACACCAACACCACACAGACACAGACACAAACGCTGACACCAACACAACACCAACACAACACCAACACAACACCAACACAACACAGACACCAACACATCACCAACACAACACCAACACAACACAGACACAGACACAGACACCAACACAACCCCAACACAACACAGACACCAACACAACACCAACACAACACAACACAGACACAGACACCAACACAACACCAACACCAACACAACACCAACACAACACCAACCCAACACCAATCCAACACCAACCCAACACCAACACAACACCAACACAGACACAGACACAGACACCAACACCAACACAACACCAACACAACACCAACACCAACACGAGGCTCTGCATGCAAACATGATCAGGGATCGTAAACTATCAACTACTATAATACAACAAAATGATTCTATTGATTTAAAAACGCTATGAATAACCAACTTTTATGCATACCGCTGAATGCCCTAATCAACCAATCAGAATCCAGTGTTCAGCAGAGCGGTGGATTAATGTGTGTGTGTTGCGCCGTGTTCCTCAGGGAAGAGCATCTGGGAGCTGGTGGTGGAGCAGTTTGAGGACCTCCTGGTCCGCATCCTCCTCCTGGCCGCCTGCATCTCCTTCGTGAGTCCCCCCCCACCCCCCCAACCAGAGGCTCAGCTGTCTGTTCTAATGGACTCAGGTGTGGGAGGAGTCAGGGCACGTGGGAGGAGTCAGGGCACGTGGGAGTAGTCAGGGCACGTGGGAGGAGTCAGGACAAGGGGGAGGAGTCAAGGCACATGGGAGGAGTCTGGGCACATGGGAGGAGTCAGGGCACGTGGGAGGAGTCAAGGCACGTGGGAGGAGTCAGGGCACGTGGGAGGAGTCAGGGCACATGGGAGGAGTCAGGGCACATGGGAGGAGTCAGGGCACGTGGGAGGAGTCAGGGGTCCGCTGGTACCTGCCGCCTCAGTCCCAGTCTGAGGTCCGCTCTCCCATCGCCCCCTCAGTCTCATCATGAACAATGATCGACAGATACAGGATCCCCCGTTTATTCTATACCCCTGTGGTTACCATGGATACCGCGCTTGGTACTCGGCGGGCGCCGCGGGAACACGCTGCCGTCTAACGGGGGCCACCCAGTGCAGCGAGCTCAGCCAAGCGGCCCCTCTCTCCCTCTCCCCTCTCCTTCTTTGGCACACTCTCCCTCCCTCTCTCACTCCCCCCCTCACTCTCTCTCCCCCCCCCCTCACTCTCTCCCCCCCCCCCCTCTACCGTTCTGTTCAGGCCCAGCTAGCCGACCCATTGTCTTAATCCCCGACCTCGACCCTCTCACTTCCTGCCCAGCTGTCAGCGTTGCCTTACAAGGCCGGAGTCTCTTTGTGTGCGCTTGCAAGTGTGAGTCCGTGTGTGAGTGTGTGTCTGTGTGTGATGTGTGAGTCTGTGTGCGATTGTGAGTCCGTGTGCGTACGTACGCACGTGTGAATGCATGTGTGCCTGTGTGCACGGCCGAATCTTTATTTTAAGAAAGTCTCAAGCCGGGACGAGGAACGGTATCCTCGGACAAAGGTCAGCGACGCAGGAACGGCCTGTACCCCAGGACAAAGGGGGTGCGTGTCTGTGGGGGGGGCTGACAACGACAGCCAGGGATAGTGTTGCACAATGCCATTGTTGTTCGTTACGATGACACACGGCGAGCGCGGCGGAGGCGGAGCCGGCGTCTAAAGCGTGGACTCAGCCACGTGTTGATGGAATGACTTCCTCCTGACAGACAGACCTCTCCTCCTATGACAGACGGACAGGGTCTTTGAACAGAAGGCAGGGGAGCGAGGCTATTGGAGGAGGGCTGGAAGGGAGCGATGCTATTGGAGGAGGGGTGAAGGGGAGCGATGCTATTGGAGGAGGGCTGGAAGGGAGCGATGATATTGGACGAGGGGTGAAGGGGAGCGATGGTATTGGAGGAAGGGTTGATGGGAGCGATGCTATTGGAGGAAGGGTTGAGGGGAACGATGCTATTGGAGGAGGGGTGAAGGGGAGGGGACTGGGAGGAAAGGAGCATTGTGATGGTTAGGACATTGATGACAGGTGGAGGAAACAGACAGACAGACAGACAGACAGACAGACAGACAGACAGACAGACAGACAGATGGATGGATACACAGACAGACAGACAGACAGACAGATGGATACACAGACACACTGATAGCCAGACAGACAGCCAAAGAGACGTACAGATTAACAGATAGATATATAGATGGTAGACAGACAGACAGATAGATATACATAATACATGTATCATTTTAAATTAAATAAAGAGTTTGTCTTGGATAGAACAATGCATACGTTTTTCGATAAATAAACAAACAAACTAAAATCTAAATATGTGTATTTGTGTGTAACAGGTGCTTGCTCTGTTCGAGGAAGGCGAGGAGACAGTGACGGCCTTCGTCGAGCCTCTGGTCATCCTCCTCATCCTCATCGCCAACGCTGTGGTCGGAGTCTGGCAGGTAACACACACACACACACGCACACACACACACACACACACACACTGAGACACACACACTGAGACACACCCACACACACACACACGCACACACTGAGACACACACACACTGAGACACACACACACTGAGACGCACACACGCACACGCACACACACAGACACACACACATTCACACACAGATACACACACACACACACACACATTCACATACAGATACACACACACACACACGTGCACACACACACATGCACACACATACATGCATACAGACACACACATATGCACATACGCACATGGCAACAACAATCTCATACACTAGCAGGCAGACACACATGCACACACACACAAATACTCCATCACACTTGGTGATAGACAACAATGCACAGACACAGACAAGACACACACACACACACACATACTCACACACCATCACAAGGACATGCCTTCAGGCCCGCCCATAAATGCAGACTTCTATGCACCCCTAAATAGAGCCCCCTTCTCGGTAAACGTCACACGCGCAAACACACACGCACCATAAATCAAAAGAAAATGTTGTGCGCTCATTGTCATTGTCCATGTCCTGCACAGTGTAAGATGGTTAGGTTACAAACACAGACACACACACACGCACGCAGGCACGCACGCACGCACGCATGCACGCACGCATGCACACACACACACACACACACACACACACACACGCAGGGCAGCAACATCCACAGTGGCTTAAAGTTCAAGGAAAGACGGAATGGGGAATGACGCAGAGCATTGTGGGAGAGGTCAAAGGTTAAGCCGAGGGTAGATGCAACCTGCATGTATTTGTGTATGTGAATGTGTGTGCGCACGTGAACGTGTGTGTGTGTGCGTCTGGGTGTGGGGGAGGTCAATCCACAGTAAAAATACAGTGGGATAATCAGGTTACTGTTGGCCTCATCTGTGTGAGTGCATGTGTGTGTGTTGGTGTATGCATGTGTATGCATGTGTGTGTGCTGGTGTGAGAGTGTATGAGGGTGTGTGTGTGTGTGTGTGTGTGTTATATCAGCTCAGCAGCGGTCATTTGGAAACTATGCACAAGGATTCACACATGGAGAGGCACGGGTGAGAGAGAGAGAGAGAGAGAGAGAGGCCGACATAAGTTGTGCTCTACACTTGGATGTCGTCATGGTTAGCCTTGAAAGAGTCCATCAACTGAAGGCAGTGAAGGTGTCGCTGGTCTCCTGTTAACCAGCGGTCGCTCCACCACCCAGCAGCACAACGTCCTTATTGAAAACAAATGTTGCTTTAAACCTCAATAACTCCATAACAGTGTTGTCAGCAGCTGCCCCTCTGGCTGAGAGTGAGCGTTGAGGCAGCAGGTCTCAGGTCTCAGGTCTCAGCTCTCAGCTCTCAGCTCTCAGCTCTCAGCTCTCAGCCCTCAGCTCTCAGCTCTCAGCTCTCAGCTCTCAGCCCTCAGCTCTCAGCCCTCAGCTCTCAGCTCTCAGCTCTCAGTCTCAGCTCTCAGCTCTTAGCTCTCAGGTCTCAGCTCTCAGGGGTCAGGTCTCAGGTCTCAGCTCTCAGGGGTCAGGTCTCAGCTCTCAGCTCTCAGCTCTCAGCTCTCAGCTCTCAGCTCTCAGCTCTCAGGTCTCAGCTCTCAGCTCTCAGCTCTCAGCTCTCAGTCTCAGCTCTCAGCTCTTAGCTCTCAGGTCTCAGCTCTCAGGGGTCAGGTCTCAGGTCTCAGCTCTCAGGGGTCAGGTCTCAGCTCTCAGCTCTCAGCTCTCAGCTCTCAGGTCTCAGGTCTCAGCTCTCAGCTCTCAGCTCTCAGTCTCAGCTCTCAGCTCTTAGCTCTCAGGTCTCAGCTCTCAGGGGTCAGGTCTAAGGTCTCAGCTCTCAGGGGTCAGGTCTCAGCTCTCAGCTCTCAGCTCTCAGCTCTCAGCTCTCAGCTCTCAGCTCTCAGTCTCAGCTCTCAGCTCTTAGCTCTCAGGTCTCAGCTCTCAGGGGTCAGGTCTCAGGTCTCAGCTCTCAGGGGTCAGGTCTCAGCTCTCAGCTCTCAGCTCTCAGCTCTCAGGTCTCAGCTCTCAGGTCTCAGCGAGGGACTGGTAGATGTTTGGGTCTCAGAGAGCAGGTATCTTTCTCTGGAGGGGGACGTCCTGAGCAGGTGTTGTGTCTGTCCGCCGCAGACAGCGGACAGATGCCGCCGGACGTGGCGTCATGTTTCAGGGGCTCCGCTGTCGGGGTTGGGGCTGTCCGGGTCATTGAGCCGGAGCTGGTTCCTGAACACCGTTTCTAAACACCGTTTCGGACCTCGGCACCGACGACAGTCAGGGGGATGTTGACCATGTTGTTGTTGTTGTTGTTGGAAACAGGAGCGCAACGCGGAGAGCGCCATCGAGGCGCTGAAGGAGTACGAGCCGGAGATGGGGAAGGTCTACCGCACCGATAAGAAGAGTGTGCAGATGGTCAAGGCCCGGATGATCGTCCCCGGTGACGTGGTCGAGGTCTCCGGTACGAAACCCCCCCTGGCGCCGGCTCAACAGCCCCTGGCGTTAAACACAAAACAAGGGTCTGCTGCTGCGCCAGTTCAGACGGGACCGACACGCGCCGCGCGACACTGGACACATGACAAACCCTCTCAATGAATCAATAAGTTGTTTCCTCCTTCGTCGTAGATAACAGATCATAAGCTACGATTATACCAGCTAAGGCAATAAGCTCAGATAATACAAGCCAAGGAAATGGGCTAAAACAATATAAGCTTAAGTAATAAATCAATTATTTACGTTTAGGTATTATTAGCTGAGCAGTATAAGCTAACGTAATGAGCTAAAATAATATAAGCTAAGGTCGTATAAACTAGGATTAAATAAGATAAGTTGCTTTGGCGCAGTACTGATCGTGCATTTCAAGAAGAGTATGAACTTAAACAGTTGTGCGTTCCTGCGTTTGGACACCGCTCTAGCTTTAAGGCACATTCAAGGTAAAAGCCACTGGCTATATCCCCCCAGTGCTGCGATAAGTGAGTAAACGGCCACACAGTATGCCTGGAGATGAGTACACGGCTATATCCGGCGCAAGGACTACTGCACTTGTCATTGCGTGGCGACCACGCCGTCGTCATGTCAACAACATTGTGAAAATAAGCTGGGATTGAATGACGTTCCCGAGCTTTCAGTGTGGATTAGTGTCACTTCAACAGTCATGTGCGTTTGAACCAATGCAAGTAAACCCAACCTTTCTCAGCCCGTGACCCCAATTCTCGCTAAACTAATAGCTTTCGGCCAATCAGCATCTGCCGTTGATATCAGCATGCTGGTGAACCTCTACTAACACTATGTTGTTTGCTGGTGGCTGCGAATCATTAGACATTCAGCTCACACATACAGACGTCTAGAGCTTTCAAAGAAATGTTTCTGCTAAAAATGGATCATTAAATATCTGTAGCTCTTGTCAGCGGTTGTCTGTGCCCCCATATGCGTATCAGGGGACCCCATTTGGCTCCCGGCGCCCAAGTTGGGAACCACTGCTCCAACTGTTCCTTGAGAAGGGACTCCTTTTAAGGAAGTCTTAGTACAAAGGGAGTGTGAATGGTTAAGCAAGGTTGGGTATAAATACACTTAGTGTCTATCAGTCTCGCCCCTCTCTCTCTCTCTCTCTCTCTCTCTCTCTCTCTCTTTGTTGTCCACCTGTCCTTTTCATTTCATGGTCCAAGGTCTTTTTCTCCCGACAACTATGGTGTCGGATTGCAGCAACAACACAATCCATTCAACGTGTTAGAGTCCAGCACACACACACACACACACGCACACACGCACACACACACACACGCACACATTCCCCCTCCTTGTCTTCATGCTATTTATTTCTCTGCCTCACAAATGTCTTCTTTGTGTTATAATCGTCGAACTGCAAGGGGAGACATCTAAACAGAAGTGTGTGTCTGTGTGTGTCTGTGTGTGTCTCTCCTAGTGGGCGACAAAGTGCCAGCCGACATCAGACTCATCTCCATCAAGTCCACCACACTACGGGTCGACCAGTCCATCCTCACTGGTGGGTACGGGACAGACAGACGGACAGACGGTCATACAGTCAGACAGGCAGACAGGCAGACAGGCAGTCATACAGTCAGACAGACAGACAGGCAGACAGGCAGACGGGCGGAGGAACAGACAGACAGATACGTTGATGGAAAGATAGATTGATAGAGTGTGAGATAGATAGATAGATAGATAGATAGATAGATAGATAGATGATAGATAGATAGATAGATAGATAGATAGATAGATAGATAGATAGATAGATAGATAGATAGATAGATAGATAGATAGATAGATAGATAGATAGATAGAGGGTGATATAGACAGACAGACTGATGGAGGTGTGTACTGATCCTATTGTCTCCCCAGGTGAGTCTGTCAGTGTGATCAAACACACCGATGCCGTCCCCGACATGCGAGCTGTCAATCAGGACAAGAAGAACATGCTGTTCTCGGTACGCTCCTCCTCTTCCTCTGTTGGCTCCTCCTCTTCCTATGTTGACTCCTCCTCTTCCTCTGTTGGCTCCTCCTCTTCCTATGTTGACTCCTCCTCTTCCTCTGGTGGCTCCTCCTCTTCCTATGTTGGCTCCTCCTCTTCCTCTGGTGGCTCCTCCTCTTCCCCACCCCCTGTCACTCAGATGATGGTTAAACGGCGTCGGTCCTGATGATATCTTCCGTAGGGCACCAACATCGCGGCCGGCAAGGCCATCGGCATCGCCGTGGCAACCGGCGTCACCACGGAGATCGGGAAGATCCGCGACCAGATGGCGGCGACAGAGCAGGAGAAGACGCCGCTGCAACAGAAGCTTGACGAGTTCGGAGAGCAGCTCTCCAAGGTGGGGGCGGGGCTATCCCACGCTACAGGCCAGCTCTTTGGCTGGAGCTAAGGGGGGGGGGAATGGAAGCTGTGTGATTGGAGGATGTGGAGGTGTGGTGTGAGAATGAGTGTTGGGAGGACACTGAGGCCTTCCTGTCTTGATGTCACTTCCTTCCTGTGTGGTCGGTGTTGTGTTCTGTTAAATGGCGATAAGCCTGAAAAATATCACAATTAAGAATGAGCTTAAAGCACGTTCCTGTATTCAGGGTTGTTCTAACTTAACGTTTCTATATGAGCTGCTGCCCTGAGGAGGCGGACATGCCCTAACGACCCCTGACCCCCCTGACCTCTGACCCCCTAACCCTTGACCCCTGACCCCCAGGTGATCTCCCTGATCTGCGTGGCCGTCTGGATGATCAACATCGGCCACTTCAACGACCCGGTGCATGGCGGCTCCTGGATCCGCGGCGCCGTCTACTACTTCAAGATCGCGGTGGCGCTGGCTGTGGCGGCCATCCCCGAGGGTAAGGGCCAACCCTGGGGGGGTGGGCGCGGGGGGGGGGATAATGAGCTGAGTACCAGAGCCTCAGAGCTTGGCTGCTCTGTGTCTCTGTGCTCGGCTGCTCAGGCTGACTCTGTGTCTCTGTGCTCGGCTGCTCAGGCCTGCCTGCCGTCATCACCACCTGCCTGGCGCTGGGCACGCGGCGCATGGCCAAGAAGAACGCCATCGTGAGGTCGCTGCCCTCGGTGGAGACGCTGGGCTGCACCTCCGTCATCTGCTCCGACAAGACGGGCACCCTGACCACCAACCAGATGTGTGTCACCAAGGTGGGGGCGCACACACACACACACACACACGCACACACACACACACACACACACACACACACACACACACACACACACACCCTCACCAGCAACCAGGGGCCATCGAGGGGCCGCTAACAAGGGCCAGCTAACGAGGGGCCGCTAACGAGGGCCAGCTAACGAGGTTCTCTCTGTTGTGTCTCAGATGTTCATCATCGATAAGGTGGACGGTGACGACGTCTCTCTGGGACAGTTTGAGATCTCCGGCTCCAAGTACACACCTGAGGGGGAAGTGTGAGTGTTACACACACACACACAAACACATTCACGCACACAGACACACACACTCTAGTGAGAGTTATTATGTTGTTAGCGTGGTCAACATGCTGTCGGTGGTGGAGTCTTAGCTAGCCTTAGTTCATATGAATCCTGATTCTGACCCCGTGGTGGTGTCTCCCCACAGCACGCGGGACGGCGCCCTGGTGAAGTGCGGGCAGTACGATGGGCTGGTGGAGCTCGCCACCATCTGCGCTCTGTGCAACGACTCGTCCCTGGACTACAACGAGGTCAGCGGGCCGTTTCCCTTCGTCTCCCCGCTGTTCCCATTACGCCCAGCATCCACGGGCCAACACACACACTCAAGTCCCAGCAGGTCATACTGGTCTGGGTCGGCAGCCATGTTCAGATCCCCATGACCGGAGCGGACGGACACACGGCCTGAGTCAGACCACGGACGACTCGGAGTCCTCATTAGACTGGAGATTAACCCCAGACTCACAGACTAACCTTTACACTCGTTTAGCACACTTTTATCTAAAGCGACTTACAATATGTACATTTGTCATTAGAAAGAGAAACAACAATTTATCTCTGTCGGTACAGTAAGGATGTTCATAGAACCAAGTGCCAAGCACTAACAATCACTATGTTAACCCCTTCCCTGAGTACAACAAAGATAGTATTTATACTGCCGATGCTATCGTGTACTGTTCATTTTTAGAGTCGTACTTGAATAGGGTATGACACGAACAGAATCAAACTATTCACAGAGGAAATGTGCTTCCTGGTTCAAGCTGGGTTTGATCATGAAGGTGCCCTCTGCTCGGAGTTTCAAATGAAAGGTGTGTGTGCTCTGCTGTAGTCCAAGGCGGTCTACGAGAAGGTGGGCGAGGCCACGGAGACGGCCCTGAGCTGCCTGGTGGAGAAGATGAACGTGTTCGACTCGGAGGTGCGCGGCCTTTCCAACGTGGACCGGGCCAACGCCTGCTGCGTCGTAAGTGCACCGACCCTCACGCTTTGATTTTGGAGGGACCGACAGTAGCAGACCGAAGTACATCCTGCCGTGGATCGGAATACCTTTGTAGTGTTCAGAACCTTTGAAGGCATGGACTCACAATACAATCATTGATATCTATGTATTTAATAGGTTATTTATGTTTTTAAAACAAAGGTCTGAAAGCCGTATCATAATTCTAGACCCATCTTTAGCTGCCACATATCAACAGCATCAACAACGACGTTTTAGAATTTTTTCAAAACTTAAAAAAAAAGTCTGAACTCTTTCAAAACATAAACTTTTAACCATTTTACCATTGAATTGGTATCATTGGCTCAGCTTCGAGTTGTTCATATTGCACCTGGATATAATCACTTGTTTAATGACCTCTGCCTCCTGTGTTTCCTCAGGTGATCAAACACCTGATGAAGAAGGAGTTCACGCTGGAGTTCTCCCGCGACAGGAAGTCCATGTCGGTGTTCTGCTCCCCTGCCAAGTCCTCCAAGGCGGTCGGCAACAAGATGTTCGTCAAGGTGAGCCGCCAGCCCCCTCCGTCCCATCCCTCCCATTCGGTCCCGGTGACTTCCTGACGCACTCGCGCCTGGTCCGATTTATCGGGGTCCGCCGTGTGCGGATCTTCCGTAATGTCCGTGGAAGTGGCAGGTTTCTCTCAGAAACACTTGTATCTGTCAGTTCAAGACTGTGCGTAACACATTTTATAGTTTCTCTTTTCACAGATCGTGATTTATATTTCTACATTTATATCGCTCTCTGAGACCTTAGTCACATGACCACCGCCGTTAGCGCTTTTCCCATTAAAGAAGCTAACGTTTCCATGGCGTAGCTCACCCGTCTTCAGGTCCAAGTTAACCCCCAGCCCCTCCCCCCCTGCCCGCTGCCCCCCCGGACCCCCACTCACCCCTCCCTCCCCCCCAGGGCGCCCCGGAGGGGGTGATCGACCGCTGCTCCTATGTCCGCGTGGGCACGGACCGCGTGCCTCTGACGGAGCCCATCAAGGAGCACCTGCTGAAGATCATCAAGGAGTGGGGCACAGGCCGCGACACGCTGCGCTGCCTGGCGCTCGCCACGCGGGACACGCCCCTCCGCCGCGACCAGATGGTGCTGGAGGACGCCACCAAGTTCATCAACTACGAGGTGAGCCGAGGAGGCTGTCGCCTGGCAACGGCGCCGGAGGCCCCGCCCATTTGGAAACAAGGATAATGTGCGGTTCAGGCGCAGAGGTCGGGCGCTGGGTGCTGATTGGCTCGTGAGAAATCAAACCCAGCCAATCAAGCTGTGGTAGATGCTGATTGGCTCGTGAGAATTCAAACCCAGCCAATCAAGCTGTGGTAGATGCTGATTGGCTCGTGAGAATTCAAACCCAGGTAATCAAGCTGTGGTAGATGCTGATTGGCTCGGTCCGAACAGACGGCCTGCTGGGAGGACGTGCTCGTTAACGTGTCCCCCCCCCCCCCCCCCCCCCCCCCCCAGACGGACCTGACCTTCGTGGGCTGCGTGGGCATGCTGGACCCCCCCCGCAAGGAGGTCAAGAGCTCCATCGAGCTCTGCAGGGCGGCCGGCATCAGGGTCATCATGATCACCGGTCAGTCTGCACTACACCACCCTACACCACCCTATAGTCACTACACCACCCTACACCACCCTATAGTCACTACACCACCCTACACCACCCTATAGTCACTACACCACCCTACACCACCCTATAGTCACTACACCACCCTACACCACCCTATAGTCACTACACCACCCTACACCACCCTACACCACCCTATAGTCACTACACCACCCTACACCACCCTATAGTCACTACACCACCCTGCTACACCCTATAGACACTACACCACCCTGCTACACCCTATAGTCACTACACCACCCTACACCACCCTATAGTCACTACACCACCCTGCTACACCCTATAGACACTACACCACCCTACACCACCCTATAGTCACTACACCACCCTGCTACACCCTATAGTCACTACACCACCCTACACCACCCTATAGTCACTACACCACCCTACTACACCCTATAGACACTACACCACCCTACACCACCCTATAGTCACTACACCACCCTACACCACCCTATAGTCACTACACCACCCTACACCACCCTATAGTCACTACACCACCCTACTACACCCTATAGACACTACACCACCCTACACCACCCTATAGTCACTACACCACCCTACACCACCCTATAGTCACTACACCACCCTGCTACACCCTATAGACACTACACCACCCTGCTACACCCTATAGTCACTACACCACCCTACACCACCCTACACCACCCTATAGTCACTACACCACCCTACACCAGCCTACACCACCCTATAGTCACTACACCACCCTACACCACCCTATAGTCACTACACCACCCTACACCACCCTATAGTCACTACACCACCCTGCTACACCCTATAGTCACTACACCACCCTACACCACCCTATAGTCACTACACCACCCTACACCACCCTATAGTCACTACACCACCCTACACCACCCTATAGACACTACACCACCCTACACCACCCTATAGTCACTACACCACCCTACACCACCCTATAGTCACTACACCACCCTGCTACACCCTATAGTCACTACACCACCCTACACCACCCTACACCACCCTATAGTCACTACACCACCCTACACCACCCTATAGTCACTACACCACCCTGCTACACCCTATAGTCACTACACCACCCTACACCACCCTACACCACCCTATAGTCACTACACCACCCTGCTACACCCTATAGACACTACACCACCCTACACCACCCTATAGTCACTACACCACCCTGCTACACCCTATAGTCACTACACCACCCTACACCACCCTATAGTCACTACACCACCCTACACCACCCTATAGTCACTACACCACCCTACACCACCCTATAGTCACTACACCACCCTGCTACACCCTATAGTCACTACACCACCCTACACCACCCTATAGTCACTACACCACCCTACACCACCCTACACCACCCTACACCACCCTATAGTCACTACACCACCCTACACCACCCTACACCACCCTACACCACCCTATAGTCACTACACCACCCTGCTACA
>NC_136944.1:23659700-23729700 GCF_949987615.1 Pollachius pollachius | reverse complement strand
TCAAAGAA
The DNA here is from genome assembly GCF_949987615.1 of Pollachius pollachius. NCBI lineage: Eukaryota > Metazoa > Chordata > Actinopteri > Gadiformes > Gadidae > Pollachius > Pollachius pollachius. The sequence continues at coordinate 23,729,692 of NC_136944.1, read as the reverse complement.
ATAAATCCAATTAAATGAACAATGACAGTACAAAACATAGACATGAAATATGCCAACAAAAGTCTTTATATGAAAACGTAGATCTGAACGATGTTAACATAATCCAAGAGTTGAGCAGTTGCCAGTCTGATACTTTATTGAAACTAGAGACCGTTTATCGCAGGCCTGATATCCCAGCCGTGCCTTCATTCTGGGAGTACAGGAGCGTTGCATTGTCATGGTGTCTTCCTGAATCCTGACGCCAGCCTTCCGAGTTGCACTTTTGACGTCACTTCCGGTCTCTGAGCATTTATAGCGTTCCTGTTCGTCTTTGTGATTGAGTCATGAAATTGGCTAGTCGTTTTTTATTGTTGGCTACATTAGCCTCTTTAGCAAACCAGCCCGAAAACAAACAACACAACTTGACATTGTATTGCACACACAGCAAGACCATGCAATGCATAAATTGGTGACCGGAATAAAGTAGCAATGTAATCAAGTGTGTACGAGCATTTAAAATCAACATTAAAATGACCTACGTGGTACAAATACAGAGAAAATAAATCTCTTCACGTGCGCAGCCATTTTGTTGAGAGCGCCATCACTGCTCTCGGTCTACTCTCAGAATTCCGAGAAATGAAGTTGAAAAGGGGGCCTGCCTCAGAGAAATGCCGCAAGAAAGCTGGGAGAGTTCCGACTTCCGACTCGGAAGGCTGGATTCAGGAACACACCATCAGTCCCGTCCTGCAGTCAGGGAGGAAGCAGGATCACAGGGCCGCATTCCAAACGCCCTGACCCCGCCTCCTAACCCTCCTCTCCCCAGCCTGTCTGAGAACCAGTCCCTGGTGCGCATGCCCCCCTGGAGCAACCTGTGGCTGGTGGGGGCCATGACACTCTCCATGTCCCTGCACTTCATGATCATCTACGTGGACCCCCTCCCTGTGAGTCCGCCGGCCCCCTCCTCTCTCCCCTCACCTCTCAGTGCTCTCACCCTCTCTCACTCTGTTCTCTCTCACTCTCCCTTCGCTCACTCCCCTCCCTGTTCTCTCACTCTGCTCTGTCTCACTCACTCCCCTTCCTGTTCTCTCACTCTGCTCTCTCTCACTCCCCTCCCTGTTCTCTCACTCTGCTCTGTCTCACTCCCCTCCCTGTTCTCTCACTCTGCTCTGTCTCACTCACTCCCCTCCCTGTTCTCTCACTCTGCTCTGTCTCACTCACTCCCTGTTCTCTCACTCTGCTCTGTCTCACTCCCCTCCCTGTTCTCTCACTCTGCTCTCTCTCACTCCCCTCCCTGTTCTCTCACTCTGCTGTCTCACTCACTCCCCTACCTGTTCTCTCACTCTGCTCTGTCTCACTCCCCTCCCTGTTCTCTCACTCTGCTCTCTCTCACTCCCCTCCCTGTTCTCTCACTCTGCTGTCTCACTCACTCCCCTACCTGTTCTCTCACTCTGCTGTCTCACTCACTCCCCTACCTGTTCTCTCACTCTGCTCTGTCTCACTCCCCTCCCTGTTCTCTCACTCTGCTCTGTCTCACTCACTCCCCTCCCTGTTCTCTCACTCTGCTCTCTCTCACTCCCCTCCCTGTTCTCTCACTCTGCTCTCTCACTCCCCTCCCTGTTCTCTCACTCTGCTCTGTCTCACTCTGACTCACTCCCCTTCCTGTTCTCTCACTCTGCTCTCTTTCACTCCCCTCCCTGTTCTCTCACTCTGCTCTCTCACTCCCCTCCCTGTTCTCTCACTCTGCTCTGTCTCACTCTCTCTCACTCCCCTCCCTGTTCTCTCACTCTGGTCTCTCTCTCTGGTCTCACCCCGCCCTGTTCTCTCTCTCTGGTCTCTCTCCCTGGTCTCATCCCGCCCCCCTACCCCCTCCCCTCCACCCTTCTGGTTTTCTGGGTGTCGCTGCAGAAACACCTTCACGAGGGGAGGGTGATGCATGAATAACGCAGGGTCAATTAGCCCGGCTATTCTTTTAAAACGCCACATTGAACAATCGTCCACATGGCATTAGACGAATAACCCCGACTGCGTTGACCCAGATCCTCCTCTGGTCTGGGTCTGAATGAGGCCCCAGCTGGTTATCTGACGGCCTCTGCCCCCCAGATGATCTTCAAGCTGACCCACCTGAACGTGGAGCAGTGGCTCATGGTGCTGAAGCTCTCCTTCCCCGTCATCCTCCTCGACGAGGTGCTGAAGTTCGTGGCCCGGACGTCCCCCGAAGGTGAGGGTTCAGCGCCCGACCGCAGCCCCGACGCGCCGCTCTCCACGCGGGGTTCAACGGCGTCTGTAACGTCGGGTCGTTCACACCTCCGGCCCTCTGCCTGCGTCGGCCGGACACACACACACACACACAGCACCGGCAGTGTGTGTGTGTGTGTGTGTTTGTCTGTGTGTGTGTGTGATTTCACTTATTAATGCTGATGTCAGTCGTCAGTGGACAACTTGAGTTTGATTTAAATATCCCAATGTAGGCGTTGCACTTGACTATTTTTAATTAATCTTGGCAGTTTTTTTTATATTATTTAACAACTGCTGACAACAGGCTTACAATCACCTCTCTGAAAAGGGATAGCGTTTTACAAAAAAGAACATTGCAATCCAAAGCAACTTTTACATAACGCACAGAGAATGAACTAGTCTGTCTTCAATTAGAACTCAGCGGCTTGACCTTTGACCTGAGGGAACGTCTTTTTATTGTCTTTCCAGGGAAAGTCTAACGGCCGATCCAAGCTGTGAGAGCAGCCGAGGACAGAAGGGGGCAGCAGAGAGCCGAGGGACAAAAGAGAGATGCGCTGTCGCTCATTCAAGACATCACAAAAAAGAAGAAAATGTGACGTGTGAAAGATCGGTTAACGCAAAAAGCGACCAGGTGACCGACGGAAAAAATTACCTGAAAAAAACAGCTGAAGTTTTTTTTGTGTATGTATCGAAATCATATATAGGTGAGAGTTTAAACTATTCTGTGATTATTCTATTCTTAAAGAATAAAGCTATATATTAAAGAGTATTATTTGTCCAGCTGGGTTGTTGTAGTTTGTAGTTGTGTGTGCTTCCCCCAATGTGGATCACGATAGAATTACCTTGCGTGGTTCATCTCCAGACTCCATGTTGTCTGGTTTCATGTTTTAAGTACAGCCAGACGTTTTGCTGTGGAATGTCTCAATATATAGATTTAAAAACCGACAAAACAACCGGTTCCTAGCCCTTATCTTAAACATCTAAAATACCACGAGGGCAGAGACTCGTCGCACAGCGGGAATCAAACCCCTGACCCTGCTTAGCTGGCTGAGTGATGGAGGAGAGCTGCTGGATTAAAAAAGAACAACAGGTTGGCTCGCGTTATATTAGGTATTTATACGAAAGAAATTCAGATTTCGTTTGGTTACAGAGGAAGTGTCAATCATCAGACAGATCAATCACAGCATCGCGGCCGTCAGCATTATTTAACTTGTGCGTCCCATAGAAACGCTGGCCACTACAGCTCACTGAGCCCTGAGTAGCGTTTCTTAGCGTAGCTATTCTGAGCTCAGCCGCCGGCTCCTCATATTCGGTCCGAGATGCTGAGATGCCGTTGCCGGGGTAACGCAGTGGTCTCCGCCTCCACATGTGCAATCAGGCTTCAGAGAGAGCGGAGACCATCAGGTGGACTGCTGGTATACTGGGATATGAACCGGTGTACTGGGATATGAGCAGCTGTACTGGGAATGTATGACATCACGTGTTAGTGCAGGCTGAGATGCTTTAGTGCGTGAGCCCCGGTGGTCTAGTGGGGAGCAGGGGGGGTCTCAGGGTTTAGGGCGGGGTCAGGGTTTAGGGCGGGGTCGGGGTGTCGTAGTGTATGCTGGTCTGGACACCGTTTGGTCACAGTGAGGATTTGGTCTTCTTCAGTTCGGACCTCGGAGCCTGAGAACAAAGTTTGGAACCGGAGCCCCCGGAGGGGAACCGGACCGGTCTGGGACGGGGTCGGAGGTCCTGAGGGGTCTCTGACAAGGGGGTCTGTCCGACCCGTCGCCATGGTGACGCAGACTGGTGGTGGTCCGCCCGGGGGTCTTCTTGGTGGTCTGTAGTAGGCGGGGGGGGGGGCTGAGGGGGTTCACGTGGACCTGGTGGTGGGCGGGGGGTCCGCGGGGAGGGGGCCCTCCCCCAGGATCTCCCGGGCCTGGTCCAGGGTCACAGCCTGACGGATCAGCTCCAGCTTCACCTGGGGGGGACGCACGGCAGGGGTCACATGATCAGTCACCAGGGGACCCTCAACTTTATTAGCTTATTATTATTATTTATTGTTGGTGAACATGTGTATAACAGTACATTGTAGCAGTGCATTGGGGGGGGGGGGGTACCTGAAGTGACTGGGACAGCTGGACGAAGTCCATCTGGACGGCCTGGCTGGTGTCCAGCTGGGTGTGGAGGCTGATCACCTGACCACGAGACTCCAGACACTGCTGCTGCAGGGCAGCCTGGGGGGGGGGGGGAGAGGAGAGAGGAGGAGAGGAGAGGAGGAGAGGAGAGAGGAGGGGAGAGGAGAGGAGGGGGGAGAGGAGAGGAGGAGAGGAGAGGAGGAGAGGAGAGAGGAGGGGAGAGGAGAGGAAGAGAGGAGAGGAGGGGGGAGAGGGGAGGAGAGAGGAGGAGAGGAGAGGAGAGGGGAGAGGAGAGAGGAGAGGAGGAGAGGAGGGGAGAGGAGGGGAGGAGAGAGGAGGAGAGGAGAGAGGAGGAGAGGAGAGAGGAGAGGAGGAGAGGAGAGGAGGGGAGAGGAGAGGAGAGGGGAGGAGGAGAGAGGAGAGGAGGAGAGGAGGAGAGGAGAGGAGAGGAGAGGAGAGGAGAGGGGGGAGAGGAGAGGAGAGGAGAGGAGAGGAGAGGAGAGGAGGAGAGGAGAGGAGAGGAGAGGAGAGGAGAGGAGAGGAGAGGAGAGTGGAGGAGAGGAGAGGAGGGGGGAGGAGAGGAGGAGAGGAGAGGAGGGGAGTGGAGAGGAGAGGAGGAGAGGAGAGGAGGAGAGGAGGAGAGGAGAGGAGGGGAGGGGAGAGGAGAAGAGGAGAGGAGGGGAGGGGAGAGGAGGAGAGGAGGAGAGGTCAGCACCCCTAAAGCCTTGTGGTCTACAGCCTCAGGACAGGAGGCTGTGAGAGAACGTCTCAGAGACCGTCTGATGCCAACGTCTGAAACGTAAATGATTTATATTCAGCCCTAGCGACTAACAATCGCTAGGGTTAACCTAGTGACTGTTAGTGCTTGGCCCTTGGTTCCATGAACACCCTTACTGTACTGACAGAGATACGGTTGTTCCTCCTTCTTCTGACTAATGTACCAATTGGACCTATCGCAAGTCGCTCTTGATAAGCGTCTGCTGAAGGCCCTGATTACGACGTTAATGTAGCAGTACCTTCTCCTGTGCCAGCGTCTTGTTGGTGCTCTGCAGGTGGGACAGCGCCACCCGCAGGGCGTCCAGCTCGGTGCGGCCCGCCGCCAGCTCAGCCCGGCTGTGGTCCCTCTGGGCCCGCACGCGCTCAGTCTCCGTCTTTAGGGAGGAGAACTGCACTGTGGAGCAGGCAGCAAAACAGTCAGCCAGACGGGCAGCAAGACAGGCAGCAAGACAGGCAGCAAGACAGGCAGCAAGACAGGCAGAAAGACAGGCAGCAAGACAGTCAGCCAGACAGGCAGCAAGACAGGCAGCAAGACCACACAGTCAGCATGACAGGCAGCAAGACAACACAATCAGTAAGACAGAACAGTCAGTAAGACAACATATAAGTCAAACTGGTGGTTATTAATTCAAATATTTGTGTTTAAGTCTTTGAAAACAGTCAGCAATACGTAGCAAAGTCAGAATGTCGATGTGAGCGATGGTATCTCCTGACCTCTGACCCCTGACTCACCTTCTAACAGCTCTGCTCAGCGGGAGGAGGAGGAGGAGGAGGAGGAGGAGGAGGAGATAAACACAGGAGGTCAAAGAGGTCAAAACAATGGGTTACTCGGCATAGAAAACACATTGAGGTACAAACAGACAAGACCAATTGTGGATGCATTATAAGTTATTTAACAGGTGAACAGAAACGTATCGCTGTCTGAAAAAGCCTCATCAGGGTTGTTCCGGGGACGTCTCGTTAGCCTCGTTAAGGTGAAGTGACCCACCGCTCTCCTCGGTGCGCGTGTCCAGCTGCTCCTTCAGGTTCACGATCTCGATGCGGAGCCGCTCCTCCGAGTGCGCCCCCTGCAGGCCACAGGCAGCGTTACACCGGGGGACCTTTCACACGCTTCACTACAACTGGACCCTGTGTTGGTCGAGGGCTAACGGATATTACTGCTGAACCGGAGACCTTCAACATGAAGCCGACCCACGGCACAATAAAAGAAATACAATCAATACAATTCAAATTCCTCTGCTTCCTGTCCCCTGAAACACAGGAAGGCCCGGGGCTGACATTCATTGTGTCTCTGTTTGTTAATGCAGGTTCATACGGCCTGGGCGTGTGTTTCCTCATAGTTCTGGTTCTTAAGGACGCACGCCCAATGAGAGAGCGAGAGCGCGAGAGAGAGAGCGAGAGCGAGAGCGAGAGAGAGAGAGAGAGAGAGCGAGAGCGAGAGAGAGAGAGCCACCTGTTGAGTCCCGGGGAAGGGGGTGGTGGTCAGTTCCTCCTCCACCTCCTCTCCCTTCAGCCTGGACAGCTCTCCACACACGCGCCTCTGGGATAAGGACAGCTCCGCCTGGGAGGAACACCGTCAGGGTCGGCTTCATGCTCGGTGGTGAGCAGGATGGGAGACCAGGTGATACTGTGACTGTCTGTGACTGTCTGTGACTTTCTGACTGTCGCCAGGAGACCAGGTGATGCTGTGACTGTCTGTGACTGTCAGTGACTGTCTGTGACTGTCAGTGACTGTCAGTGACTGTGACTTTCTGACTGTCGCCAGGAGACCAGGTGATACTGTGACTGTCTGTGACTGTCTGTGACTTTCTGACTGTCGCCAGGAGACCAGGTGATACTGTGACTGTCTGTGACTGTCAGTGACTGTCTGTGACTTTCTGACTGTCGCCAGGAGACCAGGTGATACTGTGACTGTCTGTGACTGTCTGTGACTGTCAGTAACTTTCTGACTGTCGCCAGGAGACCAGGTGATACTGTGACTGTCTGTGACTGTCTGTGACTGTCTGAGTGTCTTTGACTGTCTGTGACTGTCTGAGTGTCTTTGACTGTCTGTGACTGTCTGAGTGTCTTTGACTGTCTGTGACTGTCTGAGTGCCTGTGACTGAGTCTGTGACTGTCTGTGACTGTCTGACTGTCGTCAGGAGACCAGGTGATACTGTATGTGTCTGTGACTGTCGTCAGGAGCAGGACGGGAGACTAGACGATGCTCTGTCCATCGTCAGGTCGGTGAGGTCCAACAACGGGATCTTTGTAGAGGCAAATTAACCGTGTGCAAAAAAGTGCTGAACTTTTTCTTGGGTGCTTTGCTGATTCAAAGAACGAAGAGAGATGGTTGATGTTCTGGGTTGTGTTCACCGCTTGCGTTACAATTCAGTGTCCTTAGTTTGGGCTTTGATATCATATTCACGCAAAGCCTGAAGCATACATGAAGATATACATCAGCAGTTATGACCTTATCTTGCAGAAGGTCATAAATAGATATTAAGATACATTTAAACATTAACAATGATTAATAAATATACATAGATTAATACATATGCATAACCTATACATATATATATAATATATGTAGAAGTTATGCACATTCACTAAATGTATACTTAGTGATGATTAATGTTGGAATGTTGTGTCTTGATTACGTGTTGTAGATATCTATCTGGCTGTAGAGATAATGCTCGTCTACTTCCTGTTCCTCAGGTCAGGTGACCCAGACAAGCATCTCAGACACATCACCTACTCCAGCTTTAATGGAGGCGGGGCTTCTTACCAAGCGGCTCTGCACGGCGTTCTGTGATTGGCTGACAGATTTCTGGAGGTCATGGAGGAGGGTCTCTGACGTGTGGACCTGACACTGGAGCAGCGTCACCTGACCACAAAGAGAACCAATAGGAGGAAAGGAAATCAATCACCTGCTTAGAGCGTCAACGTTAAAGGAATCTGATCAGCTTTTTTTTCTGTAGAATTATTAAACATTTTCTATAGTACTGGCATGAAAACAATTCAATAAGGATAAATGATATCACCTTATTAATAAAGTTAGTGTCCACCTGTGTGTGTGTGTGGTTGGTGTGTGTGTGTGGTTGGTGTGTGCGTCCAGCTGTGTGTGTGTGTGTGTGTGTTTGTGCTGTGTGTCCACCTGTGTGTGTGTGTGGTTGGTCTGTGTGTTTGGTGTGTGTGTGTGTCCACCTGTTTGTGTGTGTGGTTGGTCTGTGTGTGGTTGGTGTGTGTGTGTGTGTGTGGTGTGTGTGTGTGTCCACCTGTGTGTGTGTGTGGTTGGTCTGTGGGTGTGGTGTGTGTGTGTGTCCACCTGTGTGTGTGTGTGGTTGGTGTGTGTGTGTGTGTGGTGTGTGTGTGTGTCCACCTGTGTGTGTGTGTGGTTGGTCTGTGTGTGTGGTGTGTGTGTGTGTGTGTGTGTGGTTGGTCTGTGTGTGGTTGGTGTGTGTGTGTGTGTGGTGTGTGTGTGTGTGTCCACCTGTGTGTGTGTGTGGTTGGTCTGTGTGTGTGGTGTGTGTGTGTGTCCACCTGTGTGTGTGTGTGGTTGGTCTGTGTGTGGTGTGTGTGTGTGTCCACTTGTGTGTGTGTGTGGTTGGTCTGTGTGTGTGGTGTGTGTGTGTGTCCACCTGTGTGAGTGTGTGGTTGGTCTGTGTGTGGTTGGTGTGTGTCTGTGTGTGTGGTGTGTGCGTGTGTCCACCTGTGTGTGTGTGTGGTTGGTCTGTGTGTCCAGCTCCGCCTCCAGCTCCTCCTTCTCCTGCTCCACCCTCCTCAGCTCCCCCCTCAGCTCAGAGACCTGTGGGAGGAGGCGTCCACACGCTGCTGCACTAAAACCTCTTATCCATTCGCCAGCCTTAATCCCCCTGCTGCTAATCTGGGATCTGGGGGGGGGGGGGGAGGAGCCTGGGCCTGGAACCAACAACTGAAGGGGCGGGGTCACTGAAGGGGCGGAGTCACACCTCAGTTCCGTCTTTCGATATTCTACCAAAGAGAAACTGATTGTCAGGAGTCTGAGGGGGCGGGACTCACCTGAGTGTTGAGGGCGTCCCAGTCGCTGTGTGTGACCAATCGGTGGCCGGCGGGCGGCAGGTAGATGGCCTCGGGCACCAGAGTTCCCGTGGAAACCAGGGAGGCGGTGTCTTCCTGAGGGGGCGGTCTCCTGGCCAGAGAGGGCGTGTCCAGGGAGAAGGAGGACATGGAGGCGGTGTCGCAGTGCTGGGAGAAGTAGCCTTCTCCACCATGGCCCGCCCCTTCTCCGTCCTGGTCTGCCAATAGGCTGTTGGGGCTGTCCGTCAGCGCCCTGCCCTCGGCGCCCGCCTCCAGAGACTCTCTCCTGGACCCGCCCACATTGGACCTGTGTCTCCGCCCACTCTACAAGAGGACGACGACGACACACTTTAACGTCTTTAAAAGGTTTTCTGAAATCCTGTCTGTTGTGGTGGAAAGATGGCAGCGATACGGACACACTGAAGGTTAATGAAGCCTTTACCTAAATATGATTTGATGGAACGCATTCAACACTGAACAGCATGCTGGTAGTTATAATCCACACACACACCCACACACACCTGGGTCTGCCCGCTGCCTCTCCTCCAGTCTGCCGGCTCCGACTGCAGGCAGGCGATCCTGGCTTCATACTGAGCGGCCGTCTCTGTTGGGGGGGGGGGGGGGGGGAACCAGTTAGGAATGAGGAGGAGCTCCTCCTCTCGGCCCCTCAGCCTCTGGGCGTGAGGAGGACCGTACGGCCTGAGGGCATCGCCAGGGGCAACGTGAAACTAGACTGACTTCAGAGCACATCTGGCTTCCTGAAGCCTTTAGGAGTCCAATAGGATGTGAGGGCGGGGCCGGAGACACATGGGTGATGGGCAGCAGAGGGACAGACAGAGGGACAGACGTAAGGACAGACAGAGGGACAGACAGAGGTGTGACAGTCAGACAGACAGAGGGTCAGACAGGTGTGTAACAGGCAGACACACAGACAGAGTGTGACAGACGGACAGACGGAGGGACAGACAGGGAGACAGACGGAGGGACAGACAGGGACAGAGGGACAGACAGGGGGACAGACAGAGGGACAGGCAGACAGACAGAGTGACAGACGGGTGTGTTACAGCCAGACAGACAGACAGAGGGACAGAAAGAGGGACAGCCAGACAGACAGACAGACAGAGGGACAGACAGAGAGACAGGCAGAGGGACAGCGGTAAGGACAGACCTCGTAGAGCCTCTTGCAGGGACTGGATTTCTTGGTCGCATTGCTTTTGGAGTTCCGCGAGTTCCTCCTGTTTGCTCAGTTCACAGATGGTGGCCACGCCCTGCCAGTGCTCCGCCTGGGCCCTGCACTCGGCGAGCTGCTCCTGAAGGCGTTCCTCTGGGAGCCAAACATGTCGAGTTGTCATTGCAAAGTCTTAGTGGCGATAGACTGCAGATAAGATAGGACGTACCAGGGGTGAAGGTGGTAGTGTACCTGTCACAGGGTTTCAGGAGTATATGTTTGTTTAAGGTATTTATACTACTGATATTTCCAATAAAAAGGAGGTGATTCATCTTTTCTCAGAGCATCATCTAGACCAGTGTCAGCACCTCTCAAATTTGCATCAACGTTCAAACGAAAAGACAGAACCCCAGGACAGAAAAAGGAGAAATGAAAGTGTTTCTTTAACTTTCCATCTGCACAAAAAACGGGTTAACCAACACAACCAACAATGAACATTAATGAAAAGAACTTGAGCCATTAGAATGCAAATATGCTGAATAGTTTTAAACAAGGCGGACCACTTTTTCATGTCTGCAGACGTCATCTCCAGTGACATGTCCACCGTTTAAATCCACCAGAAAACGCGTTCTTCTAGAGGTTCTAGTGATCAGAATCTAGAAAACATGATCTACTGGAGGTTCTAGTGATCAGACTCGAGAGAACATGTTCTTATAGAGGTTATAGTGATCAGAATCTAGAGAACATGATCTGCTGGAGGTTCTAGTGATCAGACTCTAGAGAACATGTTCTTCTAGAGGTTCTAGTGATCAGACTCTAGAAAGCATGTTCTGCTGGAGGTTCTAGTGATCAGACTTGATAGAACATGTTCTTCTAGAGGTTCTAGTGATCAGACCCTAGAGAACATGTTTTGCTGGAGGTTCTAGTGATCAGACTCTAGAAAGCATGTTCTGCTGGAGGTTCTAGTGATCAGACTCGATAGAACATGTTTTGCTGGAGGTTCTACTGATCGGACTCGATAGAACATGATCTGCTGGAGGTTCTAGTGATCAGACTCTAGAGAACATGTTTTGCTGGAGGTTCTAGTGATCCGACTCAAGAGAACATTTTCTTCTATAGGTTCTAGTGATCAGACTCTAGAGAACATGTTTTGCTGGAGGTTCTAGTGATCGGACTCGATAGAACATGTTTTGCTGGAGGTTCTAGTGATAAGCAGATAAGACTACAGGAGTCTCGTTTACGCGACATCTCCAGTCGACACCTGTGGCACAAAAACACCACACTAGCAGCAGTACCAGTTAGCTACTAGTACTAGTAGTTAGCCTCTTACATCACGAAACAGAAGACATCGTCAGAGATTAACGCAGAGATCGTGTCCCGTAAAGTCTGGAATAAAGCGGAGTTCGTTACCCGAGTGGTGGTCCGTGGAGGAGACGGAGTCAGCGGCCGGCTCCATCAGAACCGACCGGCTTCAGGCGCTCTGACGACGGGGGAAGAGGCTAAAGAACGCCCTCGCCATCCGCTAATGTCATTCGTAGAAACACGGGGTTAGGGACGAATCTATTAGTCCCATGTCAACTTCAGGAAACAACTTTCCCCGGTCTAAGCCAGCGGAAATGACGTCATCGCGTTTCCTGTTCAAACCTCCCACATTGTCCCAGCCTGCTGGCCTGTAGGACAGGGCAGCAGGGGACAGGGCTGTACAGGACAGGACTGTGTGGGACAGGGCTGTATGGGACAGGACTGTGTAGGGGACAGCTGTCCTATACAGGGTTGTATAGGACAGGGCAGAATGAGACCGGGACGGTATAGGACAGGCTGGTGAAATGCCACTGTGTGTAATGTCAACACTGCTGCACTAATCAGGTCTCCTTTGAAAAATAGATTTTATACACGCATACAATGAGAGATGCAAGTTATGGCTCTTATTGTAATCCATGCACCTTAGACTATGGGTTGCTGGAGGACCCAACAGGTTGATTCCACTAAGGTAGCTCCGTTTGATATTGAGAATCTATCGGGGTCTTGAAAGGATCGATCCATGTTGTAGAGTAAAGATACCCAACGCCGTCTTTATTAAATGTTGTGCCTTTATTCAAATCAATTTAACAAATGGCGGGGACAATGTAGGAAAAGAAATAGAAAAGTTTTTACATTATTTGTCAGCCAAAACAGAAAAAAAACATGTGTTACAATGATATCAGTGTACATAATTACCCTCTGCATGCGTTTGAACGCTGGTCCACTTATAACAAACTTTATTTCATTGACAAACGGTCCACTTGTGTGAAACATACAATATAAAATGCTGGAGATCTTAAAAAAAAGAACTGCACATTGTGAAAAATGTGACTCAAGTATACCAGTGCTAAATGCCATTTCAACAAAATACAACATCTGTAATCGTATAAATAGGCTACATTATTTAAATAGATATTTAAGTGGTTCTGTGTTCCTGTAATCCTGACACTGGAAAATAGTATTAAATGCCGTTTTAAAAATGATTAACAAAAATAGTTAAGTTAGAAAGGCTATCCTTGTGAAAAAAAAAAAGTGCTAAACAGGAAACGCAGAATTACCCTAATCCTGATGTACTGCATGGTTTGAGTTGTACAGCGATTGCATAAAGGAGCAGATGAACATTACAGTATCGACAGCACTGTTAACAAAGGCCTATAGTGTTACCGGGTCACTTACAAATTACATCCATGTTCTGACCAAGAGTTATTCTAAAAGATGGCAGTCAGCGCGTTAAGGGGTTCTCTAAACCAGTAGGACCACCGTGACCCCACCGGACCTCCATCCCGGGGGAATGCTTTCCTGCAGCGTCGGTCCTCTCTACATGTCCATGTCCTGATCTCCAACACTCTGGCGCAGGTATTCGCTGTATAACTTTTTCTGTAGAAGGGCAGACATGTGACGATGAGGCAAAACCTTTACGCTATCCAGATTATTACAGAGCTCCTCTGGATATTAGTACAGCCTGACAGGTCTTTCCTAGAACCTTTTATGCAGCATCTGTTTTAGCGCCACGTTGGTGAAAGAGAAACCCCTTCTTACCTTTTTGCTCTTGACCACGTCCTGAACGTACTCCAGCTTCTCCTGCAGCTGCCTCTTCTGCCGGCCAGACAGAGTGGTCCGGGTCCTGGAGAGAGACGGGACCACTCTCATCAGACCCACATCCACACAGGGACGCATCCCTCCAGCCCCTCGCACACACACACACACACACACACACACACACACACACACACACACACACACACACACACACACACACACACACACACACACACACACACACACACACACACACACACACGCTGCCATGGTCGCACACACACACACACACACACACACACACACACACACACACACACACACACACACACACACACAATGTGCCGGCGTTACCTGAAGGAGAAGCGGGCGAGGATGAGGAGGAGGAAGGAGAGGAAGACGAGACCTCCGCAGGCGTACAGCTGGTGCTCTACGGAGAGAGACTCGAACCCGCGCACCACAGGGGCCTGGGGGGGGGGGGGGGCAAAAAATAAAAACCAAAGCCCAGACCCCGAAGCGAACAGAGCCTGTGTCCCCAGGAGCCTCGTGGGGGGGGTTAAACACTCACCAGGTAGAGGGACAGGGCCTCAGTCCCCTGGGGGCCCAGGGCCATCTCCAGCAGCTCTCTGGAGAGGCTCCCCAGCACCAGAAGGGCCAGGAGCGCCAGCGGCACCACGAAGCCCAGCAGGGCGAAGAAGCAGCCCTTACAGCGCGCCCGGCGGTTCTGGGCCCCGGTCTGCCTGCAGGGGGAACCGGCTTTAGTCGGGTACCCTTCATCATCATCATCATCGTCGGTGCGTGGTCAGCTGCCCTCGTATCCCCCATACGCCCCCGGCCCCCTACCTGTCCACGTCGAGCGTGTCGGCGATGGCCTCGGTGATGACCTCGCAGTCCTTCTCCAGGGAGTTGAGCGTGTTCTGCACCGTCTGGTTGATGGTCTTCTCCACCGTGCGACACACCTCCTCGATCTGGTTCACACAGCGGCTGGGCTGCAGGGGACACAGGGCCACAGTCAGCCATCTTGGGGAGGTTACACTGGGCCACAGTCAGCCATCTTGGGGAGGTTACACTGGGCCACGGTCAGCCATCTTGGGGAGGTTACACTGGGCCACAGTCAGCCATCTTGGGGACGTTACGCTGGGCCACAGTCAGCCATCTTGGGGACGTTACGCTGGGCCACAGTCAGCCATCTTGGGGAGGTTACACTGGGCCACGGTCAGCCATCTTGGGGAGGTTACACTGGGCCACAGTCAGCCATCTTGGGGAGTTGACCACAGGCCACGCCCAAACCTCAAGTGACGCATTTCAACGGCGTTTAAACCGATCCAAGATGGAGGATATGGCCACAGTCAACCATTCTAGGAATATATATTCCAACAGCATTTAAAAAGCTTTTTACAAATGCTATTTTATTTCAAACATTTTCAATTTTTGGCGATAAAATGAAAACAGACACATTCGATCACTCCCACTGATGCAGCCAAACGGGCCACAGAGACTGTGATAAATAGAAACCATTCATTTAATTTAGAATGAGCACTTTAAATCCCATTATGCTGACCTTGCCAAAAGGCAGCTCTAGTTATATATTAAAAGAGGAAGCACCTTTCTTCACTTTAGAGTTTAAAAATAAATAGGTTTTACTCGTTGTTAGATGCAGTAGATCTGAAGAACAGGCAATGCCAGGTGGACTTTTGCCAAAGTCGGTTCTGGCACAATGGAATGAGTTGAGCCGGTTCAGTGACAGCTCCATGGCGGGGCAGGGCCTACCTTGTTGGGGTTGGGGATGTAGATAGTGGGCATGTCGAAGCCACACTTGTTGAGACCCGGTCGCTTACAAAGCTCCTGGACGATCTGCATCATCACCCTCTGGAACGGAGACGGAGATATGAAGAACATTCACCCTCCTACACATACAGCCCTGATGGAGCCTGCACCCCACATATATACTACACCCTACTACACCCCACATATACTACACCCCCACATATACTGCACCCCACATATACTACACCCCCACATATACTACACCCTACTACACCCCCACATATACTACACCCCCACATATACTACACCCTACTACACCCCCACATATACTACACTCTATAGCCTGACTGCTCCACCACATATACTACACCCTACTGCTCCACCACAGATACTCAGTCATGTTAACGTTCTCATGATACTATTGGATTAAATCGACGAGGCCTTTGGGAGGATAACGTGTCCTGACTGATGGGAGGGCCCATCACCGTCTCAAATACGTTGTGTTGGTCTGGTGACCGACCAGGACGACAGCTGGGACCACCGAGCCGCGTTGCTGGTTAGGGGGACTTCTGGAAGGACTAAACAAGGGGTCTTTGTCCTGCTGGGGGCCGTAGGTCTCGGGGCCACGCATTAATCCGTCCAGTAATACGCTTCATGGGCGTCAACCTCCTGTGGGTTTCAGTGGGGCTTTAGGTGACCCGGTAGCCATGGCGATAAGCACGCCATTCTTATCACCTCCGTTACTTTTTCACAATTAGCAATGGGTTGTTTGGGTTTCGCCCCCCCCAAACAGCTCCATGCAGATGTATCTCAACGGAGCATTCACAACGCATCAAATTCATGAAGAATGTTAATTGAGTCGAATCAACGCTTGATGGCATCGATAACACACACGAGACAATACGCCGTGTCAGCTCCTCCCCTGACCGCACCGGGACCTCCCCTGCTAAGGGAGTCTTCCATTTGAGCTCGCCCATTAATGACGTAACGGGGTACCCCAAGGGCTAAAGCATTCAGACTCTCTGGGTAAACATCAGCACCTCGGCCCAGGGTTGAATATTATCTTTGGTTCTGTTGACAGGAGGAATCGAACGTCACAGCAATTGTTTTAAAAAGTCACACTGACCCAATGTATCGGGCGTTGGCTGGGGGCCGCTGTTTATTTGGGGGCCCGTTTGTTGGAGGCCTTGCATTCGTTGGGGCCAGCGTGTTAATTGGGGGGGCCTGTGGAAATTGAGGGGGGCCCGTGATAATTGGGGGGCTCGTGTTAATTGGGGGCCCAGTGTTAATTGGGGGCCCGGTGTTAATTGGGGGTCCTGGTGTTAATTGGGGGGGCCGGCCCGGGCTCCTACCTGGCGGTCTGACTCGCTGCCGGCCTCGTCAGCCTTGCTCAGGTAGAAGTGCAGCCGGTCGCTGTGCTTCTCGTTGAGGCGCTCCACGATGTTGAGGGTTCTCTTGCACAGCGCCTGGCCCATGGGGTCGAAGAAGACCAGGATCAGGTCACACAGCTCGCCTGGGGAGGGACACGAAACACAGACACTCAAATACCTTTTTTCCCCCGTATTTCAAAGAGGGACTGAGTGCAGTTTCAGGGAACAAATTATGAAACCGGGTCTGGGAAGGTACTGGGGAAAGGATGGTAATGCTAAAAAGGTCTTCATGGCGGGAATCAGCCCGAACTACAAAACGTGAGCTGTTCTACACCTGATCTCCACTGGTATATCAAGCCCGCCTGCGATGGCCAGAATCAAACTTCACCAGAAGGACCAAAGGGCATCAGAGAGCTGCACACATCCTGTTGACTTTAGGGTCAACGCCTCGCTGGTCACCGTTATCTGAGGTGTGTGTCACCACCACCTCCTCCTCCACCCACCTATGGCCTACTGCCACCACCACATGACTGCAGTAGTCGTGTTGGCCGGAGGGTGTCTAGATCGGCTGAAGCGATCGAATCCTGATGCAGCGCTTCGACACTTATTTTTGTGAACAAACACGCCAACCTCCACGTACACCTGGGCCAGGGCGGTGTGGGCCCAGTCAAGAGCGTGGGCGGAGTCAGCGGCGTGGACGACTTCACGGCGTTAGGAAAGCCCCCGCCTCTAACCAGGGGCCAGGCGGGAGGAGCAACAAAGAACCAATAGGAGAGAGAGAGCGTCGTGGACCCACCCAGCCACATGATGGCCTCGTCCACGTCGAAGGGGTACTTCATGTCCCCGTCCACCAGCCCCGGGGAGTCCACGAAGGTCACCAGGCTGAAGCGCTTCTGCCGGGACGTGCACACCTCCGTGCCCAGGTACTCCGACACACCTGGGGGTCACAGGGGTGGAGCAGGGGGTCAACAGACCGGGCTACGGGAGGAGACCCCCAGGACGTCTGGAAAGGCTGGCAGACAATTCTGGAAATTGCGAACTGAGCGACGGATCACCTTTGAACTCTTGCAGAGGTTTGAAGTGCGGGTAGAGATGCAGGGTGGCGTTGCCCTAGAGAGGAAGAAAACACAATCAAGAGTAGTTTGAAAGACCTTAGCTTAAAGACCTTTAGACATTGGCCCCCCTAGCTCACAAACCACACACGGTCTGATGGCTTTCTAACCAAGGCCCATGAGTGCTTAAGCTCCGGTCATTAGTCGAAGCCGGTTTGAAAGCAGCTCGCTATGTGGTCTTTAGACCCCCCGGCGGTTCAATAGGGGCCCGGTCGGACCCCGACGATAGGATGACCTGGTACTGGAGGATCTCAGACTCACTGTGAGGGATTCCCTCTTTCGGCCGCTGGTGACGAAGCTGAAGCCTTGCGTCTCGATGGCCACGCCCGTCCGCTGGATGTGCTCCTCGACGTACCTGAGGAGGAGGAGGAGAGGAGGGGGGGAGGGGGGGGGGTCAGACAGCCGGACCGCGATGTGCATCCTAACAGGTGTCACTCATCATAGGGAGAGGAAGGTCAACGGCGACCTGCGTGCAGCATTGGTGGAGTACATCAACTAAACATCCTATAGGCTAATCACTGAAGGGTTATGACCTGGTCAGCGATTTCCCTTAAGAAGACTTCCTAGACCATCCAAGATGAGCTTTGGTGTATGGTCTAGTTTTTAATGGCGTTACGGGGTGGAGCAGAAACAATACCAGTTGATGAACGAGCTCTTCCCAGCGGAGTGGTTTCCCATCAACATGACGGTGATCTTCTTCCTGGGAGGCAGCAGAGTCACGCCGACGGACTGGGCCACCGTGATGAGGCCTGAGGTCAGAGGTCAGAGGGGTCACGTTAGTTCGTCCTGAGGTCACAGGTCAGAGGGGGCACGTTGGTTCGTCCTGTTGCTCTGCGGAACCGAATGACGCAGCGCCGGTTCTGGTTCAATGTTTGTGGGGTAAACACGACCACGATCCACCCAGCAATGTATTGTAATAATGTAGCATTATAAATTGAGAATAATTAAAATAAATCCAGAAACTACCGGTATGTGAGTCCGAATGGTACCAGACTATGGGAGCCCTCGCCGCCCACTAACCGGTAGTTCAGCCCCGCCAGACCGCGTTGTGCGTCCGGCTTGCCCGTAGAGCAAACGGACACACTGCTGGTTATTGTCTGGTCAGCATGAGGAAAGCCCTCCATCTCTGTTATAGTTAGCCATGTTGGCACGAACATAAGCTCGCCGTGTAAGACGAACGCGGACGGAAAATCCCCGCCACGTCCCACTGAGTCCTGCCGGTGTCGGCGTTCCCCGGGCCGCCACGTCTCCCTGAGCCCCGCCGGGTGACGCCGCTCCCCGGCCAACTCACCGCTCTCCGGGTCCGCGTACAGCTGGTGGCAGTCCCGCAGGATGCGCTCATCGCACGACACGCCGCCGGAGGTCAGGTCGGCGTTAGCCCCACTTCGGTTCTTAATCTTCCCAGACATCGTGGAGCGTTAATGGATTCGAAACACAAGCCGGTCAGGAGACGTCTGCGCCTTTTGAATCAACCCGGTCGCGTTCGTTACGTCGCTAGGCCACGTCGCCATCTAGCCGGTCTGGGTTCGTGCAAAGGCCTCTGGGTAATGTAGTTGATCAATGGACGGCGGCCTTTGCCCTGATTAATGAAGGCCGTTCAAGTATCTTATTGGCTTCCTGCTAACCAAAACAAACAACCTCGAACTCCGAACCCCACCGCTATATTACTAATAAATATGTACTATATCTGTCCGTTTAAGGTATTCAAAGTAAATGAAGTGGTACAACTTTTATCATATAGGCCTTCCATCATGTGAAACTGGAAGACCCCATGGTTTCATATTCCCGTCCCTGAATGGGAAGTGTGCGCAGGTGATCCCGCATTACGTTGGTATGAACAAGGGTTCTTCTTTTATTGTAATGTTAATTTTGTGGTGTTCTCTGATCACCTACCTCAGAATAAAGAGGGAAAAATGAAACCAAATAAAGCAGACATAATAAGGCAGACTAAAGCAAGGCAAACAGGCAGTCTGACAACACCAACAACAAAAAACAACGTTGCACGTCATTATGTTTAATAACTTGAAGAAAACCCTAATGAGGTTCAAATTGACGATTGAAGCTTAATCCATATAAGGAGGAAAGTCCGCCCCCTGGTGGATGATCATCATTGTGTCATTAATTAAGCAGCAACACCAAGCGGTCCTTTTATTTATAATCCTTAGGTCACAGTTAAACATTTACACAATTTACTGCCTGGGCATAAAAATCAGCTCGTGGCCAACAAGATAAGAGGCAAAACAACTTTTCTACTCTATATGAAATGAAATAACCTTACTTTACTTTGCGTCAGAATTGTATTTATTTATGTTTTTTAAACCACCTGATGGAGCCAAAGACCATTCTACCGACAATATTATTAGTTATATTTTATACTTTTTTGAAAACTCATATTATCGTCGGTCGTAAAACATTCGTTTAAGATGTAATCAGAGAATATATTTTGTGGTATTTTTCATTCAAGGATAACTTGGTGCTGGACGCTAATTTCGAAACATTTCTCTCTCTCTCTCTCTCTCTCTCTCTCTCTCTCTCTCTCTCTCTCTCTCTCTCTCTCCCTCACTCCCTTTCTCCCTCCCTCCCTCTCTCGCCAGCATCAGAACACGAGTACCATCCTATGGTAGCATCCAGTTCCAAGCGTTCCAGGCGTTCTCTTTGGCTACATTCGAGCAGATATATCGGTTGGCCGATTTGATCGGCCGATACTGGCCTATCACCCATATATTGGGATTGGTGTATTGGTGTACTTTGCCGATACACAAACATTTCTAAATGGTGTTGATTTATGAAGGTAATTATCTCTTATAAATCCTCTACTGTGGCAGTTGAAGGTGAACATTTCCATGCCCTTCCTCCCATCTCAATGCCATTGAACCCAAGCAGGCCTGGTATGACAGCAAGTGTTGGTGGAAGTTCCCCCTGGTCGACAAGTCATGAGCCTTCTACCCCGTTCCGTTTCATTTCAGTCAACGCCTGAATCTAGTTCAAATGTAAGCCTACACCACTTGAAGACACACATCCTATATCGATCCCATACCCTCACCTGGGACCTCATTGCACAGCGTTAAATTTATATTCTAATGGCGTAAAGCCATTCTAATTGGCTTTAAACCTGTACTTTAAGGCTGTGTTGTTTTGTGACTTAATAATTAATATATAATAATAATTAATAATAAATAATTAATAATATTTTGTCACAATGTCAGCATTGAAGTTTACTTAAAAAAAAGAGTAAACTTTCTTCATCTATTTCAATAGGTGAAAGTTAAAAAAACTTTTTATTTTGCAACAATCGATGCAACAGGTCCACTCCATGTGATAGAGAACACAACACACTGCCCAGCAACATGTGACTGCGACCCGACTCCCAGCGTGAGGAAGGGGAGGGCTTTAAAAAGTTTCAGGAAGACCGTGACAAGCGGACCGCGGCAGCTGTGACGCTTCACAAAGTGACTTTTGTTGTTAAAAGAAGAGATGGAAAGTGGGGCCTACGGGGCCTCGTTGGCCGGAGGTGCCTTCGACCTGGTGAACTTTGTGAAGCAGCCCCAGACCATAACGCGGTTCCTGAGCTGGGTGAGTGTTTGGAGCTAGGCGGCTAGCAGATGTTAGCCGCCGTCATGCCTGCTGTAAGAGCGCCAGCCGCGCTGCACCTTCACATCCTGGATGTCAACACGGTGAAGGCCGACCTGCCGACCTTCCGTGGAGCGTACTCACAAAGATATGTGACATGAGATGATGACCACTGTATAATCTCCGGAAGCGAGGACGCCTCAGAGAATGACATTGTGTTTGGGATTGTTGTAGATTATTTCCATCCCTCTCGACTATGTTGTTCATTCCGTAACGATTGTGGTTTTATTATTGAGATAGAATACCCTGGTGTTTGCTTTACAAACCCAGACCAATGTCCTCCAAGCTCAAAGCTCCTGGCTGGCAGCTGTGGGGGCTGACGTGTTGTTTGCACATGTTGACGCGCTGTCAGCCTCCTCTCACAGGAGACAGTCTCCTTACATGAGGGCCTCCTAACATTACCTGGCTGTGTGGAGCGACAGTCTCTTTGAGCATTCTACCATTTGAAAGAAAAACATGAATGTAAACATTGTCTTTACTTAAGAAGAACCGAGTTACTCTTCAATTGGACTTAGTAGCCATACTTGAAGGGCCTTCACCTGAGAGTAATAACTAGTCACCTGGTCGTGTGATCAGCACATGACCTGCTGTACGTTTCTTTAAACCCAATGCCCTTTTATCACCATCGCTCATCTTAACATATACAATCCCTTTTGCAGATTTTCGCCATTGTGGTTTTTGCAACCATCACAGGCGAAGGCTACATTAATGAAGCTAAAAAACAAGAGGCTTACTGCATGTTCAACAAGAACGACAGCGCCTGTAGTTACGGGGTCACCATCGGCATTCTGGCCTTCATCGCCTCTATGGTCTTCTTCGCATTGGATGCGTACCAACCTCAGATCAGCAACGCCAAAGAGAGGAAGTACATCGTCACTGGGGATCTAGCCTTCTCAGGTATGATGTGTGCGGTTTGTCCTCACTCTGGGTCACAAAAGTCCTTTGTAGGAAGTGGAACTAATTGATGAAACAAATATAATAATAAAATTTTATTTCATTAGTATAATTGTAATTATGTTTTACCATCTTATGGCTAAATTGCACATGAAAGCTTCATTGTAGCTTTAAAACTATAGGGTTCAGTTATTTTTGTGTGTGTTAAGTGTGAACTTCCTCAATATTTCAGGTAGGCCTAATAAGCATGTAGTTCAGAAGACACACACACACACACACACACACACACACACACACACACACACACACACACACACACACACGCACACACACACAGTGTTGAATCGTTATGCGGTTTGAAAATGCATCCCATAATGGTTGCATTGCATGTCTATGTGTTGGTTCAGGAGCATGGACGTTCCTGTGGTTCGTGTGCTTCTGCCTGCTGGCTCACCAGTGGGCCCTCACCGTCGACCGGGCCGGGATGGCTGTGGACGCCGCTCAGGCCGTGGTCGCCTTCTCCTTCTTCTCCATCGCTTCATGGGTGAGTTTATTCTCCCGCTGCAGACTGCATTTGACTAGCAAACAACGCTGTTGATAGCAGTCCGTTTGGGGCTGTGGTCGTCCTCCCACGTGGAGGGGGGGGGAGATGTGGACCTAGTGTCATGCTACACACACAAACACACGCACACACGCACGCACTCGCTGTTACCGAATGGACTCGCGTGGCACCGAGGTCCAGGCCACGGTGAATTGGTTCTCAAAGCGCTGAGACGCCACTCAGATGTGAGATCTGGGACTCGGGAACAATCAAAGCATTAACATGAAGGAAAAGTCTGACAAGATGGAACGCCATTACCTCCGTTATTGTCATACTTAACTCTTCACATCTGGTGCACGCCGACTGACGACTGAGCTGTACACTACATTATACACAACCTTCCTCACCAGTCTTAAAGCTGTTCACTACATTATAAACATCATTCCTCCCAGTCTTAAAGCTGTTCACTACATTATAAACATCATTCCTCCCAGTCTTAAAGCTGTTCACTACATTATAAACATCATTCCTCCCAGTCTTAAAGCTGTTCACTACATTATAAACATCATTCCTCCCAGTCTTAAAGCTGTTCACTACATTATAAACATCATTCCTCCCAGTCTTAAAGCTGTTCACTACATTATAAACATCATTCTTCCCAGTCTTAAAGCTGTTCACTACATTATAAACATCATTCCTCCCAGTCTTAAAGCTGTTCACTACATTATAAACATCATTCCTCCCAGTCTTAAAGCTGTTCACTACATTATAAACATCATTCCTCCCAGTCTTAAAGCCGTTCACATCATTACAATATTCCTGTGTCTGGTGTTCTAATGATATTCTTCTGCCCCATCAGGCTGCACTGACCTTCTTTGCGTACAGAAGATTCAGTCAAGGTGTGGATGCCTTTGAGCAGGAGTACAGAGATCCAGCCCCCCTGGAAAATGCATACCCCCCCACCTACCCTCCGTACCCCAACAGTGGCCCCACGGGGTATCAGCAGTCTCCCTTCAGCAGCACCCAGGAGCAGCCAGGAGAGTACCAGCCCCCTGCGTACTGAAAGCGGCCTGGACCCTCCACCACTAATGCACATCTCTTTTTCTCCTTCATGTTTTTTTTTAATAAAGAAGTGGCCACAGTTTATTTGCTATCGAAAGTTTTGCACTCCATACGGATGCTTCGATGCTGATATTTCTCTTGCAAAAAGTAATGTTTGCATTTGTTAAAGATATCAAAGGATGTTCTTTCGTTTTTTCGTGATTTTGTTTGGTGTAGAAGGGTATTATTTGAATTATACATTGATGTTTGAACAATTGGCATGCACCTGTATAGGGACATTCCCTACAAAACGAAATTAAGCATTGAATACCATTCTCCAAAAAGGCCATAATGATTAGTTTCGCCTTGTGAGATTTGAACGGGACTGCTGTTAAACGTATTCTCTATTTTGGGTTGTATCCGTTGCAAGGGAAATTGCTGAATAATGGACAATGGGAAATTACTAATTTGTCATAACTGCTTATATAGAATGATATATAGTCATTTTCTTGGCCCAAACCCCTGTTATTTATTAGTCAACACTTGGATTTTACAATTTTAAATATACATAGGAATGTTATTAACCACTCATTTGAGGGCCTTTCGGCACTGATTAATATATGTTTGTTTTTTTCAATACCATTAATAGTATATGTACTAACATTGTGTTTCAACAAGACGCCAAAGCACATCTGTATATAAGGTTGTATTTTATTTTCAATCCAAGGTGGTTGTACATTTATCTTGGATGACTGCACACATTCATTCAAAATGATGTGTTTTCTTAAAATGTTAAGTCGAAGGAAATGCAGTTGATAAAAAAAAACGGCTTGCTGAATTTAAAAGCTACATTGAAGCAGATTTGGTGTCGCTGTACTTTACTAGGTTAACTATATTACTTTCTTTATGACATCAGCTAGGATTCAGTTCCCATGTATCCATTGTTTTTGTTAAAGAACTTTTGAATCATTTTCCTCCAAGTGCCTTCCACGATGTGCTGTGTTTCACACAAAGTTTGCCAAATAAAACGAACACATTTTGAAGCGATGTCTTCTGACCACTTCTACAGCAGGAACCGGACGCAGGTGTGTTCCTTTGTCAATATTTGAGCATTGGTTCTATTGATACGAGTAGGAAGGGAGCTGTTAAGCAGATAGGTGAAGTGAATGCTTGTTCTATGATTCATCTGAGACACAGATGAAATGTAGCACTTTTTCGGTAGGCCTACTGCGTCAGAAACCCTCTGATTTCTGCCTTTGAGCAAACCCCAAGGTCCTAATGAGGGCAGAGTGCAGTCACTTATCTGTAGGGCACTGTTTACTGAAATGTACATTAGTTAAACATCTCCAACATAGTTTGATATCCCCATTTTTCTATCTTACTAAAGGTAGGTATTAGGCCTAATATCTGTAATGTGGTTTAAAGACAATTAACCCGCTTCACATATAATCAATAATAGGGTAAAGTTACCCCCTGTTCCTGTAATTTTAACATGATTGGATTATATGGAATATATTACCAACGTTTTCAAATCGCATCAAACCAAACCAACTCTGAAAGGAGCTGCGAACCAAACTCCCTTTTTGCTTTTGACCTGGTAATATGTACTGAGGTCCACATAGACATACTAATACATGGCATTTTGTACCTGATACTTAATTAATACCGACAAACGGGAGCACAATAATGTTTTTGCCAGTCTCTGCCAACCGTTTGTTTAAAATATCCACTCTGCTCCGTCATTCTCTCTTCTTTTCCGAGGCCCTTCAACGTCACGACCAGGGGACCGGTGGTCGGTATGTGTGTGTGTGTGTGTGTGTGTGTGTGTGTGTGTGTGTGTGTGTGTGTGTGTGTGTGTGTGTGTGTGTGTGTGCGTGCGTGTGTGTGTGCGCGCGCAGCGCCCTACTCGCACATAAAGCCCACTCCCACTCCGCGACGGTTCGAACCCCGGGACCGCAGGGCTGGGGTGGGCCGTTACCATGGGGACGACACGCCCCCTCCAGCTTGGAGCTCTCTGAGCAAAACGCGTTGTTTTTAAATCTCACAGTGTTACAATTCAAGCTGAAAGTACTTACATTTTTTATCATTTTTGTTTGTTAACAGTCGCTAAATTATACCATATTTTATCATCATCGGTTCAAATCCCTGGTTCAAACAATAATGGGTTCAAAACAGGTATAAGTTGAGTTCTTCAATTTACGGGGACGATTTGAACACACCATGCAAATAAGCCCCGCCCATTTCCCCCTAAACAAGAAGCTAACGTCACCGAACTGCTTTATAACATCTACGTGACAGAAGAGGGTCCGAATTCATCACATA
Organism: Pollachius pollachius; assembly: GCF_949987615.1. NCBI lineage: Eukaryota > Metazoa > Chordata > Actinopteri > Gadiformes > Gadidae > Pollachius > Pollachius pollachius. Next base: position 23,703,638 of record NC_136944.1, on the reverse strand, counting down.
AACCATCACAACGAGCACATGATAGAAGAGCATGGGGTCGTAACCCCGATACCGTGTGATCACAGCGGGGGAGCGGGGCTCCAGCGTCATGGCTGCACACAGGAAGTGATCAACGTCAACCTCTCAAGATAGTTCAGTACGGAGAAGGAGAGGCGACATGCCACCTCAGAGGCCACTAACGTCGGACGAGGAGCTGCACATCTGACATTTCCTGTAAGTGTCTTTTCTTTTAGTGTCTGCGGTGGACCGGTTGGTTTGAGAGAGCAGGATGGTTCTGGTCGCCATCGGCGTATTGATCCGTGATGTCATGACACTAACCTGATCCTTAACTTCCTCGGTCCCCGTGGACAGTAAGGGACGGTCCAGGTGAGGTTGGTTTGGAAGATACAGACGGGGAGACGTGCTTGATCAGGGGTGGGAGGCTGACTGCGGCTACGTGGGGCAGAGAGGATAAGTCAACGTAGGGGTTTCCCGTGTGAGGATTTCAAATCCCTTCCTGTCATACCCTGGTTCGTTGGCTTCAGCATGTGACAGTAGTGTCGCATAGTGTCTGGACTGAAGTGCGTTGGGTTGAGGGGTCTGAACCGTGGCGCTGGGACAACTATCAGGCCATTCCAGCTTCCACCTACAGCACTGACGGGTTATTTATGTTCCTGGCCAGCTGGCTGCCTACATCTGTTTTTTCCTGACCCCTTCCCTTTGAAGACGGCCTTTCCAAATGACAAGGAGGGCCGGTGGATTCATGGCGCTTAAAGGGATAGAATAAACAGAGACAAATGAGTTAATTGACCTGATGGACTCTTTTAGAATCACTTTACAATTCTTAGTAATTTGATCAAAGCTGCGTTTAAGTTATGTATGTATGTATGTATGTATGTATGTATGTATGTATGTATGTATGTATGTATGTATGTATGTATGTGTCTTTTAATTGGTTGTCTAGTTTCAAAATCATTTACTCTTACTCTCATATTAGTAGCTGCGTGTGTGTGTGTGTGTGTGTGTGTGTGTGTGTGTGTGTGTGTGAAGGGTCACATAGTTCCTGAACCGGGGGTACCTGTAGATCCACTCCAGGTGGAGGCGGGGCCTCCGTCCAGCACATGGGAGCTGACAGAAGCAGCTCACCAATGCACCGTCCTGGCACAAACCCCAGGCTGCTGGATGGACGCCACCAAGGTCACATGCCCCATGAACCGGCCTGTGATTGGGCCGTAGGTACGAGAGGTGTATGACCTACTGGGCCGTCCTCCGCCTGGCCGCGGGGCAGTTGCCGCTCTCCCTGAAGGCTGCTCCACAGAACCGTAACGAGTGACCCTGGTCTGTTTGCACGGGCACTGTAGGAGGCTGTTGCCAAGCAACACATCAACATGTTCCTGCCCGCTAGCGCGACCGCAGGCCAGCTACTACGTACCGCATGCATTTATCCGTACGTTGCCATTTATTGGGCCGCTAGTGGAATCAGCATCTGCTGCAGGTCGCTCTGGTGGCCTGTGTGATTGAACTGCCTACCATCGGCAGTGTAGCTAACAGTTATTAGAAACACCTGTTAAGCGGAGTGATACATGCATTGTTAAAAGTCCAAGTGCGGTTATATTCTATTTCAGCACTCCTGTAATGCCTCTTGTCCAATCAAATGATTTGGTCAGAACTAACTGTTGAATATGATTCATTATTTATATTGATATACAGCTGGCAGTTTCACAGCCTTGCATTGTACAACAATAGATGCTGCGTTGCTCCAATGCTGAGGGACTAGAAAGTATATAGGCTTTAGGTTGTTCTATCTGGACTGGCACTGTTGGGTGGGGGGGTTGCCCGTTTGGACCGGCTCATAATCCTCCGGTCTGAAGTCCAATCCTATGTAATATCCCTAAGTCATGGTTTGGTGACCAGTTAACTCAGCAGTAGGACAGAGTTGTCTCCACTCCTGTGTGCCGTGCATGTAGTCATCTCCTACGAAGACACTGCTGCTGTAACTGGGATGACTGGGGCTCAGCGGCCAGGCAGGAAGAGACGGAAGGGTAGGCCCATTCAAGCCCTTCTTCGCCCTGGTGTTTCTTTAAATGTCTCTCAGCCATTATGTGTCCTTTCACGAGTTGGTCTGTTGCCACATAGTGTTTTTAGATCCAATCATTAAACGTCTGATAAAAAGGGGAAGCAGTCACCAAACCCGTGGGCCGGCTGTTGGTAGTGTGTGTGTGTGTAGTTGAGCGCAGTGGGCCATGTTGTTTCCATAATGAGCGTCTGTTTGGCCAGGAGCCTGTTATGAAAGGGCCTTTTAGCAGAGGCCAGTTCCCTGCACCCGTCTGTTTTCTCTTCAGGAAAATCCACCAGCAGAGGTAATCCTGCCAAGCCGTGGTTTGGTAGTTGTGGCCTCATGAGGTAACTCTGGCCCCCTTTCTGTACGACAGCGCCGGGCCAGAATTAAACACCGTAATGTCTTTGAATGGTACTGCTTAGTCGTGAAATGAAGATATCGACTTATTGCAAGAGCTATAAAGTTGATCAAACTTGTCGAGGTGATCAAATCAGAGGTTTAAAACGTCAATGAGACTAGCTTTAGTCAAATACCACACCTTAATGATCCATATGTAGAACTGTAATGACTCTGTTAGACTGTAACGGTGTTGTTAAGTGTATCATGATATTTATCGATATTTTGTTAGATTCCCCATGAGTATACATATGATACATTTTTCTATATTGCCAAGCCCTACTTTAAAATTACATATATATATATTATAATACATTAATAATTAAGCACTCATCACAAATGACCTGTAAATTGAAACTTGTGGTACTACAAGTAACCTTTGGTTGTCAGCCTTAAATGACCATACCAGGGACTTTGCACCTGTCCATGTTTCTCATGGCCAGATAGAACTCTGTTTGTATTTCCTGCTTTACCTGTAGCCACTCCCTTCACCTTTCTCTGTATGCTGAACAAAATACTCCTCAAGTTCCACGTTGACACTAACACTGTGGGGACCAAACCTTTGAAACATTCCTGTCTAGAAGTGTGGCTCAGCTTGGTAATAGAGACATGGAGACTACATAGTAAAGAGTTGTTGCCTATTGTGTGGTGGGAATTTGGACGGGAGGAACATTATTCGACCCAAGGTAGATCTGCCATGTCGCAGTATGTTAGACCTAAGGAAGTCTTTTTTTTTTTATCTTCCATTGCTTATGTATTTCTCTTAGGAATTGTAATTAGGTGTTCACAGTGTATCTGTGTATACCTATTGTTATTTTAGGGGTTGGGTATTGTTTTTCCGGATTGGTAATGCTTATATCTCAGCAGAATTGGCACGTCAACATTTGATATGTTTACATTAGACATGCCAGCAGGATATAAGGTTGTCCAGCAGGTGATTGGCAATGGTGAAAGCACCAGCACAAATGTCTGTTTTGGTTGAGGTAATAAGCATTTTTATAGAAGAACAGCTTGACAAAGGATATGTTGAAATGAGCATTTGCATATGTGAGTGAAGGCAAAGTGAATCTCCCTTTGTCTTCAAAACATTTTGGGATACGATTATGCCACATATAGCCTGTTAACGTATTGTTTACATTAAGGGTTTGCTTGTGCTTAATGCAAATACGCAGTGATTTGTGAAGTACAGAGATCAATACTGTCTCCCGTGCCCTCCCCCTGCTGCAGGCCCTCCCCCGTCCCCCATGTCTGCTTCCACGGGCTTCTCCCTACTAGTTCAGGATGAGCCCATGAACCCCCTCCGCATCTCTGTCGGAGGCCTCCCCATGTTGGCGTCCATGGCCAACCCCACTGACCCCCGCTTCCGCCTCAAGTGGCGGCCCATCGTGACGGCGGCAGCGGCGCTGGCCGTGATGCTCCTGGTCTTCCTGCAGCTCAGCCCCTCGCGCGCGGGCGCCGCCCGGAGCCGGGCCGTGCCCGCGGACCCCGAGGGGCTCTACAACGACACCTACCCGCTCAGCGCGCCCCGGAGGACCGCCGCCGGCACGCGCTACCGCATCGCCGTCATCGCCGACCTGGACACCGCCTCCCGCAGCGCCGGCAAGGAGCTGACGTGGTTCAGCTACCTGCTGCGCGGCTACCTGTCGGTGTCCCAGAGCGGGGACAAGGTGGAGGTGGAGTGGGACGCGGAGCGGGTGGTGCTGGAGAGCCACCTGGCGGAGAAGGGGCGCGGCATGGAGCTGTCGGAGCTGGTGGCGTTCAACGGGAAGCTGTACAGCGTGGACGACCGCACAGGGATAATCTACCACATCGACGGCAACAAGGCCGTGCCCTGGGTCATCCTGCCGGACGGCGACGGCGGCGTGGCCAAAGGTCGGTGTTCCCGGGAGTGTCCCGGGATGTTGTGGATCACTGTGGAACTGCCTAGTAGGAAGCGTTGGTCAGGATCGACTGGTTTGGTCTTACTATGTAGAAACACATGCTACTTTTTGGGGGATTTCCCCTCTTCAGAGGCATTATAAAAGAAAACAACTTTATTTATAATTAGGAAACCTTCGTCTGCATATAAGTGCTCTTTGATGATGACTGGTGTCGTCGTTCCCCTGGCAGGTTTCAAGGCGGAGTGGCTGGCCGTGAAGGAGGAGCATCTGTACGTCGGCGGTCTGGGCAAAGAGTGGACCACCACGGCGGGGGAGTTTGTCAACCACAACCCAGAGTGGGTGAAGGTGGTGGGCTACAGAGGGGACGTCCGCCATGAAAACTGGGTCCCCAAGTATGAGTTCCTGAGGGCGGCGGCCGGCATCAGCCCCCCCGGTGAGTCCCGTTGAACGCCCACAGAGCTTCCGCCGCCCCAGGCCCTAAGCCTCTGGCAGCAGCTGTTCAGTGTGTAAGCGCCGGGTTGTCGTACCTGACTCCATGTCCGTCCGTCCGTCCGTCCGTCCCCCCCCCCCCAGGCTACCTCATCCACGAGTCGGCGGCGTGGAGCGACACCCTGCAGCGCTGGTTCTTCCTGCCGCGCCGCGCCAGCTCGGACCGCTACGAGGAGGCGGCGGACGAGCGCCGCGCCACCAACCTGGTGCTCAGCTGCTCGCCCGGGTTCGAGCGCGTGGTGGTGGGGCGCGCCGGCCCCCTCAGCCCCACGCACGGCTTCTCCTCCTTCAAGTTCGTCCCCGACACCGACGACCAGCTCGTCCTGGCCCTCAAGTCGGAGGAGGTCGGGGGGACGGTCGCCACCTACATCCTGGCGTTCACGCTGGACGGACGCGTCCTCCTTCCCGAGACCAAGATCGGAGAGGTGAAGTACGAAGGCCTGGAGTTCATCTGAAGAGCGGCAGAGCCCGCTGGTGAGCGGGGACCGCTGGGTGGTTGGTTCGGGAGACTCTTGGTTCTTTACTCGGTTCAGCGTTAAAGGCGCCAGCTCCGAACGATCCTAACGCGAACCTCTGCGGTGAGAGCGGTGTTGAGGACGGGCTTGAAGAGGTCTCAAGAACAAGTGCCGGGAATGATCCCTTCTTCGTGGCCAAACGGGGGACCTCCAAGTGCTGTCGCCTTTTTTCTATTGTTTTTTAGAATGAATGTATGAATATTTCCTTGTAAAGAATGTGATGCTAGTTGTTTTGAGAATAAAAGCTGTTATAACATGCCCCTCTTGTATAAGCACACAGTGTTGATAATTGTAGAACAAGGAAAACAAACACTGATTGTTCTCCCGTCTTCAGATACTTTGTTTAAATAATAATAACATGCTAAGTTATAGCAAGGCAATTTCCCATCAAACGAGTTGGGCCAGTTTGTCCAGTTATGAAACCAAAACAATGCCAGATATATACACCTAGGCCTATCTGATAACTGTTGGTGGGGCTTATAAAGGAGCAGTCAGTCTGTCAGAGAAGGAAACGTAACACAGGAACAACTATCGGTAGGTAGGCGAATGTTCGTTTTGTGAAAGTTATTTGACATTTTCTGAATCAAGAATGTTATTAAATTTGAATTCAATGAATGCATTTCTTCATGTCTGCATTTTATTAATACATTAAAATATATATATATATTAAATTACACACAATTTGGTTTCACAATTTGCGTATAGTCAAATGAATTCACCTGTAGGCTAAAACGTTTCTCAGAGCAGCAAACATAGCCGGGATCACCATGCTGATCCACGAGGCCCTGCTGTCCGCCTTTGGGATGTTGCTTCTCCATGTTTCTCCTCTCAGATCCGTGAAATTGAGCCTTTTCAGTAAGTCCGACTACAATTCCGATACTTAAAATGCAAATAGTTAAGCTAACTATCAGTTTCTTCTTTAAATATTTGTTTTGTTTTCTTGTTGGTACGGAGGTAACCAGGAGGTGTTGGGGTATTTGCTGTCTCTCAAATACGAACTCGTTATCTTTGTGCATCAGAAAGCCCGATGGGGTCGCCAGAGGAGGGGGATATACGGTTGGCGGGCTCGAAGACACTCTCCCAGGGCCGGGTGGAGGTCTACCTTCACGGGGAATGGGGAACCGTGTGTCACAACGCCTGGGACCTGCCCGACGCGCAGGTGGTGTGTCGGCAGCTGCACTTCAGAGGAGCCGTATCTGCCGCCGCTGGAGGGTCGTTCGGCGAAGGTGGGCTGTTCTGTTCTGACATTATTACTCCACTAAGGGGGAATTGCACAGAAGCAGTTTTCGCAGTAATAGAGCCAACAGTGATCGCCCGTTTGAACGGCTCTGGTTCAGGCAGTAGACCTACACTTCCCTTTTGGCAATTCAGAAAATCGAAACTGAGTTTTAAGCCTGGCACTAGGACAATTATCCCTCAGATTATTACCATTTTATCATAAATAAATAGATTCAGAGCAAAAAAACAATGTAGAAAACGGAAGAAACGGTAAAGATACAAGACTGTACATTATTTTGGGAACGAAGGAAGTTCAAGGAACTGTTCATCCCAACCATGCGGACCTCTACCGTAGCCGCGCTTCTTTCACCTTTGTCCTCATTATAGTGTTTATATTGTTAATAAAATATAAATAGTGTTTATATTGTTAATAAAAGTAGTTTAATATAAATAACACCAATGCTAAGACACGGGGACGATTAGGCCTTGACGTTAAGTTTAACCGTAACAAATAAAAGAATTAACCGTGACAAAAAAAATTGTTACTTGTCCAATTGGAAAACATACTTGTTTTGCATCATTCCTTAATGCTATCGTTCGCCTATCAAGGGCCGACGGACTGGGGGTGTAAGGAGAAGTTTCGATTTTTTTATATGTTTATACCACCTCCTAGTGGTAGGAGCCCCACACTGCGCCCAGTGGCCACTTGCTGCTGTATTTAGGTCATAGGCGCCGGAACCTATGAGGCCGCGGAGCCAATGGCCACCCCACTTTTCGTGAAAAAAAAAAGTATATATATATTTATAGCCTGTATTGATGAACTATTTTGTCTCTTAGTAATGTATTGGCCTAATATTGTTACCAAGGGCGTAGGAACCGGGGGGGACGTGTCCCCTCCAATATTGGAGACAGGCGCATTTGTCCCACCTAAAAATTATACCGGGGGAGAAAAATATTTTATTTTATTTTAAAAGCGCAACCCAGCGTCTTGTCACCGCTTCTTATTCTACAAAAACTGGATGATTGAGCGTGCAATTAAAGAATTGATTTGATATTTATCAGTTCATTACTGCCATTCAAAATGTGTTTTCCTTTACATTTATAAATGTATCTTTTTAATAGAATAAAATATATTTGTGAATTTTTTCAGTGTAGTTCATTTATGACATATTTCTGTACAAACCATTAACGGATCTGTCAGGTTTCCGATATGTGTCCCCCCTAAAGTTAAACTCATTCCTACGCCCCTGATTGTTACTATACAAATGAACAGAGCTTCGCCTCCCCACGACCTTATATTGATTGAGTCTAAAACGTTCTCAACGATTCAGCCAATGAGAGTACTACAGCAGGTAACAATCGCGTTGCCATTGCACATGGGTAAACAAATGATAAGGCACCACCACACAAGTTAACTAACGATCGCTGTAGGCTTCCATATCATGCAAGCACTTTATGTTTTCTTTTTCTTTTTTTCTACATCACAATTGCATGCTATAATAAACTATTGTTTTTACCTACCATTACGAGTCTCGTTTGGTCTAGTAGGGAATTCGCAGAATGGCGCTGCTGCTGCTTGCTTATGGCTGGTTCAGACTACACGATTTCAGCCAGATTTTGCCCAGATTCGTTCGTCGCAGACAAATTTGAAATAAATAAATGAATACGTAGGTTAACATATTGACTAGACAAACGGCAAACTGACAAATTATATTTTTCTATAATCTCCCTGCTTCTGAAACCTCCGCCCAGCGCTCGTCCGCTGGTTTTCCATAAGCATTCCACTGTGCGATCATCCCTGCTTCATATGCCCTCACACGTTGTTGAAATCATATGCTGAATGCTTTACTCTTTCTATGTGTCTTTTAGTTAATGATCGGGCTATAATAAGACCACGTTGGCTATGTTCGCTGACAACAGACATTTCATAGTGGTTGGACATTTTAGCGTGCCGCTATTTGTCGGGCCGCGGAACACACAACTGAAAATCGGAATGACATTACAGCTCATCCGCGCATCTCTACTAGACTCACTGCACTACGAAGAGGACCGCCATCATAATGCCTAGTATAGAAACTCGGAATCCATTGTTATTTACACTTTGTTTCTGCCTTGATGCTGCGTGAAGCACTGCATTAAACACGACCATAGTTCTACAGTCAAATCCAAAAGCCTTCTGTAATGATGATTGTGATGATGATGAGGATTATGATGACAATGAAGAAGGTTATTATGATGATCAGTGTGTACTTTGCGGTGACGACACATTATTTGGATCACAACGGTGCTGCAGCGCGACGCTTCCTATTGGTGCTAGGGGCGGCAATTAACGCGCGTGAAATGCGCACCGCGGCGCTTCGGAGCCGGTGTGTGGCCGGCTTTAGGATGATGAGGTGTCACGCGCTGTTCGACACATGCACGCGCACCCCCCCCCCCCCCCCCCCCCCCCCGGGGTCACAACAGCGCCCCCTGGGGTCACACTTTTCGGTGGGTCGCAGAATTCGGTGTAACACCGGAACGTAGATTGAAGTGCTTTTCTCGCGCAGATATCGATAGCAACAACTGATGTCGTTGTGATTTCTGTCGATACGGTGTCCTAAACTGTCCTCAACATACTACACCCGTAATGTAGTGAAATGGTGTTGATGAATCCGATTGCGGGGAAGTCAAAAAGGCATCGGTTCACTTCAACCAGTCCCTCCAGAAAAACGCGATTATGCGATCGCATAATTCAACGCATAATCAGCCAAAATCCGCATATTCATGCGGGGGCCGCATTTTTTCAAATATGCCGCACTTTCACCGCATAAATTGCAGATTTTCGCGCAAAATATGCGGGGCTTGCATGATTTCATAATCCCCGCATTTTCGTTGCAGAAAAGTCACATATATCTTAGCAGAAAGTTGAAAAATATTGCGTTTACTTCACTCAAGAGCAGCCATTTCCCCCTGTTGCCATGGGAACGTTATGAAGTGACGTAATTACGCGACGTGAACGTCATCGAAAAGCTGCATTTTTCGCAAGTTCCCGCAATTTTTCGCATAAAATTGCATAAATATGCCGCATATTTCATTGCATTTTTTGAGAAAACGTGCCGCATAATCAAGGATTTTTGGCCGCAACAATCACAAAAAAACGCCGTATTTTCTGGAGGGACTGTTTAACCCGCTGTCATGACGAACCAACGGAAACCGTCCGACTTATTAAGAAGTTCCTTTGCCTTTTAGTTTCTCATACTGTCTGTGTCTCATTTTCAGGTATTTATTTCCCTTACATTTAGCTGCCACTTGGCTCGTTTTCGGAGGCTGAAGGAGCACAACGAAAATGACTTATTTTTCTTCTATTCAACACAAATTATTGTTATGATTCTTATTCTCCTGTTTTACCGAAAACCGATGGGGGAATCACATTCTGGGTAGAAACCGTCCATGCTACTACATCTTCCCATTGAAAATTAACAATTTCTAATTCTCTAGGAACGGGACAGATTTGGCTCGACCAGACGAAGTGTGTTGGCACAGAGAACTCTCTTTCCAACTGTTCCTACAATGGATGGGGATTAATGGATTGCACACACAAGGACGATGCTGGAGTCATTTGTGAAGCAGGTAGATATCGGAATTATTCAACCATTATGGCAGTACTATAGCCTACTAACAATAGTGTTTATTTCTTACTAAAAGGGAAAACTTAACTATTCTTTAGGCCAGTGGTTCTCAAACTTAACCTGCACAAAACATTTTTTTGGGGAAAAAAAACTAAAATGAACATAAATGTATGTGCGTTCTATTTGGCAGTGTAAATATGAACATTAAAAAGTAATAATACAAATAATGGCAATGTAGGGAGAAACATGGGCCTGTATTTCGTGCAACTGATGGCAGTTTCTCCCTTCTAGAGAAGCACAACTCGAGGGGAGGGTCATTAGAATTGAATCCCATTCAAATATATTCTTGAATGTATTTGAGCACATTGGCTGTGCTTTCTTTTTCAAAGATTCTGCTTTCTCCATGATTTCAGATACATTTCAACCATTAGTCCACCTTCCCGATTTTCTATTGTATACATTAAATGTTTCCAATCTTTCTCCGCGCTTTAGGCACTAGTGCGACAGAGACCTTTGTGGACCATAGCCTTGATCTGTCTGAGGATCTTGGGCAACTCTTTGACAGCGAGGAGGGCTGCAACTTCCTGATCCACGGATGCACTTACACTGGCGAGAACAGAGGCGATGGACTTTGGGAGATGGTCAACACAACAGTGTGCGCACACAGGATGATCCTCTCACGTTTCCCTGGCTTCAAAGCCTCTACTGATGTCGACCAAATATCAATTAATCTCACCCAGACGTGCTGTCCTCATCTACCCAGTTTGATCAGGTATAGGCCTTATAGCACCCCATAGTTCTGATGAACGTAATGACACTGTGTGGTCTCCGGTCACCCAGGTAACCATTGTGGAATCTGCCCTGTGTACTCTTAGGTACGTGTACACCCGGAAGCTGGAAGTAACCACGACTACAGCCGAGTGTATCCACCAGTTGGCGTCACACTTTGGAATGAGGCGGTTGATGGAGGACGCCGGGCGCCTCTTCACCAAGCTTCTCCCTGAGGACCGCTCCTTCCTCACCCAGGTCTCCTTCTACGAGTACTCGGTGGGAGCGGGCGACCGGGCGCTGCAGGAGAACTGTCTCCAGTACATGGCCTGGAACTTCCAGAAGCTCAGCACCTCCAAGGCCTGGAGCTCTGTGTCAGCAGAACTGCTGCAGGCCCTTCTGTACCGCTCTGACCTGGTGGTGCCGAGCGAGACCTTCGTCCTGGCAGCGCTGGAGGCCTGGGTCTCCCAGGTGAACCGGACGACCAGTGAGGAGCAGCAGGCCGCCTTGTTGGCCCACGTGCGCTTCCCTATGATCCCCGCCAAGGAGCTCTTCAAGGTACGGTTCACCAGCACCCTCTACTCCGCCCATCAGACTCTGTATCAGGAGAAACTTCTGAAAGGGTTCCAGGCTCACTTGCTGCCCTTCGGCACTCTGAAGAACAGCTCCGACTTCCAGGAAGACGACCGGGATTACCAGCCCAGGATTTACACCGCCCCCCCGTGGAGCGTTGCTTATGACCAAAGTGTAGAAACCATTGGACGTCCGACCGACAACCCGTACGACTGGTTTGGTAGGGGTTCACGTCGAGGCAAAAACCACCAGTATTACAAGAAGTCCAGTCGGCGGACCAGTGAATCTCTCAGCACACCTGTCCACACCAGCGCTCTCTTCACGGACAGAAAGGTTGACTGGCAGCTGAACCTCTTCAACAAGCAAAGCGACTGTTCCAGACGTGGTTTGCGTTGTGATTCACTGCCTGCGGCTAGAATGAGAATGTCCACGCACGAGAACCAAAACCAGGGCAGCATCCGCTACAGCAACCGGCTGCTGTTAAGCTGCCGAGGAAGATTCATCTTCCACATCGTGGACTTCAAGGATGATTTTGCTTATGTGCCTGCAGGTGCGAATGTAACATACCCCTGCCCCAATGACGGGTATATCTTACACTTTGTGGTGAGGCCCGAAATACATCTGAGCTGACTGCCTCTCGTGGTGGTGGAGATGTTGGTGGTTGGGGGTTGTGGTGGATGTATGTACAACCCTGAGGGGATTTAACCAGGGAAAGGCAGGTCTGAAATAGGCCAAACAGCCATTTTGGAGGTGGGTTCTGAGTGGTCCAGACTGAATGCCATACTGTGGGGTGTATGACGTAACACAGAATAGATTACAAATACATTGTTTTTGAATAAACATGTCACTGTACCGCTGGTAACCAGTTTATTAAAAAACAGTCATTAAAAAAAATATGTTCGAAAAAAATCGACTCGTTTCCTAGTCGCACATCACTAACTCCGAATCGGGGGTTGACTTCAGCTACGTACATCCCCCTGGACGGACGCATCCTGATGCCCGAGACCTGGAGCCCAGCTGAAGAGCGTCGGAACAGGCTGGTATGGAAGTACAAGTTCCCTATAGCGAGTGAGTTCCGACCCGAGCAGAGAGGTGTCACTGCTCCTCCCGCTGTCAGCGGATCTGAGGTCCGTTGTTGGCGGTCTGCTGAAGAGTCATGAGAGCCGAGCCGCTCCGGGCCAACGGGCTGGTCGTGTTTACCTGAAGCCGGGGAGCTCGGGTCTGAAGAGAGGGGTTCTGACCGCAGGCATGTCCAGTGGATCTCCTGAGACTCCTTAGCGCTCTAGCACGGTAGTAGCATTAGCTAGCCCAGTAGTGCTAGCTACCATAGCCTTTTCATGCATGCTCTGCCTGGGCTAACGTTAGCTTATGAGTGATATAGTCTTGAGGTATTGTTGCTCAGCAGTGGATAACGGCATGCTAGGAGCTGGTTGGAGGGTTGTAATTTAGAACTTGGATGTGTGCACCCGATATGCTGAAGTCCTGATGCTATCTGACCTTGTTTTTAAAGTAGCTGCTCAGTTAGCCACACGATGAGTAAACACAAGCTGTCTGACACCTGAGAGACAAGCTAACGCAATGCAACGCTATTTATATCATCGGACATGTTTGTGTTCATAGTTATTGTGGTCATCCTTGTCACATGTCATTGGACCAAGGTGATCAAGAAAATGATCAACATGTGTCTTTTAGCTCTATGTAACGAACAAAAATAAATGATCCTAATGAATGTACACCTATTATGTAAAGTCACCTAAATCCATTCATTGATATATTGTGTAACAGGGGCATCTGACTTCATATTCCTGTTACTTTTGCGTCTTGCCACCCACTGTGGTACAGCCAGTTAAAACAGACAAGGACCTACACAGATCTGCCTTTAGCACTGATCGCTCCATACCCTGGTACAGTAGGACTGCATCATGTTGACGGGGACCTTGGGCTAATTGATGTCTTTACTTCAGGTGATCCTCCAGTAAGGCCATGTCCAGACAGCGCAGGAACAGTGGCGCCGCGTGGAGATACGTGTGGAACGGGATCCGGCGGGACGCGGACGCGAGGGCTCTGGTGTTGGCGTCGGAGAACGGAGACTGGGACTACGAGCGCCTGCAGGTAGGAGGCGATCAGTTGTCTACACATGGAACATACTGGGCCCATACTGACACACACAGTGCTCTATATCTTCAGAACCCTGATTCTAAGGGATGGACTTTATCCTGCCCAAACAGATGCTTTTTTCCCTACAGGTTTCACGACTATGGCTTTGTTGATGTCATTCAGACCAACGTAAATTTGTTTGTAGTCCAATGTCTAAACTAGGTATTAAATCAATCATGGAGTTCCCCCTCCCTCACCTCTCTTCTGATTGGTTCTGCTGCCTTCAAGTACAGCGACTCGGACTCGGAGGCGGAGCTCCCGGCGGCGGGGGCCGTGGCCCCGGTGCCCAGTGCCGTGCCCGTCACCGGGGAGTCGTACTGCGGCTGCGACTCCCAGGCGGAGAGCGGCTTCAGCCCCCGTCTTAGGGGCTTCCACCGGGCAAAGGACTGCCGCTGTGGGGAGGAGGACCAAGGTGGGCGCGCGGACAAGCCTCCTTTAGAGAGCCCCCCCTACTAGCCTACTACCTACCCTACCCTAACCCTACTAGCCTACCCTACTACCCTACCCTACCCTAACCCTACTACCTAACCCTCCTACCCTAACCCTACTACCCTACCCTAACCCTCCTACCCTACCCCCCTACCCTAACCTTACTACCCTACCATAACCCTACTACCCTACCCTACTACCATACCCTAACCTTACTACCCTAGCCAACCCTACCCTACCCTAACTCTACTACCCTACCCTAACCTTAATACCTAACCCTACTACCCTTCCCTAAACCTTCTAGTCTACTACCCTACCCTAACCCTACTAGCCTACCCTAACCCTTCCACCTGAGGCAGGAGGCTGTGTGTTACGGCCCGCTACAGGAACAGGAAGTCTCTTCACCGTTGTTCAGTCCTTCAGCTGGCCCTCTCAGCCAAGTCACATGTGTCTCAAGTTGTAACGGAAAATAAGCTTTATGTTGTAATTAAGATGTAGTAAGGATGCATGGTAGTGTATGTTTAATTAAAGTTTCAAGTTCTGGTATGTACAACATAACTACTCTGTGTTCAGACCTCAGTGGTGCTACTGTGTTCAGACCATAGATAGTATATAAAATGGATGTAGCATCTTGGCAGACCTCAGTTATTCCAACTGCATCCAATTCTCTTGGTTAATGCCCGTCGCCATCTTAGTTTGACTCGTCATAGTTTGACTCCGCCTCATTTCCTTTAACCAAAAAAGGGCATTGATACGCCCATCTAGGTGACGTACAGAGAGTGAGAGTCAGCGCCTAGCTGTCACTCAAGAGGCCGCGGCCCTAAATATTCATACATTTTAACCTCCAATAAAATAAAAACTAGCCTCCTAAAAAAAAATTCACCCCCCTCAGTGTTGTCATGGAGATATGAACTAAACATACTGACTAGAATGTTGTTTTGGACCAGGCTGTAAATAGGTTTAATAAGACGGTGAAAACGGCCTGTTTAACATGTGAGCCAACGAAGAATTGCTCCCTTTTGGTACCACCTCGTAGCGGCCACCCGGTGCTACTGCAATGTTTGTCCCTTCCGCGTTGGATGCTGGTAGAACCCGCCGTGGTTGGGGCTTGGTTCAGACCTGGACTGGGTCTCAGTAGCTCTGCTCTCCTCAGACCTGGACTGGGTCTCAGTAGCTCTGTTCTCCTCAGACCTGGACTGGGTCTCAGTAGCTCTGTTCTCCTCAGACCTGGACTGGGTCTCAGTAGCTCTGTTCTCCTCAGACCTGGACTGGGTCTCAGTAGCTCTGTTCTCCTCAGACCTGGACTGGGTCTCAGTAGCTCTGCTCTCCTCAGACCTGGACTGGGTCTCAGTAGCTCTGTTCTCCTCAGACCTGGACTGGGTCTCAGTAGCTCTGCTCTCCTCAGACCTGGACTGGGTCTCAGTAGCTCTGTTCTCCTCAGACCTGGACTGGGTCTCAGTAGCTCTGTTCTCCTCAGACCTGGACTGGGTGTGGGACGGCGGCAGCGGCTCCACGGCCACGCAGCTGAGCTGTGACGACCGGCAGGTGAACTTCCACAGCGAGTACAGCTGCGGCACAGCGGCGGTGCGCGGCTCCAAGGAGCTGGCGGATGGCCAGCACTTCTGGGAGGTGAAGATGACCTCTCCGGTGTACGGCACCGACATGGTGAGCCTCGGCCCGCCGACACACACGCCGCTGTTCCTCCGCCCCAGAGGAGGTCCCCGTGGTTTGAAAAGGGGCGTGTTTCTTGTCTCGCTGTGTAGATGGTCGGCGTCGGCACCGCGGACACCAACCTGGACAAGTACCGCCATTCCTTCTGCAGCCTTCTGGGGAAGGACTGTGACAGCTGGGGCCTCTCCTACACCGGTACGGAGCGCCGAGTCATGGCCCGGGTGCAGCTCTGACTAGCTGGTTCAAAAAGCAGGCGATGGTTTTAATTTGATGCCTCTGTCCCCCGCCCCCGTAGGGTTGCTGCATCACCAGGGGGACAAGATGAGCTTCTCGTCCCGCTTCGGTCAGGGATCCATCATCGGGCTCCACCTGGACACCTGGCACGGCACGCTCACCTTCTTCAAGAACCGCAAGTGTATCGGTGAGTGCAGGGGGTGAAACCGTCCAGGTCTCCTTTCCTTGGATTGTGTGACTTAAGGTCCTAAAGTCACCGAAGGTCTTGAAGTCATAGATGGTCAGTCGTGTTTTAACGAATAACATTATGGCTTTGAGGTCAATAAAAAGGTAGCATTTTTATCTGGACCCTGAGCTTTGGACCTGTCCTCATTTAAGGATCTCAAAAGAATTCTTGAAGCTTTGATGTTGAACACGGGGGTTCCTCTGGAAGTTGTAATACTTAGTTGATCAGTGTGAATAAATCGGTGAAGCCGACCCTAACTCCACGTCGCCTTCCTTCCTCTCCTCCGGCTCCTCCGGCGTGAAGGCGTGGCCGCCACCCAGCTGCACAACAAGCGCTTCTACCCGATGGCGTGCTCCACGGCGGCCAAGAGCAGCATGAAGGTGATCCGCTCCTGCTCCGCCCCCACCTCGCTGCAGTACCTGTGCTGTGCCCGTCTGCGCCGCCTGCTGCCCGGCTGCTCCGACACGCTGGACGTGCTGCCGCTGCCGCCCGGACTCCGCCAGCTGCTGCACAACAAGCTGGGCTGGGTGCTCAGCCTGGACGGGGCCGGGAGGGCCGGGCCCGGCGGGCCCCCGGCGGCGGCGGGGGGCGGGGCCCCGGCCGGGCCGTCCTCGTCGGAGAGCGACTCTGAGGGCTGCGCGTCGGACCGGGAGGCCGGCCGGAGGAAGAGGTGTCGCTGGACATGAGGTCCGCCTTCCTGCTCGTCTTCTGGACCCCGTCGGTGAGGGACCAGACGGGCGGGGCGCCCTTGGCGTGGCCCCCCCCCCCCCCCCCGCGGGGCTCCCACGCAGACAGACGCGCTGAGCCTGAGGTCAGAGACGATGGCGTCACTCGCCGTTTCCTCAGGGAGTCGTGAGGAAAACCAGACGGACGGTTAGTGTTCGACCGACACATTTCTAACCTGTGGTTGTGTTAGTGTTCTGCGTCCATGTGATCACCACATGCTGCTTCAGTAGTGTCTTAAAGGTGGGGGCCTCGGGGGTTAGCCCCTCTTCGGTTGGCCAGCATAGCTTGTTTGAGATCATTCATCACCTATCACCATGACGATTTTTTGTGTGTGTGTGTGTGTGTGTGTGTGTGTTGCTTTGTAGACGGGCTGTTTACGATGGTTCACGACAGATTGTAGCAAAGGATTGTTCTAATTCTTTTTCATGATGCATCTTTGTAACAATAGTTGTTGTCGGTTGCCAAAACAAGGATATCTCCACCTGAGAGAAAGTCCTAAGGTTACCTATTGATCGTATTCTGTGTGGCTGTCCTTCGCCTCTTAACGTTAAATCCTCAATTTAAGATCTCCTTATCAGAACTATAGTTGTGGTTATTGTGGGTCATAGTGTGACAAAGTGTACTATTAAAGCTCTATTTTAACATGAGGAAATGATTATAGAATGTATAATATCAGACATTTCTGACGCTATTGTCTTTTTTGATCCCCTGATGCCAATCCTTGTTTGATACTTGCTTGTTAGTTTTCAACAAGACGTGATTACGATTATGCTTGAAATGTTTCCTTTTATATTTGATTTGATTTTAAGCTAATTATTGCATTCAACTATATGTAAAAATATACATGCACATAATATAGAAAGAAGACTAATAACTGACTGAGTTTGTACTCACTGTAACAGAGATGGACTCTACTTCTGCTGATGGTAATAGAGGATACAAATTACTCAGTTTGATGCAAGCTCTCCCTCCAATGCATTGTCTGTCACTGCTTATCTTTAGGACAATCTCCTATCCAAGTCATAGAATATGCTATGAAGTATATAAGTTTAAAACCCAAATCGCTCCACACATTGGAAGAGGTCTGAAGAAGCTCCGCCCTCATCAACCCGACTGGTTTCAGTGGCTCTGGGCTTCGGGGCAGAAACACGAACAGACTTCTATGCACGTTGGCTTCCTGCAGGCAGAGACACTTGTGACTTCATACAGGAGGTGTTCATCAGGAACCGGAACCCGTTCTTCAGGCAATCATGGAGAAGTTGGGGTATTCCTTGTTGTGGGATGAGACTGGGGTCCGTGTAAATCAAAATGTCTTGCGATAATTCATTCATCAATTCAAACGCTAATATGTCACTGTCTTAAGTTTTGTGAAATTTATTCAAGCTCTTTTTGCTAAATGACATCAAGGGTAAATAAAAGGGATATTCTATAAAATGCAATGTTGACATCTGTTAATCTTTACCTGCTTTCTACTGTATATGTCCAGCATGGCCATTTATAGACACTAACAATAACAGGAAGGAAGGCTGTATCTGCATACGTCTTTAATAAAAATTAAAGTATTTTCCTGTTGAACTGTTTTTTGTGTATTTTAAAGATGTTTAGTGGTTTTACCAGGATTATAGGTTAAACATTTTTAAGCATTTGTTTTTTGATATTTATATTATATTCTTCATACATGGAACTGGTTATGTCATCTCAATATAATAATCTGGCCTATCATTATTTTTATCTTAAAAATAGGCTGAATGGTTATGTACGACAGTCCGAAGTAGGAGTAGAAAAACACAATCAAGAGTCTTACTTTTCAATTATATGTTTTTTAAAGAAACATGACATCTCATGTTTTTGTTTCATTGGCTCTCGAGACATCGCTATAATATCTGAATAGCTTCATTATATGCGGAACAAAAAATCCAGTCGAATCCACCCGGAGCCCTTAGCGAGCCGCCCGCACCACCCGGAGCCCTTAGCGAGTCGCACCACCGTGCGGATCTATCGTAACCTGCTGAGGTCAATCGAAGCCAACAGTAGGATTTAAGGTATTTCAACTGCATTTTATCTCTTTTAAGCCATTAAAATTGTACTGCATGTAACCAGGTGAACTGGTTTGTTAGTGGACATCAGTAAACAGCCGACTGGTTACCCCGACTATGGCAGATGTCACCCATAGACGTTCACGTGTTTAAATTGGCATAACTGCACCATGCGTGTTGCTCTTCATGAGCACAACAACCAATAAGACGAGTATTCCACAAATGCAATGCTTCCGTTTAGCACATGCCAAAATCTATCAGCTATTTCACTGTATTGTTGTGCAACGTGAATAAAGTCATTCAACCAACCGGAACTGCTTGCAGGTCCCAAAACTTTACCTGCCGACACCACCGAGCTACCATGGTGAAGAAGAAGAGGATCCGCCTGATCGCCGAGATGGCCCGCAAGGTCCGGGCGTACCGGGAGCTGAAGGCCCGGCCGCGGGACTCCCAGCGCTATGCCCTGGACTACGAGACCATGAAGCGTCCGTTCACCGGGAAGACGCTGCCGGTGCTGGCCTGGGAGGACGTGAGGAAGGAGAGCCGCCTCTTTTCGCTGCTGGCCGGGATGAGGCTCTTCGGAGTCGGCCGCATCTTCACCCGCAAGTCGTGGGTGGAGGACCACCCGGAGCCCAGCTACTGGCAGATCACGAAGGTCAAGGTGGACTACACCGCGGAGGTACGAGGGGATGTGATGGCGGATTGTAATGCATGCAGGTCATGATGTTTCATGACGTTCACCCTAACTTGGATCATAGATGAAAATACATTTGGATTCCCATTGGGGAAAAAAACCAACGAATTCAAAAACCTTTTGATTCCTGGACTTTTAAAACCCCATTTGGGGCTCCGTTTTCTTAATTTTAATTAGTTTAAATGCTGGTGCTTCACGGTTTTGTTCCAGTATGTGACGTGAGCTGTATTCTATTGCCTTGTCTCTCTCTCAGAACATGGACCATGGAAAGGCCTGGGGAGTCCTCACCTCAAAAGGTAAATGTTTGGGAAACACAAGATGGAGGATAACCTGGTAGGCAAGACAAGAAGAGGAGGATGGTGTTGAGTATAGAGCTGTTGAAGGATCTATGCCCCAAGCTCCACATACATTCTAATAATTAGCAGCTGTTGGGGTATTGAACAATCCACGACAGGCATGCCCTTTAAAACATGTCGCCTGCTGTAAGAGCTGAGGCCCTTCAGGTAGAACCAGTCTAACCCCCCCCCCCCCCCAGGGCGGACGGAGGCGGAGCCCCGCGAGGTGGACAAGGCTGTGTACCACGACTGGCGCCTGGTGCCGCGGCACGAGGAGCAGCGCTTCAGGGACTTCGCGCCGGCCCCCGAGGGCCCGGTGCGCTACGTGGCCTACCCCCCCCTGCTGAGGGCCGTGCTGCTGGCCCAGCGCCGGGGGGCCCCGGGCGGGGGGGCCCCGGAGCCCCTGCTGCCGCTGAGGAGGGACGTCCTGCTCAGCAAGGACTACTTCCGCAAGCAGGAGCAAGAGAGGAGGGGGGAGCAGGGGACCCCGGTCTGAGGGGGGTGACACTGGTCTGAGGGGGGGGACACTGGTCTGGGTGGGGGGGTCCTGGTGGCTCTGGTCCTCTGAGTGCAGGCGGCCCGCCCCCCCGCTGACGTCCTCAGCCCTCCTGCTGTCTCAGTGTGTCTCACTGTGTCTCTCTGTGTCTCTCAGTGTGTGTCTCACTGTGTCTCTCTGTGTGTGTCTCACTGTGTCTCTGTGTGTGTCTCACTGTGTCTCACTGTGTGTCTCACTGTGTCTCTGTGTGTGTCTCACTGTGTGTCTCTCTGTGTGTCTCACTGTGTCTCACTGTGTGTGTCTCTCTGTGTGTGTCTCACTGTGTCTCTCTGTGTGTGTCTCTCTGTGTGTGTCTCACTGTGTCTCACTGTGTGTGTCTCTCTGTGTGTGTCTCACTGTGTCTCTCTGTGTGTGTCTCACTGTGTCTCTCTGTGTGTCTCTCTCTGTGTGTGTCTCTCTGTGTCTCACTGTGTGTGTCTCTCTGTGTCTCACTGTGTCTCTGTGTGTGTCTCACTGTGTGTCTCTCTGTGTGTCTAATTGTGTCTCACTGTGTGTGTCTCTCTGTGTGTGTCTCACTGTGTCTCTCTGTGTGTGTCTCTCTGTGTGTGTCTCATTGTGTCTCACTGTGTGCCGCTGTAAATATTAAAGGTGCTTCCAGTGTTATGATCTGTAAGTCTTCGGTCTCCAGTTCTTTGGTCACAGGTTTGTTTATACGTGGCAGAAGGTCCTTTTCATGGAATACGCCAAGAAATATATTTTCCTAATTCGATTCAGTTTAAAAATGTAAATTAGTTAGTTTAGTTTTATTTATTTGTCACATACACAATTGTACAGGGCAATGCCTAGTGAAATTCTTATGTACCAGTCCGGCTGTAAGTCAACTTTATAAAGTGCAAGATTATAATAATGATTGGGTGGTGGGCTAAGTGACATTGTCAGTCTGGTTTAACAGTCTGATGGCCTGGGGAAGAAACTCCTCCTCATCCTCTCTGTGTTGGCCCTCCTCAGACAGCAGCGTCTCCCTGAAGGAAGCCGCGTAAACAGTGTTGGGGTGGCTGACATCGCTAGTGATCCTTTTGGCTCTTTTTCTGCATCGTTTGATGTGAATGTCCTGCAGGTTGGGGAGGCTGATGGTTCTCTCAGCTGAGCGGACCACCCTCCTTATTATATTATATTAGTAGCTCACCTACAGGGCAAGTTCACCTAAAGTAACCCCTCCCTGCCTGTCTGAACACCGCCCTACATTAGTCTGGTGAAAGTGGCCACGCATAAGACGAAGCATCATTCAGGTAATATCTGCCCTCCAAACTAGTGGATGTGAATATTAAAGTGGTCGTACCAGTAACAGACAAACCAGTGTGTTACTGGTCCAGGAGGAAGAGGCGGAGCTGTGCTAGAGGAAGGGGGAGGGGCATGTTGTTCAGATGCGGTTGGTCATGACTACCGGGCCCTGCGGTAGACCAATCACAGGTACAGGCTCTAGGTTTAGAACTCTTGCACAAACAAAGGACTGCTAAACTGTGTGATTTATTCTAGTTGAGAGTTCTCCCTTTATTTTTATTTAATTAAAAAATGAATGAATCTCCATCGTAGTGACCTCCCAGCCTTTGGGGGCGGTGTTGTGCCCGGCGGCGTCCCGGTGACTTAATACCTGAAGGAGCTGAGCTTCTGCAGCCGAGGAGCCGGTACCGTCCTGTAGCACCATGATCTGCCTCCTACTGACGGTGTTCGCGAACGTTCTCCAGACAGGTTGGCGTTTTATTATTTTATTATTATTATTAAAGCAGTCCGTGATGTATATCTCCCTAGTCTGAACCGGGAGATGCAGGCCGGTGCTGAGGAACACGTGAGGACGTGGATGATACTGCTGTAATAGATTAAGTGCTGAGTAAAAGAAGAGTGAATACATAAAAAGAAAACCGTTCTGGTACAAACCCCACGCATCACTGAACAGATGAAACGGTTCTGACCATTACCGTGTGTTGATGAACCACACCACGTCTGATCTGCGGTAGCGCCGTGGCCCGTGGCAGTCATCAGACGTCCATCGCCTGCATGGGGGGGTCAGCCTGGAACAGATCCTGTTCACTGGGTCATTAGAGACTGTAGACGTTGACCCCCGTCCCCCAGTGACTGATCCCCCTCCCCCCACCAGGTTGGACGGGGGTGAACGAGAGGACCTTCGTGGCGGTGAAGCCGGACGGCGTCCAGCGGCGGCTGGTGGGGGACATCGTCAGACGCTTCGAGAAGAAGGGCTTCAAACTGGTCGGGATGAAACTGGTCCAGGTAACTAGAGAGACTAGTCCAGAGAGAGAGAGAGAGAGATACTAGTCAAGAGAGAGACCACTGGGACCACTGCCCCATGCTCATACCCTCCAGTAACTCAATACCCTCGTGTGTGTGTGTGTGTGTGTGTGTGTGTGTGTGTGCGCGCGCACCAGGCCTCTGAGGACCTTCTGAAGGCGCATTACCGGGACCTGCGGACCAAGCCGTTCTTCGACGGTCTGGTTCGCTACATGGGCTCCGGACCCGTGGTTGCTATGGTAACATCGTTCTAGTGTAACGCACTATAACCTACAGGTCACATGACAGCCGGTCACATGACGGCAGTCATTAGGGATGTAAACCCAAACACACAAAACCTGCGTTTTAGGGGTTGAACTAATTATTGTCTTTGATCCATTGTTGTCATAATGGGTTAAACATTATGTATTTAAAATTAGAAGAATGTATTTATGTATTTAAAATGAGGACAGGGTGGAGAATTCTTACTACGGTAACCGTGGTAACGCGGCCGTGTGTCCGTCCAGGTGTGGCAGGGGCTGGACGTGGTGAAGACTTCCCGCCGGATGCTCGGCGAGACGAACCCGGCCGACTCTCTGCCCGGGACGATCCGGGGGGACTACTGCGTGGAGGTGGGCAGGTACGGTGACCTCACTTCCTGTCCATGACTTCCTGTGCGACCGTAGACTCTGAGCAGGACCCCTGGTGTGGGGGGGGGGCTCTGTCTGCTGGATGGTTCTCTCCCAGTCCTTCTAATCCATTCTTCTAACTTCAGTCACTTCTTAACCCAGGAGTAAATAATAACTTTGTGCCCTCCACTATGACATGACCTTAAGTCTGTGTGTGTGTGTGTGTGTGTGTGTGTGTGTGTGTGTGCACGTGCAGGAACGTGATCCATGGCAGCGACTCTGTGGAGAGTGCCCAGCGGGAGATCTCTCTATGGTTCCGGAACGAGGAGATCCAGTGCTGGGAGGATCCCGCCAGCCCCTGGATCTACGCCTAGACCGCTGGATCTACACTACTGGATCTACGTCTAGACTACTGGATCTACGCCCAGACCAGTCCTCTCTCTGCAGGACTAGATCCTAGTCATGTAGAGGAACTGCACCTTTAGCAAAGACCAATCACAGATGCGTTAGTTTAGTCTTTCATTCCGTAGCCTTACTCTGTAGCCTAGCGCTTGCAGGATTAGTTCATGATTTCCATATTGCCTAAAGCGCGCAGCCAGAATATTTGTATAATCGCTAGGAGGCCCTAGCGATGATGGCAGCTTGAGGCGGTGTGTTGTGTCTGGGATGAGAGGACGTCTGCAGCCTGCATGTTGGACATGAGGACATGCAAGGCTTCTGCTTTGCACTTTGGGAGGAACCGTTGTAAAGCTTTGATTGTGTTTTAATAATGCAAACCTGGAGCCAAAAATAGCTTCTAGCAAAACTTAAGAATGACAAAATCAGCATTTTAAATGCCCTTTTTTTTCCCATAAAAGAAACTAGTTTGAAATATCCTGTTGGCTTTGTTGTTGGTGGTAGCAATGTCAGGTTGTACACTTATTTTTGTATTGTTCCTTAGTTTGGACCAGAGTGCTCTCTGAGGCATTTGAGGTGCTGTGTGTGTGTGTGTGCGTGTGTGCGTGTGTGTGCGTGTGTGTGTGCATGTGGCTGTATGAACTCCGTCCATAAGTGTATCTCACACACTTAGCTTTACAGGAGAGTTCCACGTCCACAGGAACGCTGGCTATGCAATCCAAGGAGAATCCAACGGCCGGACGCAATAAAAACATTCCCAAGATATCTTTGAGCCAATGTCGTTGTTGTATTATATCTTATTTAAGTTAAGTGTTCAGTTAACGTGCCACACACAAACTGACAAACCGCAAAATAGGTTTTTCAGCGCACAAATGTTTAATATTTAATCCACAGAGATAGCGATAAACATACACGATTCCATACTGAACGAGGGGGCGGGGCTTTGGCGGGGAGATTTACAGTGAACCCCGGAGTGGGCGTCGCCCAGACAACATGCCGACACACCCCTCCTGGACCGAGTGAGGCGAGGTAATGAGCTCCGCCCCGGAAACCCTCAGACGGCTCCTCCTCCACGCTTTGGTTTAGCTACTACACTAGCCTGGTCCATCCTGCTGGTTGCTACGGCAACAGGCCAGCCTTATGGAGGTGTGCTGTAACCACGGAGGTGTGACCATAACCTGGTCTGACCGGTGAGGTCAGCAGCACGTTAGGCTTCATGAGGACAGAGAGAGCAGATTAATTAACCAAACTAGCGTTTCATATTCGACTATAAGGGGCAGATTAAGGTTTTGTTTCACAAAATTGAAACTTGACTAAAGATTTTGAGGAATGGCCGTTGTGTTGTGTTTGGTTACTCGTTCTCTGGGCCTCGTCGCTCTGATCTTAATCAGCTGATCCATTCTCATGGCTGCCTTCATTACCGAACCGCTTGAAACTCGTCACAGCTCCCCACCAATCAGTGAGCTTCCTCTACATCAACAGCCAATCAGGCGTGGCCTGGGGTGGGCCTGATAACCATCGGGGGGGGGGGGGGGGGGGATGCAGGACAGGTCAGAGGTCATACAGGAGTTACAGCGAGCTGCCAGGAGTTTATACAGAGGAGTTATGATGCTGGGGGCCAGGGCCGTCGCCGTGGTTACATAAAGGAGGGGGGGGAGGGTTACTTACAAGGCAAGAAGTCTAGTTACAAGGTGGGAGTAACGGGGGAGTAGATACAGTCGATACGGAGGACCCCCCCACAGTCTCCTGGGCGTCATGGTAACGGGTTTAATAATCTTTAGATGATGGGTAGCAGGGCGGTGGTGGAGGAGGAGGTGCTGGGTGGAGGAGGAGGAGCTGGGTGGAGGAGGAGGTGCTGGGTGGAGGAGGAGGTGCTGGGTGGAGGAGGTGCAGGTCACTCGGGGACGTAGGACACCTGCCACACGATGATGTGGCTCCGCTCCGCCTTGCACAGCGCCGGCTTCATCTGCTGCGCCGCGCCCGCCTCCCCGCCGCCCTCCTCCGTCTCATCGTCCTCCCCGTCGCCTGGACCACAGAACCACAGGAGAACCACACGTTAGAACCACACGTTAGAACCACACGGTAGAACCACACATTAGAACCACACGTTAGAACCACACGTTAGAACCACACGGTAGAACCACACGTTAGAACCACACGTTAGAACCACACGGTAGAACCACACGTTAGAACCACACGTTAGAGCCACACGTTAGAACCACACATTAGAAGTTCTAATGTGTGGTTCTAACGTGTGGTTCTAAATTAGAACCACAAGTTAGAACCACATGGTAGAACCACACGGTAGAACCACACGTTAGAAACACACGTTAGAACCACACGTTAGAACCACACGGTAGAACCACATGTTAGAACCAGACGGTAGAACCAGACGGTAGAACCACATGTTAGAACCAGACAGTAGAACCACACGTTAGAACCACATGTTAGAACCACACTTTAGAGCCACACGTTAGAACCACACGTTAGAGCCACACATTAGAGCCACACGTTAGTGCCACACGTTACACAGAGAACCATTTGCACAAGTGCATTTGTTACAATAAGTACATTTGTCATAAGAAGTGAAACAATATATCGCTGTCGGTACAGTGAAGACGCTCATAGAACCAAGTGCAAGTATTACAATCGCTAGGCTAACCCATTCCCCGTGTAAAGCAATGATAGCAGCTACTGTAGATGCTACACAATTAAGTACCTTGAATAAGTGCAATGTACAAGTGCCAGGACGTACAACATTCAATGGTGGCTGTGCATTGGTTTCTAACCACAGGGTAGAACCACAGGTTCTTTAACCCCAGCTCACCTTCACCAGGTGGCCCAGTGCAGACCTCATGTGTTCACCGATCAGGTGTTCAGTGTTTTAGGTGCTGGGATGGCTTGTGTGAGTGTGTGGGTATTAGTGTGTGCGTGTTTGTGCATGAGTGCGCGTGCACGCGTGTGCGTCCTCACCGATGCGGAAGTCGATGTAGCCCTCCCCCCCGCTGAGCACCAGGACGTTCTGCACGCTCTGGGCCTCCGTCTCCGGGGGGGCCGAGGACCCCTGGCCCTCCGACGGGCTGTCCAGCACGCTGCCGTTCAGGGTGGCCAGCACGTTGCCTGAGGGAAAAGACACCGGGGCAGGAGTCAGGGAGGGGGGAACTTCAGCTCTGCATTTACATCACGGCGTTTATCAGTGACTTACAATTGGTACATAAGTCAGAAGAAAGAGAAACAACATATACCTCTGTGGTTACAGTAAGGATGTTCATAGAACCACTAACCATCACTAGGTTAACCCATTCCCTGTATACAACATAAGATAGCTAGGATAAGATGCTACATAACTAAGTACTATTTTTAGGTGTAGGGCCGTACAACAAACAATAAGTGCGGAGGAGGGGTGTGTCTCTCTGAGACAGTGTCTCGGGGCGTTAGGGGGCTTGTCCTCTGGGCATTAAGGGGGCGTGTCCTCGGGGCATTAGGGGGCGTGTCCTCGGGGCGTTAGGGGGCGTGTCCTCCACTCACCTGGCACCGACACAAAGAACTTGACGGCGTCGCGGTGGCCGTGGAAGCAGAGCTGTGCCTGCGCCATGGAGCAGTACGGGATGAAGCTGCCTCCACTGCTCTTCTCCGAGCTGTCGTCGCCGTACACGTGGATCACGCCCCCGGACGACGTCGGCGACACCTTATTGGCTGAGGGGTGGTCACATGGTGGGGGTCAGAGAGCACGGCAGCGTCTTATTGGACAGACCGTTGATTGGCCGATCACACACCAAGACACAGGAAGCAAGCCGCTCTCGGATGCAACATTAAAAGGCGAATCAGCAACGAGATGCATGAGATGATTGTAAAATAAAATATGCCATTATGAAAACAAAACAAAGACGATAAAGCCCAAACCACGTTGTGAATCGTGCCGAGGCTCTGGTCTCAGCATGCAGAGCACAACACACCCCTGCCCTGACCGACTGGACACATGATGGGTACGGAGCATATCTATTCAATACCCATTCCTCATCAAAACACACAGGAGCACACACACCACAAACACACCACAACCATGCTACTGCAGGCCGGAGCACCTGCCTCTGACCAGCAGGGGGCAGCAGCATCCAGTGTAGCCGTTAGCGTTAGCATTAGCGCTCTCACTTACCCCTCAGACCCAGCAGCTGTCCCCGGTGGAGGACTACAGCTAGAGGAGGAGGAGGGAGGAGGAGGAGGAGGAGGGAGGAGGAGGAGGAGGTGGAGGAAGAGGAGGAAGAGGAGGAAGAGGAGGAGGAGGAGGTGGAGGAAGAGGAGGAGAAGGAGGAGGAGGAGGAGGAGGAGGAGGTAGTGGTGGTGGAGGAGGAGGAAGAGGGGAGGAGGAGGTGGAGGAGGAGGAGGAAAAAGAGGAGGAGGAGGAGGAGGAGGAGGAGGAGGAGAGAGACAGAGCAGAGGAGAATAAGAACAGTCACTAGGAGGATGATCAGGATATCAAGGTGGTAAATCGAGGGGGGGGGGGGGTGGTAAGGATGACAAGGCTGGGGGGGGTAACAGGGGCAGTGGGGGGGTCTAATGAAGGAACCGTGGTTGGTTGAAGGCTCAGACTTACTCTCAGTGAGCGGGATGGAGATGACCACGCCATTCCCCGTCCCCACCCACAGCCGGTTCCCTCCAATCAGGAGCGCTGTGATGCGCACGAAGGAGAAGCCCAGCTTGCCGGTGCCTGAGGAGGAGAAGGAGGAGGAGGAGGAGGAGGAGGAGGAGGAGGGCAGTGAGACACGGCTAGGCTAACGCTACCCTAGCATCACAACGTCCTGCTGTCATAGTGTGAGATACGGCTAGGCTAACGCAAACCTAGCATCACAACCTCATGTCCCCATGTTCAACAGGAAGGACAAACTAAACGGGGGTCCCCACGGGGGGGGGGGTCTCACCCAGCATCTTGCTGACGTAGGGCTCTATGTCCACGTCCTGGAGGTGCTGGTGTGTGAGCGCGTGGTACAGCCGCAGCGTGGAGTCCAGCCGGATGGAGACCCAGACCCCGTCCCCGATCCAGGCCAGCTGCCGCACCTGGCTCTCCCGGCGGGGGTGGGCGTCGAACGACTTCTGCAGGGGGGGGGGGGAACCTTTAAGGCGTCTCATCCAAGCTACACGGAATGCAGCGTAAAACCCTTTTTTGGTTTTAATCATAACTGAATTATTCAATAATTATAAGTAAGCATTTTTTCTATTTTCACCCCCAGACACCCAACTTATTGGGCCTTTGAGACCCAAAGTGTACATGGATAACGATGCTGAGATGATGAAACATCACTGAGCCTGTTTTCCCCGACGGACACGCCCCACACTGAGGTCATGTTTACAGCGCGGTTCACAAGGAAACCAACAACAGGCTCTTTGTCTCCGGGGGGAGAGTGAGAACATACGGAGTCACGAGCGCTGTCCGTAAATAACCTACTGCTGCTCTGACAACAGGCTCAGTGTGAGCCTCCTCAGGGTCTGAGAGAGGAGCCGCACCAGGAGCCTGCTCCTGTCTCAGACTGAGGCCCCTAGAGGCCAGGAGGCCGAGGTCAGACAGACAGACAGACAGACAGACAGACAGACAGACAGACAGACAGACAGCGGTCCACCAGGACCCAGACAGACAGACACACAGACAGACAGGCAGACACACAGACAGACAGACAGACAGACAGACAGACAGACAGCGGTCCACCCTGGACCAAGACAGAATCCGTTCTCTGGCCCCAGACAGCAGACAGACAGGCAGACAGACAGACACACAGACAGACAGACAGACAGGCCCTCACCTCTATCTGCATGCTCTTGGGCTGGATGACGTGGATCTTGTTCTTGTAGCCGCACCACACCTTGTCGTGGACCACGGCCATACAGCGGATGGAATGGTGCGGCCGGCCCAGGTCCATCAGGTGGTAGTTGGAGAGGTCCCACTGCCCGTCTGGGGGGGAGACACAGGGGTGAGGAACAGGGAGGGGGCTAGGGTCCCACTGCCCGTCTGGGGGGGGGACACAGGGGTGAGGAACAGGGAGGGGGCTAGGGTCCCACTGCCCGTCTTGGGGGGGGACACAGGGGTGAGGAACAGGGAGGGGGCTAGGGTCCCACTGCCCGTCTTGGGGGGCCGGTCAGAGATCAGTTTAGATCACTACCTACTCACGTTTAAAGAGCCAGTACACCTACAGGGAATACTGTCCACACAACGCCCGGATGGTTTTAAGGAGAATAACCGAGGATTTGACTCTTCGGTTGCCCTCCTGACCGCAGAGAGGAGCCGACGTGTATTCATCAGTACAACAACAATAAGCGAGTTTGTGTTGAGAGCAGCGTGTACCCTCAGCGCGGTGGAAGATGGCGAGGGTCCCGTCGGCGAGGGCCACCAGGACACGCCCCTTCACGTGCCTGAAAGAGACACGACGTGTTAACGAACCTGTAACGCACAAACACACAGACACACGCGCACACAGACACACACAGTGTACTTACACCAAGCTCAGCACTGAGTCCTTGAGTTTGATGGAGTGGAGACACTTCTTCCAGTTACCAACCGCGGAGTGGACATAGAGCCTGCAGAGGTCAGGGGTCAAAGGTTAGAGGTCACAGGTCAGATATTAGAGGTCAGAGGTTACAGAGTGGACATAGAGCCAGCAGAGGGGTCAGGGGTTAGAGGTCAGAGGTCAGAGGTGGACGTGGGGGTCACTAACTGTATTCCTGTTTGGGCTGAGGCTCATGGATAGACTCTGAGACAGCGTTCAACACTGACATCATGTTAAGTCAGAGAACTGGTTTCATAAATATGGTTTCATTGTTTCAGCAGTTCCCCGATCACTGGATCTCCAAGGGGCCACTGGGCCACACACCAGTTGAACTGGTCTGCCTACTGGTCTACCAGCGGTCTGGTCTACCTACTGGTCTGCCTACTGGTCTACCAGCGGTCTGGTCTACCTACTGGTCTGCCTACTGGTCTACCAGCAGTCTGGTCTACCTGCTGGTCTGCCTACTGGTCTACCAGCAGTCTGGTCTACCTACTGGTCTGCCTACTGGTCTGCCTACTGGTCTACCAGCGGTCTGGTCTACCTACTGTTCTGCCTACTGGTCTACCAGCAGTCTGGTCTACCTACTGGTCTGCCTACTGGTCTACCAGCGGTCTGGTCTACCTACTGGTCTGCCTACTGGTCTACCAGCAGTCTGGTCTACCTACTGGTCTGCCTACTGGTCTACCAGCGGTCTGGTCTACCTACTGGTCTGCCTACTGGTCTACCAGCGGTCTGGTCTACCTACTGGTCTGCCTACTGGTCTACCAGCGGTCTGGTCTACCTAGTACCTACCAGCCGTTCTGGGCCCCCAGCCACATGGTGGGGGCCACGCTGGTGCAGCTCTTGGCGTCCTCCCCCCCCTCCTCGGTGTCCAGGGGGGCCGAGGGGTCTTCTTTGGACGGGACCGTCCTGTAGGACGGACGGACAGGAGACAGACGTCAGTACAGGGACTGACAGACGGACATTTCATTAAGAAGACATTTAAGAGTCAAACAATGATTATTAGGAGGGGGGGGGCATCAGTGTCTGGGTGGGGGGGCCCCTGTCAGTGATTGGGGCCCCTGTCAGTGATTGGGGCCCCTGTCAGTGGTGGTGGGGGCCCCTGTCAGTGGTGGTGGGGCCCCTGTCAGTGGTGGTGGGGCCCCTGTCAGTGGTGGTGGGGCCCCTGTCAGTGATTGGGGCCCCTGTCAGTGGTGGTGGGGGCCCCTGTCAGTGGTGATGGGGCCCCTGTCAGTGGTGGTGGGGCCCCTGTCAGTGGTGATGGGGCCCCTGTCAGTGGTGGTGGGGCCCCTGTCAGTGGTGGTGGGGCCCCTGTCAGTGATGGTGGGGCCCCTGTCAGTGATTGGGGCCCCTGTCAGTGATTGGGGCCCCTGTCAGTGGTGGTGGGGCCCCTGTCAGTGGTGGTGGGGCCCCTGTCAGTGGTGGTGGGGGCCCCTGTCAGCGTGGGGGGGGTCCTACCGGTCGCCGGGGTCCCCCAAGCGGGGCGGGGGGTCGGTGAAGACGTGCTCGGTGAAGGGCCCTAGGGGCCCGGGCCGGGCCTCCAGGCTGGGGGGGGGCTCCGGGACCTCGGTGGCCTCCAGCGCCTCCTCGGCCGAGGCCGCCGGGGGCGGGTGCAGCTTCCCGTTGGCGACAGGGGCGGTGGGCGCTGGGGGGCACAGGGGTCAGAGGTCACTCTGCTAAACCCTGAGTGGGCGGTGGGCTACGACTCTCCCTGACGCGCTCAGACCGGACCCTCACTCAGACCCTCACTCAGACCCTCACTCAGACCGGGTCCCAGCCAGTCCCGGGGGTAGGGTCTACATCCGGTCTAAAGACCCCCGAACCAGACCAGGTACCAGACCGGGTCACAGACCCCTCACCCAGACCAGGGGTCTCATTTATAACCGCTGCGTACGCACAGAGCGGGGCTGAAAGTGGCGCACGGGACGTTCCACGCCAAGGTTGTGATCTATAAAAAACTAACCTGCCGGGAGAATGTGCGCAGCCCTAAGCAGACTCTGACCCATGCTGCGCACGGTTTGGAGGAAAAGGAGAATCGGCGACACAGACGGTGTGGTGGTCTTCTTCTTCACAGACGGAAGAAATGTAGAGTGAGAAGAACGATTATGTTTTATCATCGCCCTAAATAAGTTTAATTTCAACCCGTATCATGCGTTAAATCGATGTAATCAGAATAATCTAAGTCAACTGCGTTATTTCTCAGTTATAACTCCAGAAACATCTCCTTAGAATCAAAATGAAAATTCAAAATCAAAATTCTCTATATTTAATCCCGTCACTCCATACTGTCCACTGACGGCGCGACTGCATGGAATAAAGCATCTGTCCAACATGTGTCAATAACATAATAAACACGTAATCAAATGTCAATTAAATCCCAAGTGTGGAAAATCAAGCCACATACTCCTCATCACAACCGTTATATTATTGTCCGTTCCTCTTGATGCTTTTCATGACAAATCAGGCATTAAAAAGGGGTTATGTTCAAGAACATTTTACGTGGGTGATTACAAACTGATTATCCAAGGTGTTCTCGGTCAGTCTTATTACCGTAACCCTACAGCGGTGAGCCCCGTGCGTAAAAATATGTCCCTTTATGTCGGACCACTTCTTTTTTAATTCTGGGACTGGGCGCTCCGTGCCAGAGTTCACTGCTGCAGCAGCATGTTGCCACTCACTCTGCTTTTTGTTGTCAGTGATCCCAATCCTGTGACCGCCGAACAAAACTACTTTTCGGGCCTCTATCTCACCCACAAGTGTCTCCACTTCAACCTCCGTGAAATTTCGCTCTTTTGCTTTTCTCAGTCCTTCTGCCATTGTTTCCCGACAAGACATAATACTTGCATCTGAGTCTGTTTTATATGCAGATCGCATTCATGAGGTAGTTTGCATTGACCATTTATGGTTAAAAAGGGGCGTGTACAGGGCGGAGCGTGAAGCTGGTTCAGCTGTGCACACTTGAAGGCGCTCTGTGATCTATAAAGCAAAGATTGCTTAGAGGTGTGCGTACGCAGGGTTTTAGAAGTCTGAATATTTTATGGCGCCCGCAAAACTTGGCTTTTGTGTGTGCGTACACTTTTAGCAACGATCCCACGCACAGTTTTATAAATGAGACCCCAGGTCTGTCTGAGGGGTCTATGCCCGGATGTAGACCCTACCCCCGGGACCCGGTCTGGTTCGAGGGTCTTCAGAAACACTTCTCCCACTCTCAGACGGTTCCTCAGGTTTAGTCTCAGTCTCGGGTCGGATCAGACTTCCTGCTCCCGGTGCCTGATGCTAACCCCATTAGCTTTGTTCTCCTCTTACGTTACTCTGTTCGGTTATTAGAAGGATTCATTCATTTAAAGCTTCAGTCTGTTTGAAAGGCTTCAACTAAACCCGGGTCACTCTCTCATTAGCCTTACATCACACCTCTGTCAGGGGGGGAGGGGGGGGGGGGAGAGAGAGAGAGAGAGAGAGAGACAGAGAGACAGAGAAAGAGAGAGACAGAGAGACAGAGACAGAGAGATAGAGAGAGAGAGAGAGAGAGAGAGACAGAGAGATGGAGCGAGACAGAGCGAGAGAGACAGACGGAGAGAGAGAGAGAGAGAGAGAGAGACAGAGAAAGAGAGAGACAGAGACAGAGAGATAGAGAGAGAGAGAGAGAGAGAGAGAGAGAGAGAGAGAGACAGAGAGATGGAGTGAGACAGAGCGAGAGAGAGAGACAGACGGAGAGAGAGAGAGAGAGAGAGGGGTGGAAGCCACAGCCTCACAGCAGACAGTACCTGGGGGGTAGGGGGGGGGGGTACTAGGCCAGACTCCGCCCCCTGACCTCCTGCCACATGGTGTTGGGTGCCGGGGTGCTCACCTTGTCCCTTGTCTAGTATGGGGGTGTCTGTGCGCGAGGAGCAGTTGCTGCGGGCCACGCTGCAGTGAGTGGCACAGCCCACTAGAGTGATGCCCGCCAACATACCCTCCACTCCCCTCGCCGCATCGCAAGCCCCGCCCCCGTCGCCCGCCTCCAGAACGATCTCCCCCGCCGGGTAGTCGCTGGAGCTGGCCGCTGTGGACCCACACACACACACACAGACAGAGAGACAAACACAAACAGAGACGCACGCACACACACACACACACACACACACACACGCATGCACGCAGACGCACGCAGACGCACACCATCAGACACACACAAACAGACACAGACACACACACAAACACACATGACAGGTCAGACACATACAATGACTGAAGTGTTTCAGCACACTGATGTGAGCCACTGGCCCCTGACCTCTCTGGCCTCTCAGAGCCGTGGGCGTGGCCTCTCAGAGCCGTGGGCGTGGCCTCTCAGAGCAGGGGGCGGGGCCTCTCACCTGGCACACTGGAGATGCAGAGCACGTGGGCGTTGCACACGTTGAACTGGTCAACCAGCGAGCCGGGCTGGTTGGCGTCGATGATCACCACCTTGCTGGCCGAGTGCGTGCTGGTCAGGATCCAGACCCGGGACCCCAGGGGGTCCGCCGCCTGCAGCTCCCTGGACTGGGGGGGGCAGGGGGTCAGAGGGGGGGTACACACACACACACACACACGCACACATGCACAGGCATGCACACAAACACACATGCACATACACGCACGCTCGCAGGCACCCACACACACACACAAAGATTGAGAGCGAGAGACAGGGAGAAAGGAAGAGAGAGGCAGAAACAGAGAGACAGAGGGTGAGACAGAGGGAGAGAGAGAGAGAGAGAGAGAGAGGCAGAGGGAGATAGAGAGAGAGACAGATAGACAGAGAGAGAGACAAAGACAGAGGGTGAGACAGAGGGAGACAGAGAGACAGAGAGAGAGAGAGAGAGACAGAGAGACAGAGGGTGAGACAGAAGGAGAAAGACAGAGAGACAGAAAGAGAGAGGGAGAGAGAGGCAGAGGGAGAGAGAGAGAGAGAGACAGAGAGACCGAGGGACAGAGAGACAGAGGGAGAGAGAGAGAGGGTGAGACAGGTCCTCACCTTCCTCTTCTCCGGGGAGCTGTGGCTGCTCCCGCCGCCCTCAGAGGTCAGGGGGTCGGCTCCGCCCCCCTTCAGCGCCAGCGCGTCCTGACTGCCCACCGTCCAGCCGGTCAGGTCCACGCCCGCCGCACACCACAGCTACACACAGAGGCACACACACACACACATACACACACACACACACACACACAGGCACACACAGAGAGGCACGCACACACACACACACACACACACACATACACACACACACACACAGGCACACACAGAGAGGCACGCACACACACACAAACAGAGGCACACACACACACACACAGAGGCATGCACACACACACACACACACAAACGCACCCACAAACGCACCCACACACATACACACACACACACACGCACAGAGGCACGCTCACACACATACAGACAGACACACACACATAAACGTCTCATTAACAGGTGTGTAGTCTCGTTAACAGGTGTGCAGTCTCGTTAACAGGTGTGCAGTCTCGTTAACAGGAAATAAGTCTCATTAAAAGGTGATCGTCTCATTAACAGGTGATAGCCTCATTAACATGTGTAAGGTCTCATTCACATGGGATAAGTCTCATTAAACGGTGTGTCGTCTACTTAACAGGTGATTAGTCTCATTAACAGGTGATGAGTTACATTAACAAGTGTGTTTCTCATTAACAGGTGATTAGTCTCATCAACAGGTGATTCACCTCATTAACAGGTGATTCGTCTCGTTAACATGTGTGTAGTCTCATTAACAGATGTGCAGTCTCATTAACAATTGTGTAGTCTCATTAACAGATGTGCAGTCTCATTAACAGGTGTGCAGCCTCATTAACAGGTGTGCAGTCTCATTGACAGGTGTGCAGTCTCACTAACAGGTGATTCGTCTCATTAACAGGTGATTAGTCTCACTAACAGGTGATTCGTCTCATTAACAGGTGTGCAGTCTCATTGACAGGTGTGCAGTCTCACTAACAGGTGATTCGTCTCATTAACAGGTGATTAGTCTCACTAACAGGTGATTCGTCTCATTAACAGGTGATTAGTCAAATGAACAGGTGTGCCGTACCTTTCTGTTGGGGTCCTTCTCCACCAGGGGGCGACAGTACACAGGAACAGGCACATTCTTCATTCGGTTGTCTTCTTTCTCATTGGTTGGCTGAAGGAAATGAAATAGGTCACAACAAGGTCAAAGGTTACATCAAGGTTTGAATCTTTAACTATGAGACATATGGAGTTACGATGCTACTGAATGAGACACAACAAATACTCCCAAAGAAGGAGTTCCTCTACAAGGGGAAATTCAACAGAAGATCTGAACTGTGCGTGTGTGTGTGTGTGTGTGTTTGTGTTTCTGTGTGTGAGTGTGAGCGTGTGTTGGTGTTGGAGTCTGTAATGTGTGCTGGTGAGCATTCTTGTGTTCCAACAATCGATCTAAATTAATTAAACTCTCTCAACGGCCCACTGTCTGGTGGTCGGTGAGAGAGGTGCATGCTGGGACTTGGAGTCACTCACCTGTTGGGTCTTCAGCGGTCCGGCCGGGGCACTCTCAATCTGAGGGAGGGGCTGGGGGAGAACAGAGGTTAGAGCCGGGGAGGTGGAGGAGGTGGAGGAGGAGGAGGTGGAGGAGGAGGTGGTGTTGGGGGTGGAGGAGGAGGAGGTGATGGAGGAGGTAGAGGTAGAGGTGGAGGTGGAGTTGGAGGAGGAGGTGGTGTTGGGGGTGGAGGAGGAGGTGGTGTTGGGGTGGAGGAGGAGGAGGTAGAGGTGGAGGTGGAGGAGGTGGGCGAGGTGGAGGAGGTAGTGGAGGTAGAGGAGGTGGAGGAGGGGGTGGTGTTGGGGGTGGAGGTAGAGGTGGTGTTGAGGGTGGAGGAGGAGGTGGAAGTGGGGGTGGTAGAGGTGGAGGTGGAGGAGGAGGTGGAGGAGGAGGTGGGGGAGGTGCAGTGTTGAGAACGTTACTTTAAAAAAGTAATCAGTTATAGTTACTCACTACTTGTTCCAAAAAGTAACTGAGTTAGTAACTGAACTACTCAATAATAAAAGTAACTAGTTACCAGGGAAAGTAACTATTTGCGTTACTGTAAAAAAAGAAAGTTGCTATATGTCAAAGAATTTGGCTTTTTCTGAGCAGTTTCCGCTCGGCCTTAATGTGTTAAATGGTTGAACTGCCCATTCAAGGCCCTGATATTCTTCCAACTGAATTTTAATTAGATTGGTTGCAAAGGCTGTGGAACATCTGCCGAATACTACGGAAAATGACAACTTTTCATCGGATTGCTCCGGACTCGCCATTTCTGCTGCTTCATCGAATCTGTTTGGTGTGTGCGTGCGTGTGTGTGTGTGGCGCGCGTGTCCTGGCTTGTGTGTAAAAACAACCGGCTCCGATTGGCTACCATGAAACATGACTCTGCCTTAGCCAATCATAACCTCTTATCTCGTTGTTGACCCGCCCGGTCTCCTCACTAGCGGTTTGTGTTTGGAGCCGGGGGTGCGTTCGGATTACTCAGTTTATTCAATCAATTCATAGTAACGCACCGCATTTAACGTACAGCAACGGTAACGGCGTTGTAACGACGGAAACAGTAATTAGTTAGATTACTCCGTTACTGATGAAATAACGGCGGTGGAGGTGCTGGAGTAGGGGAGGTGCTGGGTGGTTGAGGAGGTGTTGGGTGGAGGTAGTGGTAATAGAGCTGGTGGTAAGGGAGGAGGTGGTGGGTGGAGGTGGAGGTGTACCTGTTTGAGGCGGGAGGGGACGCTCCAGCCACAGGCCTGCATGATGCCGTCATCCCTCCTCATGTGCTCCCTGACCTGCCGGTACTGCTCCCGCCGCTGCTCCCGCCGAGCCGACAGCGCCGAGTCGCTGAGGAGAGACGCAACACCGTTACTGGCCAGCCTGCAGGAGAGAGAGGAGGAGGAGGAGAGAGAGAGGAGGAGGAGGAGGAGGAGAGAGAGAGGAGGAGAGAGAGGAGGAGAGAGAGAGGAGGTGGAGGAGGAGAGAGAGAGAGGAGGAGAGAGAGAGAGGAGGAGAGAGAGGAGGAGGAGAGAGAGAGAGAGAGAGGAGGAGGAGGAGGAGAGAGAGAGAGGAGGAGGAGAGAGAGAGAGGAGGAGGAGGAGGAGGAGAGAGAGGAGGAGAGCGAGGAGGAGGAGAGAGAGAGGAGGAGAGAGAGAGGAGGAGGAGGAGAGAGGGAGGAGGAGGAGAGAGAGAGAGAGGAGGAGGAGGAGAAGGAGGAGGGAGGGGGAGGAGGAGGAGAGAGAGGAGGGAGGGGGAGGAGGAGGAGAAGGAGGAGGAGAGAGAGAGGAGGAGAGAGAGGAGGAGGAGAGAGAGGAGGAGGAGGAGAGAGGAGGAGGAGAGAGAGAGGAGGAGGAGAGAGAGAGAGAGGAGGAGGAGGAGAAGGAGGAGGGAGGGGGAGGAGGAGGAGAGAGAGGAGGGAGGGGGAGGAGGAGGAGAAGGGGGAGGAGGAGGAGAGAGAGAGGAGGAGGGGGAGAGAGAGAGAGGAGGAGAGAGAGAGGAGAGAGAGGAGGGGAGAGAGGAGTAGGAGAGAGGACGCAGTGGAGGAGGGCGAGCGAAAGAGGAGGAGGGCGGAAGGGACAAGCCAAGCGTTAGCAGCCTATCCAGCAAGCAGCAGAGAGAGAGACTATAGAGGACTAAGAGAGAGAGAGAGAGACTATAGAGGACTAAGAGAGAGAGAGAGAGACTATAGAGGACTAAGAGAGAGAGAGAGAGATAGACTATAGAGGACTAAGAGAGAGAGAGAGAGAGAGACTATAGAGGACTAAGAGAGAGAGAGAGAGAGAGAGACTATAGAGGACTAAGAGAGAGAGAGAGAGAGAGACTATAGAGGACTAAGAGAGAGAGAGAGAGAGACTATAGAGGACTGAGAGAGAGAGAGAGAGAGAGAGACTATAGAGGACTAAGAGAGAGAGAGAGAGAGAGACTAAGAGAGAGAGAGAGAGAGACTATAGAGGACTAAGAGAGAGAGAGAGAGAGAGACTATAGAGGACTAAGAGAGAGAGAGAGAGACTATAGAGGACTAAGAGAGAGAGAGAGAGATAGACTATAGAGGACTAAGAGAGAGAGAGAGAGAGAGACTATAGAGGACTAAGAGAGAGAGAGAGAGAGAGAGACTATAGAGGACTAAGAGAGAGAGAGAGAGAGAGACTATAGAGGACTAAGAGAGAGAGAGAGAGAGACTATAGAGGACTAAGAGAGAGAGAGAGAGAGAGAGAGAGAGAGAGAGAGAGACTATAGAGGACTAAGAGAGAGAGAGAGAGAGAGAGACTATAGAGGACTAAGAGAGAGAGAGAGAGAGGAGGAGAGCAGGAGAGCTTAAAGCAGGGCAGCGGCCATTGTTGGGAGATGTGAAGGAGGTCCGACAGCAGCCGGAGGGGCGGCCTGAGCTGGAGCAGCGAGCCTCAGGGAGCAGGGGGCGGGGGGGTGAAGGGTTAATGCTGACCGGGGCTAGAAGGCCTCTGCCTAACCTGTCCTAGCTGAAGCAGACTCATGTAGATTCACCGGTCATCGGTCTGGTGTTTTGGTTTGTTGTTGTTTGCATGTGTTGTGTTAGCGTGTCTGGTGATAGTGTGCACAGATGTGGAGGCGGACACGTGTGTGTGAGGGTGTGTGTATGGTACGTGTGTGTGTGTGCGTGTTTGTGACTCGCTCAGACTCCAAAGATGAGTCATTTCCTGTTGGATTAAGCGGCCGTGCCTTCAGAGCTACTGTACGGGACCCATCACCGAACCGAGGAGCGGTAGGAATCTTAAAGGGGAACTTCACTCCTGGCTATTTTCCAACACAGGAAGATACTTCTGCATGCGCCCGAAGTCCTGCCTCACACGCACGAGGTGGGAAAACACACTCAGGCATCAGCCATGGCCGGTTGACCCCATCCGTCCGATTCGGTCCAATGTTTACATAAAAGGTGCAACTTTGCCAGAATTTTGACGGGAAAGTAGATGATTCAAGGCCTTTGACGGGGAAACCCTCTGGTGCTGAGACCACTAGGAGGGGGCGTGGCAGCTAGGAAGGGGCGTGGCAGCTAGGAAGGGGCGTGGCAGCTAGGAAGGGCGTGGCAGCTAGCAAAGAGGCGCGGCAGATAGGAAAGAGGCGCGGCAGATAGGAAGGGGCGTGGCAGATAGGAAGGGGCGTGGTAGATAGGAAGGGGCGCGGCAGCTAGGAAGGGGCGTGGCAGCTAGGAAGGGGCGTGGCAGCTAGGAAGGGGCGCGGCAGCTAGGAAGGGGCGTGGCAGATAGGAAAGGGGCGTGGCAGATAGGAAAGGGGCGTGGTAGCTAGGAGAGGGGAGGGCCAGCCAGGAGGGGGCGTGGCAGCTGGCTCACTCTTCGGGGAAGAACTCCAGGGTGCGGTTGGAGGTGGAGATCTGGCACATGGTGTGGCTACGGCGCTGGGGGAAGCCAGCCGGCGACGGAGACTTGTAGTGGATGTTGACGCTGTAGTATGGCCGCTTCACAGGGGGGGGGCTGGACGAGGTGCTGAACAGACGGGCGAAGCTGTGGAGAGAGAGAGAGAGAGAGAGAGAGAGAGAAACAACGTATTGGTGTATTATTATTTGTCAGACGTGTATTTTGGCTTTGGATCAAAAAGATGAAAACTCACAATTGCCAGATGGTGGACTTCTTCTTCTCCTGGATGGCCGGACTCTCCCGGGAGGCCCTGTGAAGAGAGACCTCCTGGTCACCACTGAGGATCAGACCACCACTGGGGCCCCACCAAGACCCCCTCCAGGACCAGAGACCTCCTGGGTCACCACTGAAGATCAGACCTCCACTGGGGTCCCACCAAGACCCCCTCCAGGACCAGAGACCTCCTGGTCACCACTAAACCCCGTCCAGCATGAGCCAGAGGATTGATTAAACAAGCCAACCTCCTTCATACCCTGAACAGCACAGTGTAAAGAGCCAAACCTGCACTGAGACCATCAGCACTACAACAATGAATAAAAAACACTTTTCCTAGTTAATATTGTTCTTATGAGCTGAATGCTGGTTTATTATGTTTGGAGGATCAACAAGCATCTCCTCTCTGCTACCGTCACCCAGTCGGCTCTGGAAGGTGGCCCCGCCCGTTCTGGCCCCGCCCCTTCCAGTCCTGCCCCCAGGCTCCTCCCCCTTCGGCCCCTCCCCCTTCGGCCCCTCCCCCCGGTCACCTGATCATCTCGGTCCAGCGGACGGCTTCCTGCAGCTCCATCAGTCTCTCCTTGTACTGGTTGCGCTCCATCAGCACTCGGGCCATCTCCACCCGCGTGAAGCGCCGCCGCTGGGTCATCGACACGTCCCCGTCCTGCATGGGGGACGAGTACTGGGGGGGGGGGGGGGGACAGGGGGTCATGAGGGTCCGTGTGTGCGGCCCCCCTCCCCCTCTCGTCTCCTAGCGCAGCGCGGGGTCCGGTCACGCTATTATGAATAGAACACTGAGACACCGCTTTTACTTTGAAAAGACAAGATGTCCTTCCTCTGCTGACGTCGTCCCGCTACACTTTGGTTGACTGTTGTTGAGTAATTAAGGACGTGAGCGACATGCATCACTGTGTCTTTTTAGGGGTTGTTACTTCAGATAATGCATAATTCTTCATCAGTGTTATTCATTAATGTAGGTCTGGTCTGGGGAGACCAGGGGGGTGGGTCCTCCGGTCGGGGGGGTACTCACGTCGTCTCCGACCTCGTCCTTGCCCTCCTGGGAGGCCCCAAGAGCCTCGGCCCTCAGCCTGTGGAGGGCCCAAGAAAACCTTCAGTCCCTCGTTACCACGCACCGACACACATCATCAACACACACTCACCGACACACACGCACCAACACACATCATCAACACACACGCACCGACACACACTCACCGACACACGAGCACCGACACACATCATCAACACACACTCACCGACACACACGCACGACACACATCATCAACACACACGCACCGACACACACCCACCGACACACACTCACCGACACACACGCACCGACACACATAATCAACACACACTCACCGACACACACGCACCGACACACACGCACCGACACACATCATCAACACACACGCACCGACACACACGCACCAACACACATCATCAACACACACGCACCGACACACACGCACCCCTCTTACACGCTTATTGTATGTTGTATGTCCTGGCACTTAAAAATACAACATAGCATGTGTGTAGCATGTTATCCTAGCTGTCTGTGTTGTCTACGGGGAACGGGTTAACCTAGTGATGGTCAGAGCACGGCTTGGTTCTATGAACATCCTCACTGTACCCACAGAGATATAGTGTTGTTTCTGTTGCTCAGACTAATGGACTTATTGTATTGTGCTAAACGCCCTGAATGCTGATGTGAACGTGATAGAGAGCTGCTATAGTAAGATAGCTATTATATAACATCATATTTATGCATTATTATATAGTACGCTATAGTATATATGTTTTATTATACACGTGGGTCGTTGGAGCGTTCCGACTGCAGCGTGCGTACGTACAGCGTGCGTACGAACGTACTTCGACCCGTCTGGGAGCGATAAAGAGCTACAGGAGAGCGGGCGACGGGCTGAACCACTCTCCAGCCCATCAGCACCCGAGCTGACCTGACCCCCGACCCGAAGGCTCTGACCCCTGACCTCTTGAGCTCCTCCTCCAGCTCCTTGACGCGGGCGTCCAGCTTGCTGCGGGCCAGCCGGACGGCCTCCAGCTCCTCCCTCAGCGACGCCTGCTCGCCCGACAGCTCGTCCACCTTGGCGATGAGGTCGTTGGACACGATGTTCAGAGCGTTCCTGAGCGGAGACACACAGCCTCATCAGACACGTGTTGGAGAGACAGAGGGATCGCTGGGCTCTCTCTCTCCCTCTCACTGTCTCTCTCTCCCTCAGACTCTCTATGGCTCTTTCTCAGAATCTCTCCCTCTCAATGTCTCTCCCCCTATCACTCCCTCTCTCTCTTTCTCTCTCTCCCTCCTGCCCTCTCTTTCTCTCCCTCTCTCTGTCTCTCTCTCCCTCCCTATCTCTGTCTCTCTCTCCCTCTCCGTCTCTCTCCCTCTCTCTCTCTCTTTCCCCCTCTCTCTCCCCCTCCCTCTCTCTCTCTCTCTCTCTCCCCCCCTCCCTCCCTCTCTCTCTCACTTGGTCTCCAGCAGCTGTTTGTTCTCCGTCAGCAGGTTCTCCACCTCCTTGCCCATCCCTGGAAGAAACCAAAAGAGGAACCATTGGTTGGTCTCTTCAGACGCAGGGAGAACCTTAAGCCTTCACCTGAGAGGAGGACTGAACTCCTGAGATGAATCAGGCCGAACAGATGAACTTATGAAGCCTTAAACATCTGA
Organism: Pollachius pollachius; assembly: GCF_949987615.1. NCBI lineage: Eukaryota > Metazoa > Chordata > Actinopteri > Gadiformes > Gadidae > Pollachius > Pollachius pollachius. The sequence goes on along the minus strand of NC_136944.1, from coordinate 23,659,989 downwards.
CCTCAGAGTAGGAGACAGGGAGGCTCAGCCATCGGAGCACATCTCAGAGCACGTTGGGGGGGGGGTGTTGCAGGGAGGGGGGGAGCATGCTCACGCTAAAGCCAGGGGAGGCCTTTCATTCTACTTCTGTCTTATTGTTTCAATTCTCTTTACATCCTGACAGCATCGGTGAAACGCTCCGACAGATAAAAGGAGAGAAACCAGTCTCTGTGGTTCACAGGCCTGTAGTCGACCCCAACCACGTGGGCCTGCCTGACTGTCTGCCCACCTACCCGGTTACCTGCCCGCA
>NC_136944.1:23624700-23654700 GCF_949987615.1 Pollachius pollachius | reverse complement strand
TAATATAGATAGATTATTAGTTCGTATCATATCAGATATATAGATGTATAATTATATAATATATCTAGATGTATTATTATTATATTCTATGTCTTCTGTTTGAGATTCCCTGAGTCAGTTAGTGACACCAACAACACCTCACCGCCACAACACCGATGCTGGAATGAGATTCACACGGCCACAACCAGGCAGCAACTGAACGGGTTAGTGGAAACCCACAGCAACAAATAAACACTTAAAGGTTCAGCGCTCACCGTACGGTTCAGTTCAGAGCTCACCGTACGGTTCAGTTCAGAGCTCAGGGCTCAGTTCAGAGCTCAGTTCAGAGCTCTGAACCGTACGGTGAGCTCTGAACTGAACCGTACGGCGAGCTCTGAACTGAACCGTACGGCGAGCTCTGAACTGAACCGTACGGCGAGCTCTGAACTGAACCGTACGGCGAGCTCTGAACTGAACCGTACGGCGAGCTCTGAACTGAACCGTACGGCGAGCTCTGAACTGAACCGTACGGCGAGCTCTGAACTGAACCGTACGGCGAGCTCTGGAGCGTAGAGCTCTGAGCGCAGCGGAGCAGAGCGGTCAGAGGAAGCACAGTGCAGCTGCCTGCTTGGTCAGAGAGCTGCAGGGTCCGAGCACCGGACCCTGCAGCTCCACATTTAAGAGCTGCAGGGTCTGACGGAGACGCAGGCAGGCAGCGGGGGTGGCGGCGTGGGCGTGGCTAGACAGATGGGCGCTGACACAAACTCCTCCTCCTCCTCCCCCTCCCCTCCAGGAGAAGGGGGGGGGGGGGGGGGAGCGCTGTCACACCTGGTAGCCCGGGCCGGAGGTGGGCGGGCCCGGCTGGCCTGGCCACGAGTCTTTCCCGGACCCGGTCTGAGCCCCCCCAGGACCCCCACGTACCATGCCCTCTGCGCCGGGGTACAGGCTGAGCGACGGGGGCCGGTCCGCTTTGCTGCTGGGGGGGGGGGGGGGGGGAAGAGACAGAGGGGTGTTAGACCCCCGCTGACAGGGACCCCAGGTCTGAGGCCGCAGCATGGAACCAAAGCATCACTTAAAGAGAGGGGCTGACAGCGAGACGGACGGACGGACCGATGGACAGACAGACAGACAGACAGACAGACAGACAGACAGACGGCAGACAGACGGACCGGGGGACAGCAGGCCAGGTGGGACACCAGACAGAGTGTAAAGAAATACACCAGATAAAGTAAAGTGGGCGTCAGCAGAGCACCTCCATCGGTGCTGCCGCTCCTTACTCTTTATGGGGAAGGTGGACTACAGAAACACAACACAATACAGCACATGAAGACAAAAAGACACAAAGACACACAGCAAGCAGCAGTGTGCCGGGAGGGCGACCCTTGACCTCTCTCTCTCAGGTCAGAGGGTGACCTTTGACCTCCCTCTCTCAGGACCACTGAGGGAGGATGTTGGCGAACATAGCATCAGGGGCTCCACAAAGTATGCAGGTGTGCAGTACTTCAGGAGGGGGGCGGGGGGCGGGGCAGGCTGGTAGAGAGGTTGGGGGGGGGGGGGTAGAGTTACCTCTTCTTCCAGGACGCCCGATGACTGGTGTGATCACAGAGAGGCCAGACAAACAGACAGAGAACGGACAGATGGACAGAGACCCAGATGGACAGACAAGCACACAGGCAGGCAGTGAGTACAGCAGTGGACCGGGGGGCCGGGTGGGGGGGTCATCAGACATCAGTACCCCCCCAGACAGCCCGCCCGCAGTGGGGCCCCGCGGTGGGGGCCCCACGTGGCTCGTTACTCGTCTAGATCCGACCTTTGTGATCTGACGCCGCCGGGACGCTTAAACGGTCCGGGACAGGACGCCCCCCGACGGGGGGGTACCCTGTCCCGGGGGGTTCCCTGACAGTTAAAGGGGTCCCTTACAGTTAAAGGGGTCCCTTACAGTTAAAGGGGGTCCCTGACCTTTAAAGGGGGTCCCTGACAGTTAAAGGGGTCCCTTACAGTTAAAGGGGGTCCCTGACCTTTAAAGGGGGTCCCTGACAGTTAAAGGGGTCCCTTACAGTTAAAGGGGGTCCCTGACAGTTAAAGGGGTCCCTGACAGTTAAAGGGGTCCCTGACAGTTAAAGGGGGTCCCTGATAGTTAAAGGAGTCCCTGATAGTTAAAGGCAGTCCCTGATAGTTAAAGGGGGTCCCTGACAGTTAAAGGGGGTCCCTGATAGTTAAAGGCAGTCCCTGATAGTTAAAGGGGGTCCCTGACAGTTAAAGGGGGTCCCTGATAGTTAAAGGCAGTCCCTGACAGTTAAAGGGGGTCCCTGAGAGTTAAAGGGGTCCCTGACAGTTAAAGGTGATAGAGAGCCCCCATAAAGCCCCTGGGGGTTCTCAGCAGAGTCCAGCGCTCTAAGGGGTCCCTTTAAAGGACTCTGATACTGGGAGACAGATGTTCTCTTTGTCCAGCGTGAACCACAGAACCCCATAAAGCGCCCCGCACCAGACCAGGGCCGGACCAGCGGCCCTGCTGACAGCCCCCCCCCCCGCGGTCCGCTCGCGTCACCCCAGACGACGGAGCCCCCTGACGGGACGCGGACGGCGGGACTCACATGCGTCCGGAGCCCGGGCCCTCGGGCTGGCCGTGGCCCCCGACCTGCTGCATCTTGGTCCGCTCGATGTTCTCCACGTAGGTCTGGATCATCTGGGGAGGGGGGGGCAGTAAAGTCAAGCCCTCTGAGGCATCTGCATGACGGGCGATGAGCGGTCAGGGGTCACTATAAGACAGCCAGGGGGACCGGACCAGCATGCAGTTCCTCTGGCGGCCTCTAGGTGGCCCACGGTGGGTGGGTGGGTGCAGAGCCACCCCCCACCGTGTGTGTTGGTGGTCGGGCCGTACCTCGGTGTGGCGCTGGTGCAGAGAGTTGTACTCCTTCTTCATGTCCGACTCCCGCTCCTCCAGACGCGTGACTGAGAAAGGACACAAACACTGGGTTAAAGCTGGGGTGTCTGTAGTAGAGAGCTGTGTGTGTGTGTGTGTGTGTGTGTGTGTGTGTGTGTGTGTGTGTGTGTGTGTGTGTGTGTGTGTGTGTGTGTGTGTGTGTGTGTGTGTGTGCGTGTGTGTGTGTGTGGGTGTGTGTGCGTGTGTCAGCGTGGTGGCGGTCCCCTCACTCTGGTCCGAGTAGTTCTTGGTCTTGACCTCCAGCTGTTTCCCCGTCAGCTCCAGGACCTCCACCTGCACCTGCAGGTCCTTCTTCTCCGCCTCCAGGGCATCCTCAAACTCGATGAATTTCTGACGGAACAAAGAGGAGAACACTCAGAGGAACCCGACGTAGAACCCTCTGAAGGACCCTGAGAACACTAAGGAACCCACCGTAGAACCCTCTGAAGGACCCTGAGGACACTGAGGAACCCACCGTAGAACCCTCTGATGGTACCTGAGGACACTGAGGAACCCACCGTAGAACCCTCTGAAGGACCCTGAGGACACTGAGGAACCCACCGTAGAACCCTCTGATGGTACCTCAGGAGACTGAGGAACCCACCGTAGACCCCTCTGACGGGTCGGCTTAGCTCAGGAGCCAGAGCAGGTGTCTTGTTGTCTTGAAAGGTTGCTAGTTCGATCCCCAGCTCCTCCTAGCTGAGTGTTGATGTGTCCCTGAGCGAGACACTTAACCCTAACTGCTCCTGACGAGCTGGCTGTCGCCTTGCATGGTTGACTCTGCCGTCGGTGTGTCAATGTGTGCATTAACCGATGTAAGTCGCTTTGGATAAAAGCGTCTACTAAATGCCCTAATTGTAATTGTATGGTACCTGAGAACCCTGAGGAACAAACCGTAGGACCCTCGGAAGGACCCTGAGAACCCACCGTAGAACCCTCGGAAGGAACCGGACATAGAACCCTCTGAAGGTACCTGAAAACCTCATATCTTTATGGGTCTCATCCCAACCTCCTCTCAGTATGGGTCTCATTCCAACCTCCTCTCAGTATGGGTCTCATCCAGTGTTGGGAACGTTACTTTAAAAAAGTAATTAGTTATAGTTACTCACTACTTGTTCCAAAAAGTAACTGAGTTAGTAACTGAACTACTCTATAATAAAAGTAACTAGTTACTAGGGAAAGTAACTATTTGCGTTACTGTAAAAAAATAATGTTGCTATATGTCAAAGAATTTGGATTCTTCTGAGCAGTTTCCACTTGGCCTTAATGTGTTAAATGGTTGAACTGCCCATTCAAGGCCCTGATATTCTTCCAACTGAATTTTAATTAGATTGGTTGCAAAGGCTGTGGAACATCTGCCGAACACTACAGAAAATGCCAACTTTTCATTGGATTGCTCCGGACTCGCCATTTCTGCTGCTTCATCGAATCTGTTTGGTGTGTGCGTGCGTGTGTGTGTGGCGCGCGTGTCCTGGCTTGTGTGTAAAAACACTGGCTCCGATTGGCTACCATGAAACATGACTGCCTTAGCCAATCATAATCGCTTATCTCGTTGTTGACCCACCTGGTCTCCTCACTAGCGGTTTGTGTTTGGAGCCGGGGGTGCGTTCAGATTACGCAGTTTATTCAATCAATTCATAGTAACGCACCGCATTTAACGTACAGTAACGGTAACGGCGTTGTAACGACAGAAACAGTAATTAGTTCGATTATCCCGTTACCGGAAAAATAACGGCGTTACCTAACGTCGTTCTTTTAAACGGCGTTATTAAAAACACTGGTCTCATCCCAACCTCCTCTCAGGTCTCATCCCAACCTCCTCTCAGGTCTCATCCCAACCTCCTCTCAGGTCTCATCCCAACCTCCTCTCAGGTCTCATCCCAACCTCCTCTCAGGTCTCATCCCAACCTCCTCTCAGGTCTCATCCCAACCTCCTCTCAGGTCTCATCCCAACCTCCTCTCAGTGTGGCTCTCATCCCCTGCAGTGGGCTCAGTGCTTTAGTTCCACGCTGAACCGTTCCCCCCGCTCCTTCCTTCTGAAACACGCTGTCCAAATTCCTGAGTCAAAGTCAAAAGAGCTTTTCTTGTGTTTTAACGGCTGGTGTTTATTTATTTATATATTTTAAAGCCGACCACAATGACTGCTTTCCCCACTCGGTGTTAGGCTGTTAATCTGGTGGCTGTGGAGAGCAGGGGTTTGATATGAAGCTACAACAACACACATGCAACATGCTCTCATTAGACAACACAGCTTCATATGACAATTTCACACTTTATTACTTAGTTAGAATTGTAATAAGGTAGATGACAGATGAGGGAGTTTGGTGTTTAGGGATCTTGTATATTCAGGTAAGAGGTTGTCTTGTTTGGCTGATCACTTATATTGTACTACTTCACAATCGATGGTCTTTAATTCAGTTAGTCAACGGCGACCAAAGGGAGGAATACAAACGCAGAACAATGATGGTGTGACATGTTGATATCTCTGCTGAGGTGCATTACATCATAACTACACTTTGACACACTGTCCATGTTTTAGGTAACGGAGGCCCTGGATCTTCAAGGTGTCAAAACATCCAATCCTTTTGTCTCTAGAAGACAATAGGATGAATCTTAACAGCGGCCTTCAGAAGGAAAGCAGAAAAGGAGTGAAGCCTCATCTGGGCCTGGTCCATTGTGCTTCCATCAGGGAAGGTCTTCTAAAAGAACTTCAACAGCACTTTAGTAGAGAGCGGACAGCAGCAGCTCCTGGAAGCACTAACCACAGCCTCCCCTAAAGGCAAACGGCCTTCAGGTGTACCGTAGTAACCAATATGCTGATCATCTAACCCCCTCACCAATATGTAGAACCATGCTATCATCTAACCCCCTCACCAATATGTAGAACCAGGCTGATCATCTAACCCGCGTCAGTTTTCAGAGTTTCATTTCAACCTGCATGAGACGCAGGATGTAGACTTGCTTTCCAGACGGGCTATTTCTAAAAATATCTTCAAATGATCGTTCTATTTGTTTGATCTATAGATAACCGACGCTCTCTTCCACACTCGACATGCCGTGTATTCAGGGGCTGAGCCTCACGTCTCCTGGATCAAAGATCCATAACACATCAGACGGTGGCGGACATATTGTCCTTGGGATGCTGAGTGCAGCTCTACTGCCTCATCCCCTCCTCCCTGATCCCAGACATCACAACCGCTGGGCGTCAGGAGGGGCTGCCATGATTCAGCAGTCAGCCACGAGAGGCCGTAGTCTGCAGTGATGTCCAACAGCTCACTGTGTTGTGAGCGCGACACAGCGAATTCTATAGAACGGTTACTTCAACCAACGGTTACAATAGACGACCTTGTATCATTTCACACACAGCAACACACAGCCACACAAATGGGATAATCTATTGAAAACAAATCTTCATTTTCCGGCCGAGCAATATAGTTATATCAAATAAAGCTATACAGTTATCATAATATAGTTAATGAAGACAGCAAAATGGTTGCTGTCTTCATTAACATGAGTTGTGATTAACATGAGTTGTGATTCTGTCACCGCTGTGTGGTTTAGAGTATTTTATATAACAGCTTCAAGCTAATCAGAGCTAGGACCGGAAGTATGCGTTGCATAACACGGCCTTCACGCTGTCAGGGTTAATGCTGGCCCGCTGACGGCAGGCCCAGATTGGAGTCACACGCCTTGCTCTGGGATATAAGCCCAGCTAGGTCATGTTTATGTTGAGGAGAGGTCAGATCAGATTCCTGAATTGTTTTCTTTTGACCGAACCGACCGGTTCCTCCAGGTGGAATGGTCAAGTAACTCAATCTCCCATTGAGCTGGGGACTACAGAGCTGCAGGACGGGGCCCACGGCCGGCTCTGTTTACCGGGGGGTCCAGGGACGCAATTGAACGGGTGCAAACAGACATTTTGTGTAAAGGGGGAGAGAAACAGACGCTCCTCCATTAAAGACGACATGAACAGTCAAGTCTGGTGGATTGGAGGGGCATGGAGAAGGAAGAATCACTCTGCTGCTGCACGCCGTCCACTGGGAACACTGGCTCATCCACCGCAAACCATTCCTGTTGATGTTCTGTCCTTGTTGCCGAACAAGCGACCTCTGTTTTCCTGACTGAGATCATTTAAATTAAATCACGTTTCATTACATTACATTTATTTAGCGAGGCACACTAAGTGCATTCAACAGTGATACAACCGAAAATGTGCAAGAATCATTCCAGTACATAAACTAGCTGAAATAGGCAAAAGGCCATCAGATCCCTATTAGTATAATTTCAGACACTTTGTAGCCAAAAACGTCAATCCATCAGAAAAACAATAATTGATGAATCAACAATTAAGATAAGAGTGCGTTGTTCAGCCACTACTACACGTCTGACGGCAGCATGACTGGGAGACTCTGGCCGCGGGCAGGAAGCGGATGTCTGCCACTAGCCTGAAGGCATCGGAGTACAGGGAGCTCTCTCTCTGCTGGAGGGGGGGGCCTCGCGAGAACACCACCACACAGGCTCTTGTTCTCCTCCGGCCTTGAGACCCGCCCTCCCTCCTCCTCCTCATCCCTACGCTCCTGTCACGTCTCTCCCTCCTCCTCCTCCTCCTCCTCATCCCTACGCTCCTGTCACGTCCCTCCCTCCTCCTCCTCCTCCTCATCCCTACGCTCCTGTCACGTCCCTCCCTCCTCCTCCTCCTCCTCCTCATCCCTACGCTCCTGTCACGTCTCTCCCTCCTCCTCCTCCTCCTCATCCCTACGCTCCTGTCACGTCTCTCCCTCCTCCTCCTCTCCCAGTCATCTCCTTCCTGTATCATCACTATGAGCCGCTGATTCGATTTGTCCTCTCATCGTCTGTGTCTCTCTCTCTCTCTCTCTCTCTCCTGGGGCGTCGTCGTCATAAACACCAATCACATTACAGCAGCCAGACTCCTCCTGTCTGCTCTGGGTGCTCTATTGATTTTCTATGATCGGCCATCCTTTAACTCAATATCTCGTCCCCCAGCATGCACCGCTTCTCTGTCCGGCACAGACCCCCCCCCCCACTGCCCGTCTGCCCCCCCAGACGAAACCCTCTGAGGGGGGGTCAGCGGCCGATCCATCCCAGGGTCAGGGATTGACTGAGGGGGTCACTGCCCGGTCTAAACTGCGTCCATTAAACCTTAAACTACGTTCATTAACCTTAAACTACGCTCATTAACCCTTAAACTATGTTTATTAACCCTTAAACTCCGTTCAATAACCTTAAACTACGCTCATTAACCGTTAAACTATGTTTATTAACCCTTAAACTCCGTTCATTAACCTTAATCCCCTCCAGTGTGAAGCTCTGGGCCTTCTGATGGACAGTTATGAACACACACTTAGGTTTTTATATCAGTGTTCTCCAGTGTGATGCTTAGGCTGAAATCACATTGGAGTTTAAACATTATTTCCTGGGTGTGGTCAAAGAGAGAAATCCAATCCTTGCTTGTGTAAACATTACGTTAGGTTACAAATGATCCCCTCTTTTCTCATTATTTATGAATAGTTAACAACACAATGGCCAAAATATAATCATATGGTTGATGTAGTTTCCATTTCATCAACACTGTGAGGCTAACCTCCTCTGAGCTGTCAGAAGCATGTGTCCCACAACACTTACTGTTTGGCTATTTTAAAATGTTAACTGTTCATAAATGGAGAGAAACTGTATTAATAAATGTCTGACCCGTTCCTTACTCTTGTTGGGCCGCTGAACTGAGGCGTCTCACTGTTTGGAGATGAAGTACAGCTTCTCTAAACGCAACACGCCCCCTGAACTCACATCAGTGGAAGTTGACGCTTCATCCATAGGTACACTACACTGTAGTGAAGCTTCTGGGACCAACACCTGTAGCACCACATCCTAGAGCGGCTCGTGATATTACAGTCCACTGAGGCGTGATGGTACCAGATGATAATGGTGACTCAACAGGGAGCCACTAGGGAGATAGGCTGTGATTGGCTACAAGGAGGAGGGGAGGAGCTCTGGATGTTGGCTAACCCTCCGCTGTGTCCCCCCCACTCCCCGCTGGAGACGGGGTCACCCCACTGCCCGGGAGAGGGGGGGGGGGGTGGAGAGGACAGAGACATCCCGGTGTCTGTCCTCTCCGTCTCCCCTAGGACGAAGACCGAGACCGGAGACGTTGTCCTGGAGCGATAGCTGAGGAGGGGGGCGTCTGCCCGGGCTCAGTGGGGGTCAGGGCCTGGCTCCTATATCCTGCCCACTTGGCTCCTAAATACTGACCCCTTGGCTCCTATATCCTGACCGCTTGGTTCCTAAATCCTGACCACTTGGCTCCTATATCCTGCCCAGCCCACTTCCTTTAGCTTGGACCTGCTCTCTGCGTGTGTGGTCACGCATGAGTAATAACCCGAGGACGTCAACACACCACTAGATGGATGCTGACAGACGCAAAGATGGCTGAATTCATCCCTAAAGGCGGTGAGATGTCATCTATGCCTGTTGTTGTTGTTACACAATACCATGAATGCACCGTGTAGAAGGTGCTCGAGTTATTTGATTGGATGACCATGATCCCTCTATAGACGTGTTGCTCCATAGTCATCGGCAATATCCACCAGGAATGGACTTCCGTTATATTCCATTGGCAGCCCGATCAAGCACCCACACACACAGACCTCAGTTCAGATCATAACCCCTGGACCTTATAGTCCAATGGACCATACTGACACTACAGCAACAATAGGGCCCATGGGACGTTTATGTGCTTCTACCCGGCTACAGCCCGCCGGTCGCAGGCTACCATCCACGTACCTCCTCCGCCTGCTTCCGCAGCGCCTTCTCCCGCTCGTATTGCGTGATGAGCTGCTCGTTGTCCTCCTTCAGAAGCTCCAGCTCCACCTCGTGCTCCTGGTTCTCCGTCAGCACGGCGTCCAGGTTCTCCAGCACGTTGACAACCAGCGGCATCAGCTCCTTCACCACCTCCTCGTCGTAGCTGCGGATCAGCCGCTCGAACTCCCGGTATATGCTGTTGGCCAGGCCCGACACGCGCTCCGACATCACGGACACGGAGCCGTAGTCGTCCTGGTACACCACCTCGTCGATCTGGAGGTCCATCATCTTGTCTGCCGGGCGAGATGGCGACCTATTCCACGGGGTGTCTCTGCCTGTAGAGGCTTAACCGATCGGGAGTGTCTCTCGTAAAGTCAACGCCAACGGTGCTGCGAAATACGGTCCTTATCTAGACACACAAAAACACTTCTGGACGCCGCAAATAACACCAATCACCGCTCCCGTGTAGCTCCATAACCTTGAACCCGCTGATGAACGTATCCGCTGCTGTGTGTTGATGTGACGGGGCCCCCCTCGACCACCACTAACACCGCCGCTGGCGCACCCTGCTACGGTTGTCCTCGCGTTGCGAACAACCGATTCTTCCGGGAGAAATGCGCTGGTGGACGGCCGGGCTGGGGCTCGGGCCTCGGAGAGTCCATACTCGAACCAGGAGAACGGCCTCGACGATGCACCTGCCGCTCAGCAGCCGCAACCATGGAACCCAGCCATTACAGCGAAATAAATAAATAAATATGGCAATAAATTATTAAATAAATACGGCGAGAAGAATAAATAGACGGGCCTGTAGCCGATATGTCCCGGTCCTACCGCGTCCGCCGGCCGATCCCAGAGGAGACGCGGCGCGTCATGTTGTGCAGGTGGCCGAGGATGGGGTGCGGCGGGCCGGGCGGAGGTGCTGTCTCACTGCGCTACGGGGGGGGTCTCTCTCTCGGCTCAGATGGAGGGCCAGCTGACTATAGAGCTGACGTCACGCCGTCTGCAGTGAGCTCTCGGTTTTTCTTTTTTGCTAATATGCATTATAAATCGACATACATGGTCGTAAACGAATCGGCCTGATTCTAAAATATGTTAAGATATAAATAATTTCCCGAGGACCAGCCGCTATGCTAAGCTAGGCGGTGCATCGCATGTGATTGCTAAAAGGCGTATGCTACTAGTGGTGGTTAATAGAATAGATATGCCCTGGCTGACGAATAACCAATCACTAATCACAACTCGTATCAAAGCATCTACAGCCTTAATGGTTCATAAGCTTACATATGAAAACATTAAACACAGGAGAGAAACGATAAAAAACATTTAACCAGTTATTCCGTTTTTAAACGTGGTTCCATGTAGTTAATTTGCTAAATGAATAGCCTAGCTATTTGAAAGACTTTGTAGGTCAGACCCCTTTGACTCCCGTTATTCCAACTAGGGTTAGGGTTATACCAATAGAGCTTTTTAACCAGGTGGGGCTGCTTACCTGCCGTTACTCGGCCACATGGGTCCAGCGGTTGGGCCTCAACGCCCTTCCGTTACACACCTGCTGCACGTTATCAGTCTTACGCTTTAACGAGTACCACAAACGACGACGACGACTGAACCAGCCCACGGTCAAACAAGACGAAACCTCCCAAAATTGAAAAACGTTTTTAATGAAATACACAGGTTGTCACTTCTTCTTCTGCTAAGCTCACTGCTGGCCAGGCACATCAGCGCTGTGGGGAGGTGGGGGTCGGACTGGCACGGATGCCGTCGGTGTGGCGTGGAGACGGAGGCTCTCCTTCAGGGTCCCAGGGCGACTAGACCCGGCGGACCAAGCTCGTCTCCAGAGTTCACTTGTGTTCAGCTGTTTTAATTTAAAACATAAATGAGGCCTACCCCAAGCGAAGAACAGGTCTTCAAATAAATCACAAATAGAGCACAAACGAGGACGAAGCAGAAGAACACCCACACGGTACATTCGGCATTAGCACTCAAACAGACGTTAAATGGAATTGTAGAAGACAAAAAAAAAACACTAAAACAGGGGCGGGGGATGTCAAAAGCATTATTATTAATTTTTTGGCATTCTTCGCTGAACAGAAGATGCTCTAAACGTAAAGCTGGTTCGGTTCTTACAGAAGATAGAGACCCCGGGATGAGGAGTCTAGTAGAGCTACACAGTCATCGTCTCACTTGGCACCATCCCTCAACTCTAGACAGCTGAGAATACGCGGCATTGGCTGAACACTTTTGGTGGCAGGATTCCTTCTCCATGCCAGACATTGACATCTTAAAGCTATGAACATCTATGAGAAACTGATAAACAGAGGACCTGCGTGACTGACAGACGCAGGGAGCCCCTCAGCGGGACTGGATAAGGCACCGGTCCAGCCCCTCTGAAGCGCGGCCTATTGATTGGTCGGCTAAATGATTGTCAAGCGTGGAAAACCATTAAAAGGGGCAGACAGGAAAGAAAGGCGGGGCTAAAAGTGCAAGAAGTGGAGGACAAAAACAAACAGAGATAGTGCTTAGCGGTGGAGAGGTGAAGCGGGGGGTGGAATGAGAAGGGACAGACGTCCAAGCGGGGGGGGGGGGGGCGACTGAGATGAGCAGGGTGGCGCGGCGCCGGAGTGGCTCAGTAGAACACCACGCTGGACTTCCCTCCGGGGGGGTTCAGCACCCGGTTGTGCGCGCGGCGCTTGGGGCCCAGGTGGGGCTCGTGGTTCTTGCCGGAGTCGTCTTGGGGACAGGTGGGCGTGGCCTCCGGCTCTAGCTCCAGAGCAGCCAGGGGGGCGTCGGCCTCCTCCTCGACAGGTGAAGCGGGCGGTGCCAAGATTGGCTCCTCCTCCTTCAGCTCCACCGGGCTCAGCTGGGGAGACACTGGAGGGGCGGGGTCACCGTTAGTGTTACATACGTTAGCAGGTACACCCAGAGCATGCTAGTGGACCGCCGGCCAATGAGAGACCGGGCCGCACTTTGAGTCACAAGATCAGGATTTCGCTTCTAGGGACATTTAGCTTGATAGATTTAGAATTCAAACACTTCAGAAAACTTTACAAAATGTAAAAGACATTGAACATCCTTTACCTGCTAGCTCCGGTTCAGGCGTCACAATAACCTCCTCCTGTGAAATACAAAAGAAACGCATAAACTAACTAGTGTGGAACGAGCTATGATCGGTTCAATAGTAGGACAGATTGCAGATCGATACATTTTCTATTAATAGTTTTTGCCAGTCACACCCGTTACCCAAGGAATCCATCTTAATAAGGCAGTTCCAGTGGAATGAAACGCACCCACGCCATGGCCCCGACACAGCAGCAGAACGCTGGCGTACCTTTGGTTTACTGGGGGGGGCGGGGTCTGCCCCTCCAAAGATGTTGCTGCTTTGTCTCCCTGGAGCCACCTGTCTGGGCTGGGGGGCCGGGTCATCACCGAATATACCACTGGCCTTCCCGCCTAGAACCACAGAGAGAGAAAGAGAGAGAGACAGAGAGAAAGGAGTGTTGGGTGATGGAGGCACTTTCATTGCACATCACAACAACCTGGCAGTTTTCACACCCAGGTCCCTGGAGGCTCCGACAGGCCTGCCTTTATTCGCTGCCACGCCATAAAGTCAAGAGGGACGCGGCGGCCCGGAGGTCGGCTGGCAGTGAAACCCTGGGCTGCACAGGGGAGGGCACGCCCTAGCTGGGGGGGTCAGAGCCTGGTGTTCACCTACCTGGGGGGTTGGAGCGCCTGGTGTTGACCTGTCGAGGTTCTTCAGGAGCAAAGATGGAGGAGGACGTGTGGTTGGGTCGCCTCATAGGCGCAGCGTCTTCCTCATAGCCACCGAAAAGGTTGCTGGAGGTACCACCCGGAGGCCGCAGCACTCTGCAGAGGACGGAGAGAGCGCGTTGGTTCTGAAGTGGTCAGGGGGAGCCTCCCGTCAGCCTCCCTGTCTCTCTGTTGCTCATCTGATAGTCCTGCTTCCTTCAGACGCCTCTCACCAGTATGGAAATAGTTTGACGATTAATCTCTGAACGCAGCCTTCTAGTTTGCAATAGCGTGATGGACGTGTGCACACTTGTCTGACGGCAAGATGAACAAAATCCTGTCATCATCGCCCTAATGCTACAAAAACGCAATCTAAAAATCATTAACAAAGGTTACATGAACACGGACCATTATGTATTTATGGAATTTAAATTTTTAGTGCAAACAGAAGCCTAGAAGAAAATACAGAAACCAGAGCGTGATCCGATGTGAAGTACGCACATCACGGCCGCTATCCCCCACCGCTGAGGAGGCCCGTTATGTGGTTAATAAATACGCAGAGGACCGCCCTCATAATGTCACATCCGACAGCTTATCTCTGCATTAGAAAGACATGGGCACAAGTCCGCTGACTGGCCGCTGGGCAGACAAAGGGCAGCCTGGCCTCCCCGCGGGCCGCCGCTATCGGCGGGCTGCGCGCGGACCTTCTCCGGACTTCACTTCCGCAGCCCGGCTAGCCTGGGCGTTAGCAAAGGTGCTAACTCCACTTAGTTCAGCCAGCCTACTGTCCGAAACGGAGGGTAATGACTTCGTATTTCAGTCGCCACATTGCCAACAAATAGTCTAAAGGCTAATACAGTATGCGGAAAGGAGAAGCGTTGTCGTTGACAGTTTAAAGTAAGAAAGCTAGAGCTAACGTAAGTGTTTTGAGCCAAGGGAACAGAGCTAATGCTACTTAGCAACATTAGCCCAAATAGGCTCAACTAGCCAACAGTGGATAAAAAAAAATGCATTTATATTTGTACGTCGAAATAAATACATGGTTTGGGTACCTTGAACTTGGTTTTGAAGCGTTGTCCAATCCTTGGAACATGTTGGTTGAAGTCATTGTGGCGTTGTGAGTCGACAGAACTCAGCGGACCACTTCAGCAACAGCCAGCTGGACACACTGCTTTAAGTCCGTCCTCCCTCTGACGTGGAGGGCTCTGACTGGTCAGAAGGACGTGTAGCCAATAGATCAAGTGCATTTGAGTTCCAAAGATGCCTACAGCATTTGTGATTGGCCCGTTTTAATGCCAATCACTCAATAGGTGCAGCCCATCTTTTTCGGACACACCCCTTCGAGATTCTAACCACATACTCAACAGTGGCGACGTATTATTATTTTTGTAATTATGCTGTACGATATTTTTGTTATCAACTATAAAACATACATTGTAATATTCGGTGAAATATATATGTATTGATAATCGCAGCGTGCGAGGAGGGAAACAATTGGCCGCATGCGAATTCCCTCTCTACTCGGCGATTGGAAAGCTGTCCTGTCAATCTCCTTTCTGACAAATCGTGGGGTTTGTTTTTGAGTTGACGAGGGCGTGCTGAACCGCGTGCAGAGGTGCGGGAACTGTCAGTGAGGTGCGAGCTGCCACGGAGAGTTTAGAGAACTTATGTTAAGACGAGTGTCTTTCATACCGACGAGTGTTACTCAAACAGACGACTGTCAGTCATACAGACGACTGTCAGTCATACAGACGACTGTCATTCATACAGACGACTGTCAGACACACAGACGAGCGGAAAGGTAAGGTTTTTTTTTTTACCTTTGGACTCTTTCTTACAGTTCCTCCCTGCTGTGAGATGTATTCATATATGTATATTCATACACCTTATGATGAGTAACGGTGACTTGTGGAGGAGCTGACTCAAGAGGCAGGGCTGGGATAATGAAGGATATATGGTTGTGTTTCTAGTTATGGTTGTGTTTCTAGTTATGTTTCTAGTTATGGTTGTGCTTCTAGTTATGGTTGTGTTTGTAGTTATGGTTGTGTTTCTAGTTATGTTTCTAGTTATGGTTGTGCTTCTAGTTATGGTTGTGCTTCTAGTTATGGTTGTGTTTCTAGTTATGGTTGTGCTTCTAGTTATGGTTGTGTTTCTAGTTATGGTTGTGCTTCTAGTTATGGTTGTGCTTCTAGTTATGTACCTCGGGCTGGATAACTCTGTACATTATACCCAGAAGCATGCCTTTATTTCATTATTAACATGCATATGAAACTCCTCAAACGGTTGGTAGCTATGCAGTTGGACTTGTAAGCAACCCGTTGTAATTCAATTTAAGTGGTCAAACCATCAAATAATTGTGGTGTCTCCAAAAATCCTCATAGATATAGAGATCAGACATGAGTTGTATTTAGATGAATTTATGTGACCTTAGTTTTTCAAGAGTCTGTTATGGACTCGATTCAGCCCAGGCTCGATACCAGTCGGCTCCACGTTAAGTTAGATCTTAAACTAGTCTATCACGAGTATCAGTTCAGCATTACATCCTTAAGTCTGATTAAAGTACTGCACCGTGTAGTGACAGTGGGCTGGGTTCCCTTGCTGAGACAGGATACACTAATTTATTATAAACCTATGTCGAGTATAATGTTTAGTTTGGCCTGAACCCTGGAGGTAGTGCGGTTTGATGGTGAGACCACACCATGTGAAGTACTGAACGACGTGCAATAAAACAAACGGTTCACATGCGGACAAGATAGTCTTTATAATTACAATAGACCACCAGGTCCAGTTTTATTCCCCCCAAATCAAATCGAGTGTATTTTCCCAGTGAATACCTGGTATCAGAGAGTGTTTGATGCCCAGAGTGTAAGTTAGTAGTAGTTGTGCAGAGCCTTGCTCCTCGGTGAGGGATGTCCTGACGAGGCGCTGCACCGTCAGTCGCTCGGGGAACAGGAGAACCACCACACCGTCGCGGTCCCGATTATGCTCGATTTGATCCCGTTTTGCCCATCAAACCCGTCGGATCCATGGTGAAGAGAAAGAAGAGCTCGTCCGCCACCGAGGAGCCTGAGACCGGGTAACCTGCTCCAGAAGAAGCCCTTTATCTTAAGCTCGGAGCTCAGGCTCGTTGTCGTCTCTCAAGGCGCTAAACCCAAAGGCGCTGCATTTGAATTTAGTTGAATTTCTCTACAAATGTCATAGATTCCAACATGAGGACAACCAGCCGAACACAGCGGGCGGGTTGTACTCTGTATTTAACTCTCAATAACCAGGTAGTGAGGACTAATGTGTACGGGGTGTTTTGTTGGGATGGAGAGGGATTTGAAACAAACAGCGGCGGCCATGTTGAGTGGAGACAACGTCGTCTTTAGAAGTTAATTTAGCGCTCTCTTCTCCTTTTAATGTGACATTACTTCTTTTATTGTGTTTTATTAGAATGACATTGGGCTCCAGGGAGGGGATCGGTGTCGATGGACGGAGGAATTCGTCCCGAAAGCCAGAAGGTTGTGAGGAGGAGGAGGACGGGGAGACGGGGAGCGAGGATCGCGATACAAAGGGAGACGGAGCGGAGAGCCTTCATCCATCAGCCGCAGGCAGCCCGGGGCTCCCCGGCCCGGTGCCCCCCGGCCCGGTGCTGACCCAGCCCGGACCCGGCTCGGCACCACCGCCCCTAACCTCCACTGAACCCACTCCCCCGAGTCACGACCAGCATCATTTTCTCCGATCCAGCGTTCGTCCTCCGAGCAAGCGGATCCGGAAGGACTCGGTCGGCCCGGCCGGCGACGGGCCCGGTGGGGCAAGGTCCAGAGGTAACACCGGTGATCACTTGTTAATCTTGGCTTTAGGGTTCATTCCCCGGTAATTACGTAGAGAATTACGTGTATCGCAGGCTGCGATTTGCTGCAATTGTCGGTGGTCTAGTACTCCCTGCGTCGGCGGGTTGTTGAG
This sequence comes from Pollachius pollachius, assembly GCF_949987615.1. NCBI lineage: Eukaryota > Metazoa > Chordata > Actinopteri > Gadiformes > Gadidae > Pollachius > Pollachius pollachius. Next base: position 23,637,287 of record NC_136944.1, on the reverse strand, counting down.
AGAACTATTGTCTGCTTGAATTGGTTCCCAGTTAAACACCATTTTCTATATAAATATGTGTAGGACAGGGAGGGAAATGTAGGAACAGAATTAACCTTTGTACGATTTGTGCATCTGCCAGCTCGCTTTTTGCACAATTATAATCCTCTTAGAAAGTGCCAATGCATTGTCATATACAATAACTTGCATGTATTTGGGAGACTTTAACTACTGCAGGGAATGTCAAAGATTTGATACGAATTGTTAACATTTTTCTTATTATTTTGTAATACAAGAAACGCATTCTTGTTGTTGTATACTTTGTAGAAATGTAGGGTTTAAGAACACCACCATAGTCCAGATGATGTCTTCCTCATCCTCTCTCTGAATGCAATGCGCCCCATCTCTCCATCGGACGGTAGACATAGCTGGCTCATTTTATACTGACACATTTTGGGATGGAAAACCATCTCAAGGATTAGTAATCTACTACTTAGTAACTTGTCTTTGGTGGGTAGCCCTGACAGCTATGTGACCCTAAACCACTGCGCTATGTGTAGTAATTAAGTAAAACAACTTCTGGCAATGAAGTTAAGTATGAGTGGTAGTGTGTTTTTACTGTCTTGGCAGTCAAAGCCCTCTTACTGGCTCTCACTGACCATTGTAACTAGCTTCATTACCAAACACAAGTGTCGCAAATTAGGGACACAGTATAATTCATGCAGCTAGTGTCCCTGAAGATCAGTCTAGTCACCACACAGCTATAATCCACCAAACAGATGACCGGTGGCTTTGTGCTATGCTGTAAATAATATCATAATATTATGACTCAAATATAGGTCAAACGTGTAATCTGGCTCTCTCATATATAAATATAACCAAGTATAAATATTGCCATGCACTTTCTTTTGCATTTTCCTTTTTTATAAAGGAAAACGTTTACCTGCAGACCTTAGAAGAAGATTTGTCTCTCACAACGTTGCTTTTGAAGTTTGTTGGAACTAATCCATCTAAATAGCTCCATGCTGCTCTGCTGTGATGCTACTTAACTAGTACATCTAACTAGCTTCATGTTAACTAGCTTCCCTGGACTGTGCATGCCAGCTTCTTCATCCTAAATCAGTTTGGTCTCTGGGGTTGCTGTTGGAGGTTTCTGCGGTTCCTCACAGCAGTTTGGATCGAGTTATTGCTGAAGTGAGGGAGGAACGCTGACCTGATTCTGGTGGTAGGAAGGTGAACTTAGGGGTCAACAGAGGGGTCAATTTAGGGGTCAACAGAGGGGTCAACAGCTGTATGTCAAGGTGTTGTTTCATGCATTTCGCATCGGTAGTGTTGGGGCCAGATTCTGTAAGCCATTCATGGTTCGTGCAGATAAAGGAAAGTAAAGGTTGTGTTGTGAACAGCGTATTGCTGGCTCGTCTGCTGCTGTCTGCTGGAGTTGTGGGCTATGGTTTGGCTATTCGAGGGTTACCTTGTTTTCAAGTTGTTTTTGGATCGGTGCTCGCTTTTGGACCAGGCTGAAGAAGCCCCATGATGGCGTCCATCTCCCCTCTCGAACCTCTGGCAGAGCTGACGGGTGGAGGCGAAATCTGTCCGTGTGCACACTGATGGTTCCAACTCTGTCTTTGCTACTGTGTCTCTCGGTCAGGTTGACGTTCCTAGACAAGAGGAAATGGGTCTCAAATGTGTTATTTTGCGTTTCATATCATTTTTCACATTAAGTGTGTGTGTGTGTGTTGTCCCCTCCCCCCAAGGTGCAGAGGGTGGCTCGTCCTCCCAGGGTGCCTCGGGGCCGTCCGGCTCTGCTGCGGGGGCCGCGGCCGGGGGGGTGTCCAAGGCGTCCAGGGGCCCGGCCGACAAAGAGGAGCAGGCGGGGAACCAGAAGAGGGCCCGGCGCCAGTGGGAGTCCTGGAGCGCAGAGGACAAGAACAGCTTCTTCGAGGGGCTGTACGAGGTAGGCTGCTTCTCTAGAGGCTGGACGAGGTAGGCTGCTTCTCTAGAGGCTGGACGGTAGGCTGCTTCTCTAGAGGCCGGACGGTAGGCTGCTTCTTTAGAGGCTGTACGAGGTAGGCTGCTTCTCTAGAGGCTGTACGAGGTAGGCTGCTTCTCTAGAGGCTGGACGGTAGGCTGCTTCTCTAGAGGCCGGACGGTAGGCTGCTTCTTTAGAGGCCGGACGGTAGGCTGCTTCTCTAGAGGCTGGACGGTAGGCTGCTTCTTTAGAGGCCGGACGGTAGGCTGCTTCTTTAGAGGCTGTACGAGGTAGGCTGCTTCTCTAGAGGCTGTACGAGGTAGGCTGCTTCTCTAGAGGCTGGACGGTAGGCTGCTTCTCTAGAGGCCGGACGGTAGGCTGCTTCTTTAGAGGCCGGACGGTAGGCTGCTTCTCTAGAGGCTGGACGGTAGGCTGCTTCTTTAGAGGCCGGACGGTAGGCTGCTTCTCTAGAGGCTGGACGGTAGGCTGCTTCTCTAGAGGCTGGACGGTAGGCTGCTTCTCTAGAGGCTGGACGGTAGGCTGCTTCTCTAGAGGCTGGACGGTAGGCTGCTTCTCTAGAGGCTGGACGGTAGGCTGCTTCTCTAGAGGCTGGACGGTAGGCTGCTTCTTTAGAGGCCGGACGGTAGGCTGCTTCTCTAGAGGCCGTACGGTAGGCTGCTTCTTTAGAGGCCGTGCGGTAGGCTGCTTCTTTAGAGGCCGTGCGGTAGGCTGCTTCTTTAGAGGCCGTGCGGTAGGCTGCTTCTTTAGAGGCCGTGCGGTAGGCTGCTTCTTTAGAGGCCGTGCGGTAGGCTGCTTCTTTAGAGGCCGTGCGGTAGGCTGCTTCTTTAGAGGCCGTGCGGTAGGCTGCTTCTTTAGAGGCCGGACGGTAGGCTGCTTCTTTAGAGGCCGTACGGTAGGCTGCTTCTTTAGAGGCCGTACGGTAGGCTGCTTCTTAAGAGGCTGTACGGTAGGCTGCTTCTTTAGAGGCCGTGCGGTAGGCTGCTTCTTTAGAGGCCGTGCGGTAGGCTGCTTCTTTAGAGGCCGTGCGGTAGGCTGCTTCTTTAGAGGCCGTGCGGTAGGCTGCTTCTTTAGAGGCCGTGCGGTAGGCTGCTTCTTTAGAGGCCGGACGGTAGGCTGCTTCTTTAGAGGCCGTACGGTAGGCTGCTTCTTTAGAGGCCGTACGGTAGGCTGCTTCTTAAGAGGCTGTACGGTAGGCTGCTTCTTAAGAGGCCGTGCGGTAGGCTGCTTCTTTAGAGGCCGGACGGTAGGCTGCTTCTTTAGAGGCCGTACGGTAGGCTGCTTCTTTAGAGGCTGTACGGTAGGCTGCTTCTTTAGAGGCCGTACGGTAGGCTGCTTCTTTAGAGGCTGGACGGTAGGCTGCTTCTCTAGAGGCTGGACGGTAGGCTGCTTCTCTAGAGGCTGGACGGTAGGCTGCTTCTTTAGAGGCTGTGCGGTAGGCTGCTTCTTTAGAGGCCGGACGGTAGGCTGCTTCTCTAGAGGCCGGACGGTAGGCTGCTTCTCTAGAAGCTGGACGGTAGGCTGCTTCTTTAGAGGCTGGACGGTAGGCTGCTTCTCTAGAGGCTTTACGGTAGGCTGCTTCTCTAGAGGCTTTACGATAGGCTGCTTCTCTAGAGGCTGGACGGTAGGCTGCTTCTCTAGAGGCTGGACGCTAGGCTGCTTCTTTAGAGGCTGTACGCGGTAGGCTGCTTCTTCGAGGGGATTATTATTGAAGAAGACTTGGAACACTGGAGATCAGTCTTTCTAGCCTTACAATAAATTGTCGCACATGCAATTCTCTCATCATATCTGTGTTAATATTTCACAACACATCGGATCTTGTACGTGTATTGTTGACTTCTGCTGCCTAGTCTTAGGGGAATTCTATTGTCTTGGTTTCAAGACGATGGCCAAACCAAAGTCTTTGAGGCAGCCTGTGTGACGCCTCCTCCTTCCTCCCTCCTCCTTCCTCCCCCAGCATGGGAAGGACTTTGAGGCCATCCAGAACAACATCGCCATGAAGTACAAGAAGAGGGGCAAGCCGGCCAACATGGTGAAGAACAAGGAGCAGGTCCGCCACTTCTACTACCGCACCTGGCACAAGATCTCCAAACACATCGACTTCGCCAACGGTGAGTGTTCACCGCCCAGAGGCCCCCGCTCCCCCAGAGGCCCCAGGGCCCCCGCTCCTCCAGAGGCCCCAGGGCCCCCACTCCCCCAGAGGCCCTAGGGCCCCCGCTCCTCCAGAGGCCCCAGGGCCCCCGCTCCTCCAGAGGCCCCAGGGCCCCCGCTCCTCCAGAGGCCCCAGGGCCCCCACTCCTCCAGAGGCCCCAGGGCCCCCACTCCTCCAGAGGCTCCCAGTCTCCCCCCTCAGTCTGAATGCCGGAGTCCAGACATCAGCGTTCACCTAGACTCTGCTTAGCCCCCCCCCCCCCCCCCCCTTATATCTATAATTCTTTATCGTCCCCCGGGGATCATTGTGATTGAACATTAGTGAGACAGACAGAACTCCATCCAGTCTAGTCTCCGGTGGTGCTGGAGTGTTCCTCCATCAGAGGAGGCCTGGGTGGGGGGCGGGGGCCCGGCGAGGAGGGCGGGGCCCCAGCTCGCTGGAGGAGAAGGAGCGCCTGGCGGAGGCCGTCATGGGAACGTGTGCCTTGTGCAGAGCTTTATGGCAGAGATAAGGAGCGATATGCAGACCGGGACCTGGACTGTTGGACCGTCTCACCGTTGGTTCTCTGCACCATGTCTGTGCGTTGTAATGAGCCGTAACGTGTGTTGTAGTGAGCTGTAACGTGCGTTGTAAAGAGCCGTAACGTGCGCTGTAATGAGCCGTAACGTGCGCTGTAATGAGCCGTAACGTGCGCTGTAATGAGCTGTAGTGCGTGTCCTCTGTGCAGTGTACACCCGGGTGCTGAAGAAGTCCTCCCAGGAGCTGTACGGACTCATCTGCTACGCCGAGCTGCGCAAGAAAGTAGGAGGACGTGAGTGGAGACGCCTTCAGTGGAGATAGAAGATCATCATGCTGCGGGACACTGGGGTCAGTCCTGAAGCACGCCTTGTTATTCACGCTGCTCTCTCTCCCCCCCACAGTCATGGACGATAAGAATGTGACGAAGCTCAACGAGCTCATCCAGCATGGGTAAGTCGTGTGTGTGTGTGTGTGTGTGTGTGTGTGTGTGTGTGTGTGTGTGTGTGTGTGTGTGTGTGTGTGTGTGTGTGTGTGTGTGTGCGCGTGCGTGCCCCCACTAACAGCTCCTGTGTGTCTGAGCAGTGCCACCACGGTGCGCTCCAAGGGAAGGAACCTGCGGATCAAAGCCCCGATGTGCCGGGCCCTGAAGAAGCTGTGTGACCCGGACGGTGAGCATGAGGACGCGTTGAAACTCCTCCCCCGACCCTAGTCCCCCGGGTTAGGGTGGGGGGTTCCCGGGTTCCACCGGTAGCCGATGAGAGGGAGGCGCGAGAACACCCCAGCGTAGTGTTCTCCCGTGTCGGTGCAGCATGGCGCAGGCTGTGTGAAGGACTGCTGAACAGGTGCAGGGAGCAGAGACTGGGGCATAGTAGTGATGGGACTGTATGTTAATTCAGTGCGGTCTAAAGGGAGGGAGTGAAACCTTTTCACAGCATTGAGGACCGAATGGTGGGGACACACAATGCCACAATAAAAGCCCCCCTATTTGATCAGGGCTGTCACTTCCTGGGACGGGCGGTGGTCTGTCCGTGCTCCATGGAGAAACAGCCTTCGTTCATGATGGGGATGGAGGTCATCCCAGGATGTTCCAGCCTTTTTCTGGTGTCCTAGGGTCCGGGCGTCTGGGTTTAACGTCGGCGCTCCGGTTGTAATGGTCTGTTATGGACGTTCAGATGAACCAGAAACAACAGCAGAGGGGGTGCCCTCCACTCTAGTGCCCTCTGTAGGACACTACATGGGCTCGCTTCCCCTAAATAACTTCTGCGTCAGCCTGACAATAATAGTATTTACTGACACAAAGAATCTCGCTAGTTGGTGAATGTTTCCAGATCTTTAATCTCCTATTGAGCGTATTGAGTGTTGCTCTAATGTTGCTTTGAGTGTATGGAGTGTTGCTTGCTCTTTAAAGAGCCCCTATTATACCACTTTTCTGGTCTTAATTCCTCATTAATGACTCCTATAGAGCAACCTGAAACGAATCACAGCACAAAAAACGATGTCGATTTTTGGGAAACTCTTCCTCTCATCTGGGCGCTTTCAGCGTTCTCTGTCAACACTCGGCTTCGTCCTTCTCTGCCCCTCGCCCCCCTCCTGCCAACCCCACTCCGTTGTGATTGGTTAACTTCCGGAAGAGCATGTTGCAGCACCATACATGGAAAATCCGGATTGTTCCACGTAGATAAATCCCGGAAATTTGAACAAGGGAATGGCGACCGGCGTCCCTAGTGTTTAGCGCTCTGCACAGCCAGCCAGCAGGGAACACGTCTAAATGCCTGTACGTCATTATTTGACACTTTAGTATGGTTAAACATGACTATAAATCATTAGAACAACGTTTATAGGTCATAAAAGTCGAAAAAGCATAATAGGTGCTCCTTAATGTGTGGCAGGGTGTATTGAGTGTTGCTTGCTCCTTAATGTGTGGCAGGGTGTATTGAGTGTATGGAGCCTCATGGTGTTGTCCCCCCCTCCAGGGATGAGTGAGGAGGAGGACCAACGGCCCGCCCGCCTCCCCCTGAAGGTGGCCGTGGAGCTGCAGCCGCGCACCAACCACTCCTGGGCCCGCGTCCAGAGCCTGGCCCACAACCCGCGCCTCAGGTCAGCGCCGGGGGGCCATGCACTACAGACCCTCTGCTCACTACAGACCCGCACAAGGGAGCGATGGGTGGAGGCGCATGTGAACGGTTTGACCGCTCACATGCGCTGCTGCTCCACAACCACCGAGTCACGAGTTTAGAAAGCAGACGTCTCGCCGAGCGCAGGCGATGGGAACGGTGAAGTTAGTGTGACGAGACGGCGTCAGGAGGAACAAGCTATGCTAGCCTTTTCGTTGTTTTTCCGGAACATTTAATTTCTACAAGCTGTTCCTCCATGTCAGGAGACCCCCCCCCCCCCCCCCCCCCACGTAAAGTGAGCTGGGTTCAGTCAGACGCGTCTCTTAGGCTGGGCCGTGTTCCGGGTGGCCGGATCCTCAGTGTCGGGGGACTGTAGTACCGGCCGGGGGTCTTGTCTCTCCTGCGCTGTGGCCCTAACCTCGTCCGATGCTTTCTGCAGTTAATGCACATTGTCTTGATATGTCCTTGTTTATTTTTTTATGTACTTTTAAATGGACTCTCTGCTGTTGGTGTTCGATGTATACACAATTTACAATTTACCTTTAATTCTTGCAAAAGTGGTGTATGGTTCCATGTGTTATTATTTCTTCACTGTTTCCGTGTGGAGCCCATTGAGCTGCCTGCGTGTATGAAGGCGCTCTAAACCTCGCCCTGTCCCTCCCCCAGGATGATGGTGGAGCTCCACCGCACCGTGGCCAGCCTCATCGAGTACCTCAAGCACAAGTGGGCCTTCCACGACGAGCGCATCGTATCCTCACGCCCGCACCGCTCCACGGCCATGGGGGGGGGGTGGAACCCGGGGATCACGGGGGGCTGACCCCTGACCCCCGGGAGGAGCTGGGAGGGCTGGGGTCACAAAAGGAGAGACCAGGGCCTGATGAAGGGAACGGGTCTGAACGGGCAGCGTTTTGTGAATCACTAACCCTGGACCTGTCCGGTCTGATAGAATCTGTTTCAGGTTATTATAGGTTAATGATCTGCTGAAGCTCTGGCCACATCCCGTACCCCCCCCCCTCTGTGTTTCCACTCCTTGACCCCGCCCCTAGCTGAAGAGTCTGCGGGAGCGGGATGCTCTGGAGGGCCCTGCGGGCCCCGGGGCCCTCCCGCCGGGCCGGCCCCGGGCGGAGGAGCTGTTCCTGTACCCGGCGGAGTGCAGCACGGTGACGGCGCTGCCGGGCGTGGCCCGGGTGGTGCACTCCAAGGCCTCCTGCACCGTCCACTGGCAGGAGAGCGGCCGGCCCGGGGCGGGGGCGCGGCCCGGGGCCAAGGACCTGCAGCCCGCCCAGATCCTGGGCATCCACGGCCGGGGGGGGCCCCGGGCCGGGCGGGGGGCCGACCCCCGGCGGGCCGAGCCCCCGCCCGCCTCCGACCTGCCCGCCGAGCCGGGGGGGGAGGAGAGGAAGGCCCCGCCCCCCGGGGCCCCTCCCCCCTCCCAGCCGAGCTCGGGGCCCAAGATGGAGACGGGGAACGGGGAGGGGCCCGACCCCCCCGAGGAGGCGGGCGGCGGGCCCCCGGGGGCCCCCTCGCCCGGTAACGAGAGGCGCCCCTGCGGCGGCGCGGAGGACACGCCCGCCGCCGCCGCCGCCTCCCCAGACGCCAAGCCCCCGGGGGCCCGCGGCGAGGAGGGCGGGGCCCCGCGGCCCCCCAGCGCGCTGGAGGAGAAGGAGCGCCTGGCGGAGGCCATCAGGGAGGGGGGCTGGAGCCGGGGGGGGGCAGACGGCGTGACGCTGGCCGAGCTCTACCTGATGCTGGGGCGGCCCAGCAAGCTGCAGCTGGAGTACGAGTGGCAGCCGGCCCCGCCCGCCCCTGACCCCGCCCCCACCCCTCAGCCACGCCCCTCCAGCGCCAACCAGGTGCTGCGCTGCCTGCTGAGGCTGGTGGCCACCGAGGTCAACCCCAAGCCGCTGGTACGTACTGGGCGGTACTAGGTGGTACTGGTTGTACTGGTACTGTGGTACTGGGTGGTACTGGTTGTACTGGGTGGTACTGGGTGGTACTGTGGTACTGGGTGGTACTGGTTGTACTGGGTGGTACTGGTTGTACTGGTACTGTGGTACTGGGTGGTACTGTGGTACTGGGTGGTACTGGTTGTACTGGTACTGTGGTACTGGGTGGTACTGTGGTACTGGGTGGTACTGGTTGTACTGGGTGGTACTGGGTGGTACTGGTTGTACTGGGTGGTACTGGGTTGGACTGGGTGGTACTGGGTTGGACTGGGTGGTATTGGGTGGTACTGGGTTGGACTGGGTTGGCTCTCTGACCCCTGTCCTGTTCTGTGTTCTCTGTGCCCCCCCCCCAGGCTCCAGAGCAGGGCTCCAGCGCCCCGTCCCCCCTCAAGCTGCCCCAGGAGGAGCAGAGCCAGGCCCTCACCCCCCCGGGGAAGGGCCCCGCCCCCGCCGTCCGCAGCCCGGGCTGTGGCCGCCAGCCCCCCTCCCTTCGGGGGCCCAAGGCCCTCATGCCCAATGCCGCCGCCGGTACGTCAGTTCAGTGTACAGATGTAGACGTCACGACGCAGGTTATTGGTAATGACGTCAACGGACTCCATTTAAACCGCGCTTCCCTAACCAGGGGCCCATCAAAGCCCCTTACAATACTAGCTCCCATCCACCCCTTCATGCACACATCCACACACACCGACGGCGGAGTCAGCCCCGCAGGGCGACAGCCAGCTGGTCAGGAGCAGTCAGGGCGGGGCGCCTCGCCCAGGGACACCTCAACACCTCGAGCCGGAATCGAACTAGCAACCTTTCACTTGCCAGCCAACCCGCACTACCTCACGAGACACATGCCGCCCCCGTCCATGAGATGATAAAAACGTCATTATCCTAAACGTAGACTTCATACTGTCTCCCCCCGTCTCAGTCCCGTGTTGCTCTCTGTCCCTCCACAGGGGGGCGCCACCTGCCCCGCTCCCTGCTGGGCGCGGTGCCGGGCGGAGACTCGGAGGGCGGGGTGTTCGCCATCCCCACCACGCTGCCGCCCAACAGCTCCCGACACTCCCGGATGTTCTCCCCCAACAAGGAGGCCCAGCTGGCCTTCAGGCAGCAGCTGGACTCCATCAGCGTAAGGCTCCCCCCCCCCCCCCGAGGGGCCGACGACACACACCCTCACCTCTAGGAGGCTTCCTGCCCTGTTATGGTGTTCCCCGGTGTCTCGTGTTTCCCAGACGCAGCAACATGAGCACACTGTTCTCCAACCCGGAAAATCCTTAGATGGCTTCAGTTTGTTTTACATACATATCAATAATTAGGAAAAATATCAAATGTCTGTGAGCAGATAAAAGCTTCCAGTGTTTCCTCAGAACTTCCTTGGAACGACTGAAGGATCCGAATCCTATTGATAATGTTGTGGACTGGATGAACGCTCCAGTATGACTCGGTGGCTGTACTGTAGAAGGCTGACGGTGTTTCCCTCCTCCAGATGCAGTCCGACCTGTTCCTATCCAAGCAGAAGAAACCCCGCAGCAGACAGCTCCGCAAGCCCCTGGTGGTTCAGGTGAGACACGCCCTCCATCCCCAGCAGGCTCAGGATGGGTCAGGTACGCTGAGCAGGCTCAGGATGGGTCAGGTACAATAAGCAGGCTCAGGGTGGGTCAGGTACAATAAGCAGGCTCAGGGTGGGTCAGGAACGATGAGCAGGCTCAGGATGGGTCAGGTACGATGAGCAGGCTCAGGATGGGTCAGGTACGATGAGCAGGCTCCGGGTGGTTCAGGTCAGACACGTCCACTGTAAAAAAATTGATGTTTTTCACTCATGTCAGCTTCAAAGATTAAAATGTATTCCCACTGGCACCAGGAAAGCAGTACCTGATGAAAGGTTGATATGTGCCCTGTAACGGCTCCATGTACCCGTTCTATCTCTATAATAGCCTCTCTATGGTGTGTGTTTCTACAATGTCTCTCTGTGTCCTCAGAGGACCCTGTTGCCGCGGACCACCGGGGACACGCCCCCCCACGTCTGCTCCTTCTCCATCCTGTCCAACTCCTCCGCCGCAGGTACAGGGGGCGGGACTTCCTGCTGGGCTCAGGCCGTTAGCACCTGAAGCTCCGGCTGGCTGTTTGTTTTCTTCTCTTTCCTTTATTTGTTTGTTCCTTCTTTCTTTTCACTCTTTTCATCCTTCTTTCCTTCTTGCTTCCTTCCTTCCTTGGCTCACTTCCTGTTTCTTCTTACAGGAACCGGCTCCTTCCGGCCAATCCAGACGCGCCTGGCCCCCACGTCCCGCCCCCTCCCCTCCAAGGCGCCTCCTGCCAACCCGAGCCTCTCGCGTACGAGCAGCATGAACCCTCATGTGTTCATACATCATACATGGAACCAAACCTCATGTGTTCATACATTACATTCACGCTACAACCCAATGATTTGCTATATTATTATCATTAATATTATTGTTAATATTCTGCGGTTAATTTCTCAGGTGCGATTGACCTGGCAGCCAAGTCTGCAGGCATCATCCCGGCCAGCCCCTCTCGGGAGGGGTCCTCGGACCTGGGGGGCCACGCCCTGCTCGGCCCCGCGGCCGATGGGGACGGGGACCTCCGCCCGGACCTCCGCCCGGGCCCCGGCCTGCTGCAGCACAACGGCCCCGAGGTAGGGCTTCCCTGGGGCCCCCAGGCCTCTAGGCTGGCTGTAGCCAGACCCAGCTCGGTCCACGACCGAGCTGGGTCTGGCTACAGCCAGACCCAGCTCGGTCCACGACCGAGCTGGGTCTGCGGAGACGCTGTCACACCAAAATTGTACCGCCTACTTAATCCGCGTTCGAAACATTACGTCATCGTTCGACGCGATTGTCCGTTGCCAGGCAACGTTCGACGCGATCGTCCGTTGCCAGGCAGGTTTCAAAAAACATTTGCGCTCATGTTTCCAAAGACGAAATAACATAATACAGATAACACTTGTTTTTACTTTATATTTGCATTGTATTGAATTTAGCTAGTAAACTGAGTGTTTAAAGTGTATCATAGTCTAGCTAGCTTATGTTAATACACTCAGTTTACTAGCTAAATGCGATTAAACAGTTAAATACAATACAAATATAAAGTTAGCAACGCTTATAAATGTCATTTGTAAAATAAGTTCTGTTTAATGTTATTTCGTCTTGTGACGCTCAATGAATGTTCGCGAATGTTCATGAACCTTCCTATGTCATTGTTCGACGCGATCGTCCGTTGCCAGGCAACGTTCGACGCGATCATCTGTTGCCAGGCAGGTTTGGAATTTTGAACGCGGATTACGTAGGCGGTACAATTTTCGTCCCCGGTACAATTTTGGTTCGACACCTTGCTGTCATTTTCTTCAGCACGAGAGGCGTGACCATCGGGCCATAGTTCAAATGACTCTGTACACGATTGGCTGCTTGCCGTCGCTTCCCTGTCGTCATTGTGGTAAACCAGCCAATAACGCGCCAGGGGGAGAAGCCAGCATGGTGATTGGCTCCCGCAAAAACGTATCGGAAGCAGAAAGAAATGTATTGCTCCTCTCCAGACCCTTCTGCAGGGCGGACTCAAACCAAATGCAGCTTTTCTTAATCATTATTAAGGTGGGTTCACACCAAACGCGAAGGGGCGACACGATCCCACACAAAGTGAACGTAGAGACGCGAATCGGGCGAATTATTCGCTCGAGATCACCGGCGACAAGTTTTGATTTGTCGCGCCACACTTTCGCCCTGCACAGAGCGCGAGCGCGTTCACCAGGATTTGTAGCGCAACAAATTCGCTCGAGTTGAAATATTTCAACCTTGCCGCGAAATTCGCGTGATGACAGCCAATCAGCGTTCAGCCGGCCAACCGTTCCCTGCAGCGCAGTCCGGGGTGAACCGCAGCACATTCGCCTGGCA
>NC_136944.1:23464700-23622200 GCF_949987615.1 Pollachius pollachius | reverse complement strand
CCCAGCTCCTCCTCCTGGTACCAGCTCCTCCTCCTGGTACCAGCTCCGCCTCATGGTACCAGCTCCTCCTCCTCTCCCAGCTCCTCCTCCTGGTACCAGCTCCTCCTCCTGGTACCAGCTCCTCCTCATGGTACCACTCCTCTCTCTGCTCCCCAGCCAGCCTGGTGTCTCCTGATAAGGGCCGGCGGCCGTGCCCCTCTGGGCCCTCCAGCGGGACCGCCCTGCTGGGGCCGAGCCTCCTGGACTGCAACTCCCACGACTCCTTCCAGTCCCGGGGCCTCCCGGACGTGGCCGAGGTGAGGAGCCCCTCCCGCCCGGGGCCCGACGCCCTCCGGTCTGCGTGTTCGGGGGTTTTACCTGTTCTTAGACTTAAGACTAGTATAAGAAGTTTCCTCGCTCCTCTTAATCGGTCTGTATCCAAATCATGGACCCGTTCTCAGAGGCTTCATGGAAACCCTCCGCCTCGTGCCCACTGCACCGTCTGTCAAAGGACGTCTGAAGGCGTGGCTGACGGACGGGGGCGCTTTCCTGGGTCGTCAGAGCCCGAGTCGTGTCACAGTGCTTGAATTTGAATACGCGATCTGATTGGATGACGGATCCATCGCTGCCGAAAAAGTTGGAACATTTTTCAACTTTTAGACGGCGCCGACGGATCCATCGGAACGGACGGATCCACAATGCATGCATGCAATGCGTCCGTCCCCATTCAAAGTCAATGGGGACCCGTCAACGGACGGCGCAGTGGGCACGAGGCGTTAGTGGACCAGCAGTGGTCCTGCTGGTCAGCTGGTGTGGATCTGAGCCCCGCGTTCCTAAGTGAACCGCATGGTAAAACTCACTGAAGCCTCTTCCAAGGGGTCTGAGGGATTCGTCCAAAGAGAGGAACAGGTCTCCAGTGAGCGACCGCAGGCGTGTTCAGAGACACTGCATGGTGCTGATGTTAAAGCTGATGGGATACTGGTGTGATGCTGATGTTAAAGCTGATGGGATACTGGTGTGATGCTGATGTGATGCTCTGCTGTGTGACAGATGGACAGCCAGCTGGCCTGCATGATGAGCGAGAGCAGCGTGGACTACATCGCCCGCTTCAACGACCTCGCCCAGGAGCTGGCCGTGACGGAGCCCTCACTCCCACCTCCACCCTGAGAACCACCCTCCACCTCCTCCACCCTGAGAACCACCCTCCACCTCCTCCACCCTGAGAACCACCCTCCACCACCCTGAGAACCACCCTCCACCTCCTCCACCCTGAGAACCACCCTCCACCTCCTCCACCCTGAGAACCACCCTCCACCTCCTCCACCCTGAGAACCAACCAGCCCTCCCTCTCCACCTCCACCTTCTCCCCCCTCCAAGTCGGCAATCAGAGCCCTGCCCTCATCGCCTCTGCCCCGGCGTGGTTCTAAAGCGACCAGCGAGACGCCGTTTGGTTTCACTGAAGTCTCCTTCGGCGGTGAAGACGCCCTTTCAAAGAACGCCGACGCCAGACCCGCTGAGCTCACCGGAGCGGCCGGCTCTTCATCAGACCTCTTCTGGACCATCGTCAATCTGAAGGTCGCGTCACGACCCGGTTCCTGGTAACAAGCCAACATACCATCAGCTATTCTTCAGTAGAAGAAGGTCCTACAGACCATAATAGTCACCTGCTGAACCACAGGAGGTGAGCAACAGCAGAGAGATGTTTGGGGAAGGCCTCCAGCTCCAGTGAAGTGCCTCCTCCCTATTGGCTGATCAGGCCAGCAGAGAACCAGCGACGGCCTTCTGTACTTCAGTGCTATATGAATGTTGACCAGCGGTGCCACGCCCACAACTCATCCCTACGTCAGGAGGCAACGAGAAGAAACGGAATATCTCCAGGAGAGATTTGGTCTTTGTTCAGATCACCGGCTGAACTCCTTCTCTGCTCGTGAATCGCTTCACGTGAGGATTCCTACAGAGCCAATGTTTTGGAGAGGACTGGATGTCTGCGCTGAGGAAACATCCTCCTCCACCCTGTGCGTTTGTGTCATCGTATCACAGCTCCACTCTGACTGGACTGGGGAAGAATATGACGGACGGACAGGAAGTAGAGCTTCATCAAGTCTAGCGCACCGCTCCCGAGCCTATGAACGATTCGATTGCGATCTGATGCAGTCTCAGTTCTGGGATAGAGCTAAAGAAATGTTTGTATTTTGATATCTGGAGTGTTGTGGGACTAGACCTTCCCTCGTATGTCTAACATACTAGCAGTCAGAGGGATTTCACATAACCAGCATGAGCCAGTGCAAGTTAACTTTAGTGCATCATCTTTGCCAATATGTTCACTTTCCAATACATTCATTTCCAAAACGTTGTTTTTGTCAAAGGGAGTTTTTCAAAGCACTGTTGAGCTCTTTTTGAATTTGTAACTTCTAGACGGTGAAATGTGAAGTGTCTCGCAGCTTGGAGGCTCAGTTTCGGGCCCTTTTCTGTCCAGAGTGTAAAGAAGTTTAAAGGGAAATCGGAGATCAGATTTTAGATTCCTGGTTGTATCAAAGGACTCGTCTGTCCAGGCGTGCGCTCGGTTCCTCCGATGTTGAATTGTAAATAACGATTCCAGTATTCACTGCGCTTTTGTAACATAATGTAAATTATTTGAATTATTTATTAACAATTTCAGAAAGGTTATGTTTTAAATTAAGATGACCTCCAAAAAGCAAAGTTTGTTCAGTTTGTAAAAAGTGGTTTTTATTCTGTATAAAATGGTTCTAAACAACATGTCTACCCTTGTGTCTAGCCTGCTAGCTGTGGATAGGAGACTAGAAAGTGAGGACATCGTTATACATCTTGGGTCAGTATCTTTAATGTTTTCCAATTAAAAGCAGGACATTAGTGGCAGAACTCACGCCGTGCAGCTTTAGCGTGACCTTATCTAAAGGTCTTAGTTTCAGGAAGTCTTTAGACCAACAGGACGAGTAGTCACTAGCAGGTGGTAGCCAGAGAAACCAAAGGCGATGGAACCGGAGTGGCTGATGTTGACACGAGTCACATGACTATCATATGACGATATGATCGGTCGAGTCACATGACTCAGACCGCTCCACCGAACACGGTTATAGGAGCATGAATATTAGACCTAGACATTAAACACACCAGAGTAGAAGCCGTCTCACATCAATCATGGACATGAGGTTCATGTTTCTCCTCCTGCTCCTCCTGCTTCCGGCCGCTGCTCCTTGCGAGCGCGCATCGCCATGACCTTGAAGAAGAGGGCGGGGCACAGCGTGCGCAGGTAGAGCGCCACGGCGGCCAGCGGCCCGGCCAATACGACGTCTTTGCTCCGCCTCCGGACCGCCTCCAGGACGGCACGCGCCACGTCCGCGGGGTCGCGACCCATCGCCGTGGTCCGGTCCAGGACTAGAGCCGGGGGGGGGGGGGTGTAGGGGTCTATGGGTTAGGAAGGCTTGACGGATGCTACGACGACTTAAGGTGTACAACGACCCACATCATCGGCTCAGTGGTTGGTTTTAAATCTGGGATCACTAAGGAGACCGCCGCTATTTCAATAAAGTTATTTCAACCATTTCACTCAAGCACTAAAGGTTATTCTGTTGACTGCCCTCATAAAATTATTTTTTAATAGAATCCTTTGGCTCTTAAAGACACACTGATGTGTGGAAGCTTTAAATGGTGTTTAAAGCTTCTCTATGCTGAACCAGCTCCAGCTCCAGCTCCTGATCCTCCTCCTCCTCCCTCCCTCCCTCCTCCTCCTCCTCCTCCTCCTCCCCCCCTTCCTCCTCACCTCCGTACTGCGAGCCGTCCCCCGTCAGGGCGTTGCGTGACAGGTTGGTGCGGATGTACCCGGGGCTGATCACGCTGACCTCCAGCCCGTAGCGCTCCACCTCCGCCCGCAGGCAGTCGAAGTAGGCCTGGGTGGCGTGTTTGGACGCGGCGTCTGGCGGGAGAGGAGCGGCGGTCAGAAACACTCTGGTGGGCGGTTAGCTCCGCCTCAACACGGCGCTCTCAGCGGGGACTCACAGGCCGAGCGGTGCGGGATGGCGATCCGCCCCTGGATGCTGCTGATGACCACAACATGGCCGCTCCGCCGCCGCACCATGGAGGGCAGCAGGGCTGAGGAGGAGGAGCAGAAGGGGAAGTGAGGAGGAGGAGAAGGGGAGGAGGAGGAGGGGGAGAGAGAGGAGGTGAGGAGGAGGAGGGGGAGGAGGGGAGGTGAGGAGAACGAGGTGAGGAGGGGAGGTGAGGAGGAGGAGGCAGAAGGGGAGGTGAGGAGGAGGAGGGGGAGGAGGGGAGATGAATGGGGGGTGAGGAGAACGAGGTGAGGAGGAGGAGGGGAGGTGAGGTGAGGAGGAGGTCAGGAGGAGGGGAGGTGAGGAGGAGGAGGAGGAGGAGAGGGGGGGAGGAGGAGAAGGGGAGGTGAGGAGGAGGGGAGGTGAGGAGGAGGAGGAGGAGGAGGAGAAGGGGAGGTGAGGAGGAGGGGAGGTGAGGACGAGAACGAGGAGGAGGAGGAGGAGGAGGGGAGGTGAATGGGGGGTGAGGAGGAGGAGGGGAGGTGAGGTGAGGAGGAGGTCAGGAGGAGGGGAGGTGAGGAGGAGGAGGAGGAGAGGGGGGGAGGAGGAGAAGGGGAGGTGAGGAGGAGGGGAGGTGAGGACGAGAACGAGGAGGAGGAGGAGGAGGAGGGGGGGAGGAGGAGAAGGGGAGGCGAGGAGAAGGGGAGGTGAGGAGGAGAACGAGGAGGTGGGGAGGTGAGGAGGAGCAGAACGAGGAGGTGAAGGAGGAGGTGAAGATGCTCTGTTCCCCTGCAGCCTCACTGCGGTGACATCATGGATCAACCATGTGGCCCTTCTCTCTGAACCGATTGGTTGTGCGGAGAACGGGGGCGTCGTCACCTTTTGAAATTATAATTATAAAGAATGGATTCTGGCATGAAGGGGACAGCAACATAAAAACACGAACAGAAACACAGAACGACCTGAGGAAGAGTGGCCTAAACATGATCCTGTCTTCAGCTCGCCTCTGATTGAGACGTCACATGATGTGTCACATTTTGTGTCACATGATGTGTCACATGACGCGTTTTAACGGACCTTGGGTCAGGGCGACGGGTCCGAAGTAGTTGGTATCCATGACGGCGCGCTGCACCGACAGGTCCGTCTCAAGGATGTTGCCGCGGTAACTGATGCCGGCGTTGTTGATGAGGACGTCGACGTTGCCGTGGAGACGCAGGATCTCCTCCGCCGCCCGCTCCACTGCCCCCGCCTCCGCCAGGTCAAAGGTCACCGTGCTGGGGGGGTGGGTCTGGGGGGGAGGTGACATCGTCCAGAATAAACTAGCTCAGGTTACTTCACCAATCAGTGAATCCCCCCCCCCCCACCTGTGCGTTGCCCCGCCCCCCGGTCCCTACCTGTGTGTGGCCCCGCCCCCCGGTCCCTACCTGTGTGTGGCCCCGCTCCCCGGTCCCTACCTGTGTGTGGCCCCGCCCCCCGGTCCCTACCTGTGTGTGGCCCCGCCCCCTACCTGTGTGTGGCCCCGCCCCCTACCTGTGTGTGGCCCCGCCCCCTACCTGTGTGTGGCCGCGCCTCGCCGCCTCGTTCAGCTCCTCCACCGTCTCCTGCAGCCGTCCGGCGTGGCGCCCGCAAAGAACCAGCCGGGCCCCTGCCGCGTGGAACACACGGGCGCACTCTGCAACATCGAGCATCACAACATGACAACATCACAATACGCACAACATCACAATACGTAACAACATCACACCAGCACACACAACGACACAACATCACAATACGTAACAACATCACAACAGCACACACAACGACCCAACATCACAATACGTATCAACAACACAACGACACAACACGCACAACATCACAATACGTAACAACATCACAACAGCACACACAACATCACATCAACACCACAACATCCCACAGAATCTGTGCTGTGTTGGTAAATCCCAACAGAGGTGTGGAACCCCCCCTGATCATCATGAGTTGGTTCGCCCCGCGGCCCCTGACCTCTGCCCAGCCCTGAGCTGGCCCCCGTGATGACCACCACCGAGTCCCTGACCCGGGCCCCCGGCCGCAGCCTCCGCACCATCCTGAAGAGCAGCAGGACCCCCAAGCCCCCCAGCAACAGGGAGAGGGGGCCGCCACCCATCGCACGCTCCAGGGCAGCAGCTCCACCCGCACCACCTGCAAGAGACCAGCAGGCGGCGTCACGCTCAGACCACACACACACACACACACACTTTACGTGTTCTTTATCACGCGACTATATATACGGTGCTAGAGACGATCGGAGAGATATTCGTTGTGATTTAACAAAACACCGCCACAGTTATCTAACTGCAACAGGCTAGATTGCTCCCTGTTTGCTGAACCTTCTTAGTGTCAGACAGACATGCTACAGCTTTGAGGCAACTAGTCAGCTAATGCTGATCTCGGTATGAACCGACTCACCTGCTGTAGTTTGGACACACGGAGGTGAAGGACACTGATGAAGAGGATCAGTTAGATCATAGGAGACGGCTGGAAAGAACACACAATTGGAATAACTACTGTTTCAAAACCCGGAGGAGTTATCAGGATGCACCAGCGCGCCCGAGGAAGTGGCGCGCACTGCATTGTGGGGGTAGAAGTTTTACACGCTCACGGGAGTATCGAACCAACATTTTAAAAATTGCAAAAGACTAATTTCGCATATCTTTTGCGTGCACTTATTTATTATAGCATTGGTCTGGTTATCCCTTTAAAATAATCCATAGAAAAACATTATTTTGTTGGTTGTGTAACCAACAAAACCGAAGGCATTTAAATTATTCCAATAAGGACCACTAGGGTAAGGATCATTTCTAGCGACAAATGACTTCAAATATATATTTATTTAATCTCACAATTTATTGCTTTCACTGTAGAATCCAAAATTCATTATTCAAATTGCAACTGTGTAGGTCTACACGACAAGTTATTGACCACGGCATACCAATGCCCGAAACAGTAATTATGTGGTGACGGCCAAACAAGTCACTAAAGTAAATGTTTCTAACTTTCTACCTTAAGGAGGTTATGTAGACGCGTTCACCCGTTTCTCACCAGAGCAAGGAGCGAGGGAGTGGAGACCACGGTATCTTCCACGGCCCCTCGGTTCGTTTCAAAATAAGAGCGGAAAATAATAAATCCCGAAGGAACTCGAAATTGTATCGTTAAAGAACTGAAGACAATCACACACTGCCATTTCACGGTGATGACACCTTCACATTTATAGTTACATAATCAGAACATTAGGTCCACCTGCTCTGTTCCATTTAATATTCTCTACATACATTTTGATAAGAAACGTTGAAACCGTCATTTTGTTGGTTGTAGGAATTCTGAATCGTTGAAACCCAGACGCCCTTATTCCAAGGTGTTCGGAATCGTTGCATTGCTTGAGCAGAATTAGGGTACAACTGTGACCTTAAATGAGTGAGATCTTGAAGGTCTTTTTTAACAACATCTAGAATATAACTACAGCTGTGTTCCCCGCTCCAGTCCACTGTGTAGGGGTCATAGGTCATGCTGATGTACGTAAAACACATTTACACATGAAATAACATACGGGTTACTCTGTCCAGGAGACACTGTAGAATCTCTTTAATGAAAAAAAGCAAAAATAAAATACAGAAAGGTGAGTTAATATCCTAGTGTCTACGGGCGATGTTCAGCGAGTTAGGGACACGGTAAACTACATGGGGGGGGCAGAGCATGACGGTACTACTCAAAACACTCGGTCCGGTTCAAACTGCAGCACTTTCTTTCCAGAAGACTCCAGACTCCGGTACCGGGAGGTGAGGGGTCAAGGGTCAGGAGGCGGAGGTTGTCATTTACAGGTGGGGGACATGGGGGGGGGGGGGGTCCTTCTGGTTTAAACTTCATCCCGTGATTGTTTCAAGTTCAACATGGAAGCGTCCAACAGGCAGAGCTCCCTGGCCTGGTACCGGGTACCCTGATACCTCGTTACCCCGGTGACCGGGTACCCTGATACCCCGGTGACCTGGTGTCATGGTACCCTAGGACCGGCCTCTGTTCCTAACTTCTGGGGGTTCAATTCAAATTCATATTCAGATTTATTTTGTTGTGTTTTAAACTCCTCCTCTCCGGCTGTGGTTGGCAGGGGCGGGCTCATACGGCGTAGAGTTCGTAGATCTTCTTGGCGCAGTAGGCCAGCGCGGCCAGCGCTATCGTGTTGTGGAGTCTCTTTCTGTGCACGTCGTCGCGCCGGACCAGCACCACCGGCGTGGACGAGGTCAGCGTGTGCAGCGGCAGCCGCGAGAGTCTTTGGCCATCGTACTCCACCTGGTACTTGCAGCAGGGGTCGAACTGCCACGATATGCCGTAGAGGGCGGAGCACGCCACGCTCAGGGCACCGGCGGGCAGCGCCACGTAGCGGGAGTACTCCGGGGGGAGGGAGAGCGGCGTCAACAGGCACGCCGTGCCCGACAGCACCGCCGTCTTGTGGAGGCAGTTGCCCACGGCGATCCAGCGGGCGGTCTCGTCGCCGATGCGCGTGGGCTCGATGACGATGTACTTGTACTGCGCCTCTAGCGCCTGCTCCAGCTCGAACTCAAACTGGTCCTGGGCGTTCTCCCCGTTGTAGATCTCGTGCACGATGTAGCAGTCGGTGGCCGCCATCACTCCCCTGGGGGAGCAGAGGTCAGACCACAGGAGGGTCACGTTGTCATTACAACATCAGTTCGCTCATTTACTCACCCACCGTGACCCACATTACAGAATGGTTTTAAGCGTTAAATGGGACACATCTAGCATGAAGCCATCAAAATCAGGACGTTAAGTTTCACCCCAAAAGACCAGCTAACGTGAACATGATCTCCATTTAACACACAACCCTCACTGCAGGAGTGAGATCCCTGCGATAAACTGGTTTGACAGAACTGCATTTGAATCTCTCCCTTGTCAAGAGATAAAAATCCTTTACCAGGTAAAATCACCATCAATACTTATTAGTGTATTTCAGAGGACGGGAAAAACACGATCACAAATGACGGGTCAACTAAACCTCTCCAACTGCATAACTTCATCCGCTACTTTTGTCATGACTTTCCACCGCAGGCCAAGGGCAAGCGGGACTGTTCCTCCGTGACACTCAACCAGGCCGTCATATCACGACTTCCTAGATCGTATAATTTGAAATCGACTGGTTATGCGCTCCTTGTCAGTAAGAGGCCTTCAAGGAAAGTTGACCCAAAGGAAAGCCACCCTGAAAGGGCATCGGGCTGACCAGCGTCCCCCTGCAGTCAGACCCCCGCAGCGAGCTGCACCCGGGGGTGATAGAGGGGGACATGTTACACCTTCAGCCCAAGGGGGGTCGGTCCCCGTAGCAGGAGGAAACACAAGGTTGGTCCGAAGTCGTTCTGAGCTAACGATAGCCTTCAAGCTCCCATAGGAGTCAGTGATCAGGAGTTCTGCTGATCGGCTCTCTCGGAGCAGATCGATAACGTGGAGCAGCACGTGTCTGGGGCCCTCCTGCCCTCCTCCAGACAGCCCCTGAGGACCGTCTCAGGACCCCCGCGGGTCAACACATCACCTGAGGAGCCAGGCGCCCGATAACATTCAGGCTAGCTGTTAGCCGCTAACCTTAGCTACCGATGCGATCGCGCCCCGCTCAGCGGCGCGAGGAGCCGTTCGGTTTAGAACCCGAGGCTCCGTGCGCGGAGGGGGTACGGGTTGCGTTGACCGCAGCGGGAACAAGAGGTCCCGGTAACGGACAACCGTGCAAAGGTAAGGTTTAGCGGACTGACCTCTCCCTGTTTACCGGGACAGCGCGCCTCCTTCCCAGCGACGCCATGTTGGAGATGCAACGCTGACTGCGGCTGACGTGACGGCGCTGGGGGTTGTGGGTATTGAAGTGTCAGGAAACGCCGGGATCATGAGTTGTGCACCACTGGGAACTACAGATCCCATCGTTGATTTTACACGGCGTAATATGACGTAGATACAATATTACGTGAGAGAGGTCAGACTATAAATTAACATCATTACATAACTTCATACTTTATACAGCCCAACGACTTTGTCGACGAACTGTATTACAATTTTCAAAAAGACACGACACCAACAGACAGAAAATATAAAGATATATCGAACTGACACACTTGGGAACACCGTTTGGAAATAACAAATCATAAAATGTAAATCAAAACCGACAGATGTACGCAGATGCTTTGACAGATCGACTTTTCCCACAAGCGCTGTCTGGCAGTCTGACAGGGGTCTCGGGTTGCAACGCGTGATGGACACGTTCAGTCTATTGTTCAATAGATTGTTAGCTAAAACGAATATGTTTCGGAATATTTTGACATTTGCACAACTAATCCGTCAAATCTTAAAAATGACATCATTGAGTAAAAACAAAACAGGTAATTGGGTGTATGGGTTTCATATAAGGAGTTTTTATCAACCGGTGAACTCTGAATAATGCATGTCTCCAATAGTGGAGGTCTTCAGCTCAGTTGATTCCTGAATACATGAAGGCACCATTATAACAACTGGGAGGACTGGTATGTCTCCAGCCTGTCTGCTACGTCCAATACACGGCAGGCTATTGTCAAAATAACATTTGCACACAAGTATAACTTTTATTTATGGAAAAATAAAAACAATAATAATTGATGGTTTGGATAAGATGATTGCAATGGTTTAGGGTGACCACCGTTTATTTTGTAGCGACCCCCCAAAAAACTGTCCGCCAGCTTGTATCCTGTGACCGAGAACCCCCCATAAAGTTGGGAGTAGAACATACAGCAGCAAAGTGTTCTATGACTTACGTTCGGTCTTAAAAATAAGTATTTACACCGGTTTCTCATTGGTTATAGTGAGCGTGAACCGGTTTGAATCCTGTGGCTGGAGGTTTCACCTGTTGGTCAACACCGCCCGGACACGTGTTCAACTATTTATTAACAAACAAACAATGAAAAACAAGAATCTAATGCATCTGTAGGGTCAGTTCATGTAACTATACAATAATTACATAGAAGTAGCATAAAAAAGAACAGAAAATAGCAGGCCTAGAACTAATAGAAAGGCCTAGAACTAAACGCCCTGTGAGGCCCCCAGTGTCAGTCAGCAGAACCCCTTTCACTTCCTGTGCAGATTCACCTGAAGGTTTGTTTAGAGGAGTGGAGGAGAGAGGAGGAGGTGGTCCCAGGGGAGAGGAGTGAGGAGGAGGAGGTCCCAGAGGAGTGAGGAGGAGGAGGAGGAGGTCCCAGGGGAGAGAGGTGGTCCCAGAGGAGAGGAGGAGGAGGTCCCAGAGGAGAGGAGGAGGTGGTCCCAGAGGAGAGGAGGAGGTGGTCCCAGAGGAGAGGAGGAGGATGTCCCAGAGGAGAGAGGAGGTGGTCCCAGAGGAGAGGAGGAGGAGGAGGTGGTCCCAGAGGAGAGAGGAGGTCCAAGAGGAGAGAGGAGGTGGTCCCAGAGGAGAGAGGAGGAGGAGGTGGTCCCAGAGGAGAGAGGAGGTCCCAGAGGAGAGAGGAGGAGGTCCCAGGGGAGAGAGGAGGAGGAGGTCCCAGGTGTAAATCAAGTGTAACTATTGACCTGGTTTGGTCTCTCGGTGCTTAGTGCTTCGGAATGAGGACGACTCAAACGGCCTCCAGGTAAATAACAAACCTGTTCCTGAGTGAGGTCTCAGCTTACGCCCACAGAAGTAACTGAGGCCGCATCCAACCCTTCTCAACGAGACCATCACCTCAGGGAACACCAAAGAACAACTGAATCATGGAAATGATAAGTGACAAACTGTGTTTCCCTAAAGCACGGGGCCCCGGTATAGGTGGCGGGGGTTAGCTTCTATATGACCTATTATTGCACAGCACAGTGGGAGAGCCAGTCTATCTCTACGTGTCTACGTCTCTCTGCTGAGACAGGGAATCCATCTTTGGTTGTCCAAGGATGGATAGTGGATCTTAGTTTGAGCTCTTTGGTTCTGAAGTCCACAAGTTGTTTTGACAGAGTGACAGCATAATAATAAAAAATAACACAAAAACAGCAAAATACACAACTCCGAAGTTGCACATGATGGATATATTCTGCCCTAAAAAAAAACAGGATTTGAAAAATAGCCTTTGTTAACCCAACACCACATGCCCTTTGGAGAATCATACGACCTCAAAACTAAACAAGCCTATCTTATCCTAAACACAGAAAAACCCAGATCAGAAATATATTTGAACTTCTCCACACGTAGCACTGATCGAACCCTTCAGTTTGACAGACTAAAGTATCCCATGTCACGACAAAGCTTCAGGGTAAAAGATGAACGCTAAATAGAAAGCAGTAGTGTGAGGCTGGCTAACCTCGAACCTAGAAAAGAGTTCCCCTCGTACTGACCTCCTCCGCTCCGGGGTCAAGAGGACTCAACCAACAAAGACATGCAGGTGCTGCCTCCTCCCGGCTGGGGAGGAGTAGCTCAGCAGGCCGCTCGTGAGTCATGGCGAGTGAACCACTCACTCATCCCCCAGCCATCCCTGCCGGAGGCCCGCAGACCGGCTCCACGAGGAGGGCTGCCGAAGCCCGTCAGTGTTCATTAGGTCACAAAACGTCTCGTTAACCAGGGGCTTGAAGACCCTGTGATGTGGACATCCACCCCCCTCCCCCCACCCCCCAAAGTATGAGGAGAAGATGTCTCTCTCGTTCTCTCCCTCTCTCCGTCCGTGCGGGGGGTGTGCTCTGGTCCTCCTCCTCCACCCAGAGTACCCCCTCCTCCACCACCACCCCTCCTCCTCCCGGAGTCCTCCACCAGCTCACTGGTAGATGTGCTCAAAGTAGCGTGGCTGTGGGTTCTCCTTGACGTACTTCTGGATGTACCAGCAGGTCAGGTGAGCCTTCAGGTCCTCCTCCACCACGAAGTCCATGGCGGCCTGCAGGCGGCAGAAACAACAGGACATGAACCCAGCATCCGCGTGATAACAGGACACGGGCTGAACGCGTCAAAATGAAGTTTCTGAGGCAAACTTAAAACCATCATTAACGCTGATTCAGAGACGCTGGCGATTGGTCAGACGCGTTACAACTTGTCAAAAATGCAAGCTGTAAGATCGTTACATAAAAACAGATGACGTGTATGAAATCTGTTTTACTGCTTGGTTAGAAAAGTGAATCGAAAGTAAATGCTCAATTCCAAATTCAGTGCTCAATTCAACTCTCAGTTCAAAAGGACCGTCTGCAAGACGGTCCTTTTGAACGGAGAGTTGAATTTCGGGACTCCCCGCCCCAGGCCGCTACCTTCGCCAGGTGCTTGGCGATGCCGCGGCCTCGGTACGCGTCGGGGACCTCCGTGTGCTGCAGGTCCACCGTCTTCTTCCCCACGTACTCGTACAGCAGCACGGCGCGGTCGTGGGACCCTGAGCACAGACACGGAGCGTCAACAAGTGGTCGCCTCACCCGTTCATCATCAGCCCAAGCCACCGGGTAGGATGTCAAAAAAAAAATGCTTTAACGCAACCACAGAACAATGTTGATCAAACACCACACTGAGGAAGAACCCTCGAAGAATGCCACATGTAACGGAAGCACGAATCACACGCTGTATAAAGGACTGGTTCTTCTGGAACCCGACGACCCCGTTCCTCAAATGGGCGATACCAAAGGTCTAGCACCCCATGATGGACGAGGGGCAGGGTGGGAGTGGATCCAATCCACCGGTGGGGAATGGATCCACTTAGTGGGCCCGACGGACCGGGCGGAGCGGGTCGAGTGGTGCTGCGGGCTAACGGCATCATCACACCCCGACCTGCAGCGCTCCACCAGCGGCAGCTCCAAACCCCGGGGATCGAAGCCCCGCAGGAGAGACTGCCGCGGGGGTTCGGTCGTTCCCCCGGGCTGGACCACCAGGCTACATGTAGCCAGCTAGCTCCCCGACGTGTTGTTGAACTTACCATTCAGTCTGATCACAAACTGGCGGCGTTTCTTATCGTGCTCAACGTGGATTGGAGAGTTGTTAATTTCGAGGACATTTAATTGTGATCCATGTGCCATTATCGCTATTCCAGAGGATGTTAAACGGGACTGCTGAGCGCCAGGACGAAGTGGAGCAGTGAGAAATGGCCCAAACAGATTCATGGACACCAGAAGCAAAACACTACAGGGAAATCAGCTGTGGCGTCACGTGACGGTAGGCCAATGGGAGGAGAGGAGCCCCGTCTGGACGCCAGGTGGCGCCAGAGAGACTCGATAAATACCAGCATGGACCACGCTGCAGATTAGGGTATTTCTGCTCTGCTGTTTTATTGCAAAGGATATGATTTCGATCACCATAGCAGCTCAACCGTATGATCTCCCAGAAGAGCCATACGTTTCTGTACTGAAGCAGTTTATTACGTTTAATCTTTAATTACAATTGTAAGCACATCGTTGGTTTAAATATTAACAATGTTTAAGACAATATATTGGACCAATTTAGACTGCAAATGAAAATGCATAATAACATTGATCTGACCTTAATCTAACTCAATCAATCTTACATTAAATCATAACATACCTGTTAAAGGAAGAAGAAAAAAATTATTCAATAGTTAACCAAGGCCTCTTTGATTACAAGAGGCTTACTCAATGATTTATACTGAAATATATCATACTTATCTGCAGCAATCTATTCAGTATGGATGCCTCAATTATTAACAAATTGTGTCATAATCGATTATAAAGTAGAGCAGTGAATAGTTGGTTAGAGACCAACCCTCACTGAAATGAAAGCATGTTCTTGAGGTAAAACTAGAACCTTGTTCCAGTGGGACTGATACCTTCTTCTGGTCACAGTCTGCATGTTTCCACACAGAAGAGTCTGTCAGGTTCATTAACACGTCTCCCTTGCTAAAGCTGTTTCTCCTAATCCCCCAAACTAATTGATTGTGTCAACTCCTCTGTTGGATTAGGGGTCTGTGTGTGCGCAGACACCAACACACACGCCTTGTTATTATGGTAACATGTTCCTCTCCTGTTGCTAGGAGCACAACGCGCTTCATGTGAAGAACACTCCGGGACGATACTCCATGGACTATAACAGGAATGGTTTGGAGTAATGTCGAAGAAACTAAAGTAAGTACGTCTATGGCTGAATGCTCTTCAGAGTAGGACTCCTGTGGTTGATTTGATCCTGTATATAATACTAGGCTATAGGCTGGTACCACACTCACATGAATTCCATGTTACTGATTGGCCCTAAACTCAACACCACCAGGCTATGGTCTCAATGTGTATGTCATGTAAACATGACGTTCATAATCATTTCGATTTGGAAAATCGATATAATTGGTCAATGACACAAATTGGAAATGATCTTTTTAATGCGTGATACTTAACGCATGAATAACATCTCATTAGCAACAGCATGTACTTTGGATTTCTGATGCTGAAAAGCGGGATTCCGTTTCTAGTCTATTCTGTTTTTCTTGTAACATTTCACTTGCTGGCTGAATATGATGGATTGATTCTGTTCCACTGAAGCAGAGGTCATGAGGCATCGGCCGCCAAATCGACCCCTAAGAAACGGGTGAGTTGTTCATCAGCAGCTGATACTGTTTTTGTTTCAACCTGTCATCTGTTTAAGTCTTGCTCACACGGTACAAGTGGAGTACATACACGGTTACCCCAATGCGCAATAGGTAACTAACAAAAGCAGACAGCTGGTTATGAGACAGGAGAACGTTGACGCTGCTGAGTCAGGACTCTGGGTCAGGATCAGGACTCACTGAGACCTGACCCAGAGTCCTGACACCGCTCCGGCCTCGGCTCATTGATCCTCCGCCATGCGGTCCAGTCCAGATTTATGTGAACGTCGAAGGCTCCGCATTGGGGAGGTCACGCCTCGCTCTCGCAGATTGGAATTGACTCGACTCATCTGTGATTAAGCTTTGGCTGTGCGCGCGCGCCCGTGTGTGTGTGTGTGTGTGTGGTGTGTGTGTGTGCGCGAGCGTGCGTGTGTGTGTTTGATGCATGGCACTTAAGCAAATTAAAAGATCCCAGGGATTAAAAGATACTCTCTAAGGTTGGATAACGAGTGCCTCAGAAGACGTTTGGTAAGGAGAGGTGTTTAAGCTTTACGCACCATTTAACACTGGGCAGTATAACTGCTCCTGTTGTCTGCTGTGTGTGTGTGTGTGTGTGTGTGTGTGTGTGTGTGTGTGTGTGTGTGTGTGTGTGTGTTTGCGTGTTTGGATTCCCCTCTCATCCCCCCCCCTCCTCTTTCTGCTCCGGGATAGGACCGAGACGCGCCCGCAGCGCCCGCCGGAGAGGGTGAAGGTAACCCGGCTGGTGGAGGCAGCGCTCGGAGGAACAGCGGGTCTGGTGGTCGTGAGAGCAGCAGGAGCACCAGTTCAGGGGGCAGCAGCGGGAACGTGGGAACCACCACACACACTGCCCCCACCGCCCTCAGCAGCGGTACCGGCAGCTCCAAACCCAGTAGCGCTCTGAGCGGCCGGGGCCGGAGAGCCGAGGGCCGAGGGGCCAACCCGGCGTCCGCCTCCGCCGCCGCGGGGCTCTGCAGCAGCCGCAGCACCCCGTCCCTCCCGCCGCCTTCCGCCGGTCCGCTCAGGAGCTACCGCTCGCTGAGCCGGCTGGACCAGGGAGCTGCCAGGGACGGTAGGACACTTGGGTCCACTCGGTCGTCTTGTCTTATGTTTTCAGTCACATTTACACGTGAGCGTGTGCGATGTATTTATTTGGTGATTGTTTTGTACGGTATTACTATGACTTATGTTTACATTCTAGCCCAGTGGCGGATTCAGAACGTAATTTATAGGTGGGCCTAGGAATATCTGGATGGGCCTTGTTTTTTTCAAAGATTAAACTATATATATATATATATATATATATATATATATATATATATATATATATATATATATATATATATATTATGAAGTGGAGAGAACGTCCTGATCGGTAGTACATTTTAATATGCCTTCTACTCATGTCAGAATATCACATAATAAAAACACAAATCCAACACTGCATTGCTCACGTTATAGTGACTACAACCCGAACATGAATATGGATCAAACGAATCGAATGAATTAATATTCAGAAAAAAACTTTCAGAAACAGCAATAATGCCACGGCGGGCCAGCATACAAAAACCCGGTCTAATCGGAGCTTCAACACAAGGCGGAGTCTTATATAGCCTACCTATATAAAATTATTATGTGGAGAGAACTTGCAAATCTGTAGTATTTTAATACGCCTTATATTCATGTCATATCACATAGGCAGATGTAGGATAATAACAAAATAAAAACACATATCCAACACTGCATCGCTCACGTTATATAGTGACTACAACCCATAGGCCTACATGAATATAAATGGATCAAAGGAATCGAATGAACTAATATTCAGAAAAAACTTTCAGAAACAGTAATAATGACACGGCGGGCCAGCATAGAAAAACCCGGTCTAACCGGAGCTTCTACACAAGGCGGAGTCTTATATAGCCTACCTATATAAAATTATTATGTGGAGAGAACTTGCAAATCTGTAGTATTTTAATACGCCTTATATTCATGTCATATCACATAGGCAGATGTAGGATAATAACAAAATAAAAACACATATCCAACACTGCATCGCTCACGTTATATAGTGACTACAACCCATAGGCCTACATGAATATAAATGGATCAAAGGAATCGAATGAACTAATATTCAGAAAAAACTTTCAGAAACAGTAATAATGACACGGCGGGCCAGCATACAAAAACCCGGTCTAACCGGAGCTTCTACACAAGGCGGACTCTCCTAGGTTTCGAGTTGACTCAAAGAGAGCTGTTTAGCCATTGCTAATTGAGGCTGCTATCTGATGGTGCACGAAACCGCCATCCGCTGTCTGCTTCGACCATGATGTTACGTAAAGACGACACTGGACAGAACTAATGAGTACGAGAGGGGTTTCTGAATATTATTATTTTTTTGGTAGCTACTGTAAATATTTAAAATTATGAATGTATTCAAGAAAAAAACCTATATTGTATGAGAAAAGACAAGTAAACATTAAAAAAAATATATATATATATATATAACTCATAAAAAATGAAGCAACTTGATCCCGAATAGAGCCGTGACCCATGAACAATGTCCGGTTGTGTTTTCAGAACCCCCGTCTGCACGCGTCATGCCCAACTCCAGAGTCAGACGTGGACCCCCCTCCCAGAGCCCCGGGTGAGCCCCGCTTCATACCCATGATGTAACGCGCTCCACGGCGGCTGTGGGCCGTGGTCTCCGTCTGAAGCAGACCGTCTCCGCGGTTCTATCAGGGCTCATGATGTCTCTGTGGTTCTCTCAGGGCTCATGGTGTCTCTGTGGTTCTCTCAGGGCTCATGGTGTCTCTGTGGTTCTCTCAGACCTCATGGTGTCTCTGTGGTTCTCTCAGACCTCATGGTGTCTCTGTGGTTCTCTCAGGGCTCATGATGTCTCTGTGGTTCTCTCAGGGCTCATGATTCTCTGTGGTTCTCTCAGGGCTCATGGTGTCTCTGTGGTTCTCTCAGACATCATGGTGTCTCTGTGGTTCTCTCAGACCTCATGGTGTCTCTGTGGTTCTCTCAGGGCTCATGGTGTCTCTGTGGTTCTCTCAGGGCTCATGATGTCTCTGTGGTTCTCTCAGGGCTCATGATTCTCTGTGGTTCTCTCAGGGCTCATGGTGTCTCTGTGGTTCTCGCAGGGCTCATGGTGTCTCTGTGGTTCTCTCAGGGCTCATGGTGTCTCTGTGGTTCTCTCAGGGCTCATGGTGTCTCTGTGGTTCTCTCAGACCTCATGGTGTCTCTGTGGTTCTCTCAGACCTCATGGTGTCTCTGTGGTTCTCTCAGACCTCATGGTGTCTCTGTGGTTCTCTCAGACATCATGGTGTCTCTGTGGTTCTCTCAGACCTCATGGTGTCTCTGTGGTTCTCTCAGACCTCATGGTGTCTCTGTGGTTCTTTCAGGGCTCATGATGTCTTTGTGGTTCTTTGAGACCTCATGATGTCTCTGTGGTTGTCTCAGGGCTCATGATGTCTTTGTGGTTCTCTGAGACCTCATGATGTCTCTGTGGTTCTCTCAGGGCTCATGATGTCTCTGTGGTTCTTTCAGGGCTCAGGTGGGCAGCGTCTCCCGCAGCGAGGCCGATCAGCTGGGAGGGATGGACCCCTCCTGTCCTCCGTCCAGTGATGCTCGTCAACCGCACCATCATAACCAAACAAGGGTAGGATACCTGGGAATTGTTCAAACTAAATCTTTGTGAGGATACCTGGATAAAGAATATCCTTAAACAACTAGTAACCTTCTCAGGGATTTCAATCAAGATGTCTTGGTAACCAAGCATCGCCTTGGTCAGAGTGATATCAGTGCGGAGTGTGGCCGCTCTGTTCTGAGCTCCTCTCCCACAGAGGACCCGGACCTGATCGTTCTGCCCCCTGCTGGTCATTGAGAACCACTGTTGTACAATGAGGTTGTTCTGGAGGATGAACATAGAATAATAGAATATTGCGCTAAATATCAGTTTGTTCCCTGCAGGCTGAAGCAGCCAATTACAAGAAAGGATGGATGATGCGCCAGGACTCAAAGGGACAGGTGAATCTATGGATGGATGAAGGAAGAATAGATGAATGGATGAACAGATGAAAGGATGAGGGACCCTCCCTGATGCGCTCTCCTCTTTAATGCAAACATAATTCAGCTATCTTAGTCCGATGAAGTGAATCCCATTTCTCCCATGACTCTGATCTCCCCTTGCAGTGGCAGAGACACTGGTTTGTGCTGGACCACCAGACCCTCAGCTTCTACCAGGACCCCGCGGCTGAAGAGGTTTGTGTCCCTGTCAGTAGCCTAGGACCCACCCCCTCCCATCAGGAGGTCAGAGGTCAGGGTCTGACCCCCGGTACTGAGTGCCCCCTGCTGGTGTGTTTCAGGCGTTGGAGGCGGACGGGGAGATGGACCTGTCTACCTGCTATGACATCACAGAGTACCCCGCTCACAAGAACTACGGCTTCCAGATCCATGTGAGTGACACACACTGTGATGGCGGACACACGGATATGGATTATCCTGGCTGTAATATTTACTGCTGATAGCCAGCCATGTTACCCAGCTGATATGCCAGCGTGTGCATGTTCACAGACCAGAGATGGAGTTCACACGCTGTGCGCTCTGACCTTCGGGACCAGACAGAACTGGGTCCAGGCCGTGCTGACCAACGCGAGGCCTGACCTTAACCGAGAGGTCAAGGGGTAAGGGGACGGCCTGCTCTTCAGGATTTATGGATCTGATCAAATGTGTGTGTGGTATCCTTTATCACAGTTCCCCTTATAAAAAGAACCGTCTCCTAGTGAACGGCCGCACTTAAGAAGCCCTGCCTCTGGAGAGCAGTCAGGGAACACTGGGCCAGCCCCTCAGTGACCGATAGCCCCCTGAGGTTGGTCCGACCCGTACACAGAAGTCGTCTATGGCAGTTAGTTCTGCCAGAAGTCAAGGCTAAAGCTAATTACACTAAATACTGCACACAGCACCATTGCATGCTGGGAATTCCTAATGCCTCCCCCTCGGTGCCAAGCAGGGGGAGCATTTAACGAAGGAAAGGCAGAAACACACAAAAACAGAGGCGGTATTAACAACATAACACACGTCTGTAGTCCCAAGGATCCGGCACACTGGGTGCTTTGGTTTTGGGCTGTCAGAGTACTCCCTCACCCAGCGTCTCCTAACAGCCGGACTAGGAGGTTAGAGTCCACTGAGGGCCGACGAGGCCGGCCCTCACTCCCGTTCTGTGTCTCGTTACAATTCAGCGTATCTACAAAGTCCTCGGGGCAAGATGGCGGCAGACGGGCCCGGCGCGCGTCGTGTGACCCCCCTGACGCCCGCCGACCGGAGGCCCGCCGCCGGTCATGTGACCCCTCTGAGGCCACGTTCCAGCAGGAGGAGGAGCAGGAGCAGGTGATGGAGGCTGCAGAGGGGGGCGCACTGTTGTCGGAGTCTCCTTCCCCCGCCGTCTCCTCCTCCTCCTCCTCTGGCAGCTCGTCGGCCCCCTCCTCTTCCCCGGTCCCCAGGGGGCTGCCCTACCTGGAGGAAGAGGAGGAGCCAGAGGAGGAGGAGGAGCCAGAGGAGGAGGAGGAGCCAGAGGAAGAGGAGGAGCCGCAGGAAGAGCCGGCCGTGTGTCACCGGCGGCCGCCCGTCGCCACACCCTCTCATCCAGGTGAGAGGATGAACGCGGCGTCAGGGGGGATGATACCTATCAGGGTGTTGTGTTATGATATGTTATTCAGGAGTCCTTCTCCGGTTCATTATCCTCTGTGGCTCCTTTATGTACACCTCAGGGGCAGCGGACCCCTGCGGTGGTGTGGTGAAGTCTCCGGGGTCACAAGGGGACGGATCCACAGGAACGCCGGAGCCTCCGCCAGCCGAGGCTGAAGGGGGGGAGGCGGGGCAGGGAGGGCCGCAGGTGGAGCTCTCGGCCCCCGTCAGCTACGCCCGTGGCACCCCACAAGAGAAGGAGAAACCGACGACTGAGACTAAAACCGGACAGCTCCTGGAAGAGGTGTGATCTATGTGTCTGACGGGCCAACAATCTGTTTTTACTGTTTCAGTCCTTTTTGCTCCTCTGTACTGATTAACTGATTCACCGTGGACGCTCCCTGGCCGGCTCACAGCTGGACCAAACCCAGCGGGAGCTGACACGTCTGCAGCAGCTGAACAAGAACCTGCAGGATCAGCTGGAGCGAGAGAGACAGTATCTCCTTACAGGGGAGGTTCAGGTACGATGCATCACACAGAGGAACGTCATCAGACTTCAGATTACTTTATAATATATATAATAATAATTATATTAACCTTAAGTCTGATGTGTGACTACACCTGCCCTAACAGGCTACATGCATCAATTTAAATTGAGTAAAAAAAGCGAACTGCAAAATCGATTAGAAATATTCCCTTCATGAGTTGTGAAATGTCTTCTTTTAGAACGGAGAATCAAGTTCACCGTCGCAAGCGACTGCTTTCCACCGGCTGCAGAGGATCAACCATGACCTCGGGCACGAGCTGGCGGATCAAAGGCAGAGCCAAGAGGAGGGCAAAGAGGCGGAGCTCCGCAGGAGGGTGGAGCAGTGGGCGCAGCAGTCCCAGCTGCAGCTCACCGGCGACGCCGCCGCTCCCGCGTGCGTCCAGCTGGAGAAGAACCGCCGGCCCTCTCAGGACCGACAGCACCCTCAGGACCGACAGCACCCTCAGGACCGACAGCGCCCTCAGGAACAACAGCACCCTCAGGACCGACAGCACCCTCAGGACCGACAGCACCCTCACGACCGACAGCACCCTCACGACCGCAAGGAGGAGTGGGAGCGTCAGATCACATCTCTGCAGTCCCAGCTGCAGCAGAGTGAAGACCAGAGGAGAGAGGCGGAGAGGTCCCTGCTGAAGATGCAGCAGGAGGCGCAGGGCCACCAGGCCGTCCAGGCGGAGGCCGACTGCCTGAGGGAGCGGCTCCGCGAGGCAACGCTTCGCCTGCGCTCCAACGAGGAGGCACAGGCCCAGAAGGAGGTCCGCCTGCAGAAGCACCTGGTGCTCCTGCAGGAGAGTCAGGACCGGGAGCGCAGGAGGCTGGCCTCAGGCCTGGACCAGGCAGAGCGTCTCTCCCTGGACCTCCAGGAGAAACTGGACAGAGCAGAGCAGCAGGTGCAAAGTCTGACTAAAGGCCCCTCATGGACCAGGGACATCCAAGAGGCTCAACAGCAGCTCCAGGAGGAGCTGGCGTGCACGGTCGCTGCTGTACAGACACTACAGGACGAAAGAGAGCAGCTCAGATGCCACTGCCAAGAGCTTGAGAACCAGCTGGGGGAGGTGGACGCAGAGGTGAACAGGTTGCAGAAGCGCCTGAAGACAGAGGAGACAGACTACTACAACCTAGAGCACTCCTTTGAGAGGGTGAGCGAGGACCTGCAGCTGGCCCTAGGGAAGGTGGAGGAACGGGAGGGAGAGCTGCAGGAGATAAGAGAAGGTTACGAGAGGCTTCTGGACCGCAAAGAGCAGGAGCTCAGTGAGGTCTTAGTGAAGATGGAGATTTTGGGGAACAGTCTGGAAGAGACCGAAGTTAAACTCAGCGAGGTGCTGAAGGTAAGCTCTTGTGGTTCTCCTGAGCAGGACCAGTCTGTGATATCGGTGAAGTATGACCAAAGGCAGAAGGACGAAGCCCCTCTCGATATGAGCAACAGCCTTCCTAAGGTTCGGTCCAACAGCCTGACGTCCACCGGTCCAACCGGCATAGAGGTTAACCAGCAGAACATCGATCCACCCGATGAAGAACACGCCAGAAGCAGGTCTCAGTCGATCGACCCCTCGTTTCAGTACTTTGTCACAAACGAAGAAGACCAGGACAGGTTCATGGCTGTGATCCAGGTCCTTGAGACTAAGCTCTATGTCACAGAGGAGAAGCTCAGGAACATTACCCAAAGACTGGAGGACCACCAGAGTCACATGATCTGCCAGGACCCTCACCTCTGCTCCCAGCTCACTCAGAGCAGAGCCACCGCGCAGCACCTCAGCCTGCTGCTCCACAAACAGGCCAAGCAGAACCAGCGCTTCGCCAAGCAGACGGAGAGCCGCTCCAGGCTGCTGGTCCACACGTTCCAGGCTGCGCTGACGACGGTGGAGGCAGCGAGGCAGACACTGTTCGCTCTGCATCACAATCTCAAAGACGGCCACAACAGAATCGACGCCACAGAGCTGGAGAAACAACTCGCCACCGTAGTGGCCTGCCTCCAGCAGGGGGAGAAGAACGCAGAAGAACAACAGCAGGAGTCATACTATTCCATCAGAGAGGAGAGTAGGATCAATAGGAATGAGATATCAACGGGGGATGAGATGGTCATCCTCGGTGACACTGGTTCAGACGTCCTAGAAGGGAGCGCTGGCAGACTGTTGATGAACGAGGCACTACTGGTAGAAAAGATGATTCTTGCCCTACAGAATAGAGAAGGCATGGCCCTCTTACAACTGGAGCTAAGTACCCATGTTGGAGATGTTGTGCAAAGGTTAAAACGCTTGACGTCTCAGAGAATAGATTTAAAGAAGGAACTAAACAGCAGCGAGTCTCTGAACTGTGCCATTGGCAGAGTGTGTGCTGAGGCAGAGGTTATATACACAGCTTTTAAATTGCAGGGGCAATATGGACCTTGCTGGCAAGCCCAGGAAAAGTGTCCTGATCCAACCTTATTAACTAAGACAAGCTTGATAGATGTTTGGCCGCCAGAGTTTGCTGCTCACGAAGATCAAGTAGATCCAGAAGACGGAGGAAGAGAAGAGGCTAGCAACTCCATCAACAAGGACAAAGAACAACAAGTGGAAGCTAGACTCCTATCCCAGCTCCAAAGACGGGCTCAAACCTTACGGGAACTCTGCAAAGAGCTCTGCGATATCGAAGCAGGCAGTGAGATCAGTGTCGACCAAAACGTGGACACTCCTTCCACTGCAGACTCTAAATGGGTACGGGAACAGGCCATCTTGATCTACCTTTATGAGCGACTCTACTTGGATTCCAATCTAGAAATGCAGCAACGCAAAGAGGAGCACGACCGACAGCAAGCGCTGAGCCAAGAGCAGGAAGCGGTTCTTCTGGAGGAGCAGAAACAATGCAGGCAGGACCTGGAGCAGCTCCGACAGGAGAAGACTGTCCTCAGAACACAGCTGGAGGAACTCGAACAGAAGAGAACGGTCGCAGAGGCCGGCAACCAGCAGCTCCTGGAGAACATCCAGACCATCGAGAACGACCACAAGGAAAGGATCATCAAACTGGAGAAGGAGTTCCAAGAAAAGATCAGGGAGCTGCAGCGCATCCACGAAGAAGAGATGAGGCACTTGGTGGTCTACTTTTCCAAATCCGCCTCCGTTTCTGACTCCAGCACCTCACCATCAGACACAAGCAAACCCAACGCAGGCGTGGAGACTGTCGGACTAGAGGAACATTCCTCCAGACCAGAGGGGCAGCAGGCGGAGCTGGAGACGGAGTGCCAGACAGCAGGAGCGGAGCTGGGAGGCCAGATGGGCGACAGCGATGACACCTCGACCATGAGGAAGGCGTACCAGGCAGACTTTGAAAAACTAAAGGTAAATAAATCATGAGGCATTCATCCGTTTAATCCACAAACCAGTACGCTCTAGATAGTATCATCAAAAGATTTGCTGTACAGCCAGGAAACACATTCATTACCCTGTGGTGTTTGTACCCCGAAGGCCTCGTGTGACCAGGGTATCAGTGCCATGGAGGAGATGTACCGGCGGCTGGTGGAGGACCTGAGGCAGCAGCACACCAGGGAGGTAGCGGAGCTCCTCAAGGAGAAGGAGGAGCTGCTGGAGGAGGAGACTGCCGCCACCATGGCAGGTAAACAAAGGAGCATCTGACCTAGCATCCAACCTAGCATAGGACGTAGCGTCTGACCATGCCACTAAACTGTCTGACCTAGTATCTGACCTACAGCTCACCTAGCGTCTGACCTAGCATCGGACGTAGCATCAGACGTAGCATCTGAAGTAGTAGCATCTGGTGAAGCATCTGACCTAGTATCGGACTCAGCATCTGACCTACCATCTGACCTAGCATCGGAAGTAGCATCGGACGTAGCATCTGACCTAGCATCGGACGTAGAATCTGACCTAGCATCGGACTTAGCATCGGACGTAGCGTCGGACGTAGCATCTGACCTAGCATCGGACGTAGAATCTGACCTAGCAACGGACCTAGCATCGGACCTAGCATCGGACCCAGTATCTGGTGTAGCATCTGTAGTAGCCTGGAGGATGGCCCTCAAAGACCCTGACCTGTTTGGTGATCAGCGATCGTGGCGATGAAGAGGACGCACCAGGAGGAGCTGAGGAGGAGCCAGCAGTCCCAGCAGCTCCTGGAGAGCGGAGACCTCGCCCGGCTGCACGCAGAACACCAGTGAGGAGCCGCTCATTCATCACATAAAATACAGTACATCATTAACAGTCATATGTCATTAGCTAACCATTAACAAATCCTCCATGGTGTGTGGTGTGGTGTGGTGGTGGTGGTGTGGTGTGGTGTGGTGTGGTGGTGGTGGTGGTGTGGTCTGGTGTCGCCCTCGGCAGGAAGGAGCTCCAGGCCCTGCGTGAGGAGCTGGAGGTCCTGTCGCTGCAGCACACCCACCGCTGCATGGAGAACGCCGAGATGGTCCAGGAGCTGCAGAGGGAGCAGAGGGCCGGGACCCGGGAGGAGAGCAGGGGGCCGGGGGCCCGGGAGGAGAGCCGGGGCCCGGGGGCCCGGGAGGAGAGCCGGGGGCCGGGGGCCCAGGAGGAGAGCCGGGGGCCAGGGGCCCACGAGGTACCTGAGGGCCCAAATCGTTAAACCTGCTGAGGGTGAACCTTTCTCTGGGGAAGTGTGTACTGATGTCATATCACTGCCATCCCTTCAGCTCCAGGAGGCGGAGCTGCAGCGACTCAGACAAGAGGCTCAGAGGCTCAGAGAGGAGCTGAAGACCGCTCTCACGGTACACCTAGAGCTATGGCGATAGAGACACCACGTAGAGCTATGGCGATAGAGACACCACGTAGAGCTATGGCGATAGAGACACCACGTAGAGCTATGGCGATAGAGACACCACGTAGAGCTATGGCGATAGAGACACCACGTAGAGCTATGGGGATAGAGACACAATGTAGAGCTATGGCGATAGAGACACAATGTAGAGCTATGGAGATAGAGACACAATGTAGAGCTATGGAGATAGAGACACATCACGTAGAGCTATGGAGATAGAGACACAACGTAGAGCTATGGAGATAGAAACACAACGTAGAGCTATGGCGATAGAGATACACCACATAGAGCTATGGAGATAGAGACACAATGTAGAGCTATGGAGATAGAGACACAATGTAGAGCTATGGAGATAGAGACACCACGTAGAGCTATGGAGATAGAGACACCACGTAGAGCTATGGAGATAGAAACACAACGTAGAGCTATGGCGATAGAGATACACCACATAGAGCTATGGAGATAGAGATACACCACGTAGAGCTATGGAGATAGAGAGACCTCAGCATCATCCACCCCCATCACTGCCTCAGTCCTCAGACTCGTCTTCAGACAGGATTTACAACTGTGTGTGTGTGTGTGTGTGTGTGTGTGTGTGTGTGTGTGTGTGTGTGTGTGTGTGTGTGTGTGTGTGTGTTGCAGGACAAAGCCCACGTCCAGAACAAGCCCCAAGCTACCAGCCAGAGGTCCAGCTTCTGGTCCCGCTCGGACAAAAAGCCCCCGGTGGGGCAAGGACACGCAGCCGGTGAGAAAGAGAGAGAGAGAGAGAGAGAGAGAGAAAGAGAGAGAGAGAGAGAGAGAGAGAGAGAGAGAGAGAGAGAGAGAGAGAGAGAGCGAGAGAGAGAGGGAGAAAGAGAGAGAGCGAGAGAGAGAGAGGTAGAGGGAGAAAGAGAAAGAGAGAGAGGAAGAGAGAGAGAGATAGGAAGAGAGAGAGAGAGGTAGAGGGAGAAAGAGAGAGAGAGAGAGGTAGAGGGAGAGAGAGAGAGAGAGAGAGAGAGAGAGAGAGAGAGACAGAGAGCGAGAGAGAGAGCGAGAAAGAGAGAGAGCGAGAGAGAGAGAGGTAGAGGGAGAAAGAGAAAGAGAGAGAGGAAGAGAGAGAGATAGGAAGAGAGAGAGAGAGGTAGAGGGAGAAAGAGAGAGAGAGAGAGGTAGAGGGAGAGAGAGAGAGAGAGAGAGAGAGAGAGGTAGAGGGAGAAAGAGAGAGAGAGAGAGGTAGAGGGAGAGAGAGAGAGAGAGAGAGAGAGTGCGAGAGACTCACCCTTGTTATTTATTCCAGATGACATCATCGTGGCCAAGAGTGATTCTGCTTGTAGGAGGAAAAAATCGTTCACTCAACACATCAGAGAAAGATCAAAGGTACAGTCTACCGCTCCTCCTCAGGCAGGAGGGAGGTTTAGCATGAGTTTATAAACCTATTCATGCTTTTATGAAGTTATTAATGTTACCTTTCCATTTAATCGAGTGTCATTAACCAGTTTGCTATCTAACCTGTTCTCCGTGGTGTGGTGGTCCCAGAGCCTGAAGGAGGGGCTGTCCGTCCAGGAGAGGAGGAAGCTGTTCGAGTCGTTGTGAAGCTCATCCATCCATCCATCAGTCATCCATCCATCAATTCATCCAACCATCGTGGCTCCTGGACCAGTGAGACAGAAGGCTTCTCCTCTGGGAAGAATTAAATAGGATGGAATGTTCTCATTGGATTTTATTACTGCAATTCTTGTCACTGATATTTGCAAATAGATACTATTGTGTGTGTGTGTGTGTGTGTGTGTGTGTGTGTGTGTGTGTATGTGTGTGTGTGCGTGTGTGTGTGTGTGTGCGCCACTGGATGGCGCCTCTGACGCATAATAAACAACAAGCCGTCCTAACGCGCCAGTGCGTATGTTCAACAAAGCGGAACGAATTGTTTCCTTTGTTAAGTTCTTCATTTTATGAAAAAAGATGTCTGGCAGAATATTTTACTTAAGTGAGAAATTAAATGTTTAAACTGTTCAACTCTTCTTAATATTTCTTGATGTTTTACATATCAGCTAAAATCTCCAGCCCTCTGGATAGGCCCCGCCCCTCTCTGGGTAGGCCCCGCCCCGCTGACAGATAGGCCCCGCCCCACGACAGGCAGGCCCCGCCCCATGACAGATAAGCCTGCTCCGCTGACAGGTAGGCCCCACACTACACATCCAGTGCAGTGAAGCACTGGATGTGTTAGCACAGGGGCTGGGGGAACCAGTGCTACGTAGTGAACCTGTAAGCAGTGCAGATGGGTTCTGTCTGGGCTAACAGGGTTAGGGCTAACCCTAACCCTAGGCTCCTGCTGAACAGACACATTCAGAATAAGATGGAGAACTCCCACAATAAACACATCGGAAGATTTATTTTTCCCCAATTTCTGCCAAAGCCATTTATTTTCCTGCATTAGAGGAAATGCAAGTCATATCCTTAATGAGAAACATACATTTTATTGTTTACCATTGTACAACAGCTTAGAGGCTAGCCTGCTGAATCCGAGCTTGGAGGCTAGCCTACTGAATCAAGCTTAGTCCTAGCCTACTGAATCCATGTTTAGAGGCTAGCCTGCTGAATTCAAGCTTGGAGGCTAGCCTGCTGAATCCAAGCTTAAAGGCTAGCCTGCTGAATGCAAGCTTAGAGGCTAGCCTGCTGAATCCAAGCTTGGAGGCTAGCCTGCTGAATCCGAGCTTGGAGGCTAGCCTGCTGAATCTGAGCTTGGAGGGTGGCCTGCTAAATCCAAGCTTGGAGGCTAGCCTGCTGAATCCAAGCTTAGAGGCTAGCCTGCTGAATGCAAGCTTGGAGGCTAGCCTGCTGAATCCAAGTTTAGAGGCTAGCCTGCTGAATCTGAGCTTCGAGGCCCTAGCCACCCAAAGGGTTGGGCCCCAGTGTGACCTTGAGCAGCAGGACACAGTGTGTGACCGATGCAATGTCTACGATGTCTGAAATCACCGGAGCCGGTCCAAGATATGTGCTGGAGCGGTGTAACTCTGCTCGGCCTCACAGAGGGAATCCAAGGCCTTCTGTCTTAGCTGAGGGGATCGCGTTCGCACACAGGAAGGTGGCACCTCGTTAAAGGCCACCCTTCTTGTTTTCCGCGTTAGGTCTGGACCGGGGGGACC
The DNA here is from genome assembly GCF_949987615.1 of Pollachius pollachius. NCBI lineage: Eukaryota > Metazoa > Chordata > Actinopteri > Gadiformes > Gadidae > Pollachius > Pollachius pollachius. The sequence continues at coordinate 23,592,547 of NC_136944.1, read as the reverse complement.
TCCTCTCCCTCGAGGGGATACGGTCAACACGCAGCCTCTAACGCTGAGGTTCAGTGATCGGAGGCGGTGAGAACGAGGCTGTGAGGGTGAGACCCACCCTGGTCTGCAGCTGTGCTCCAGAACATTCCTCCCGCGGTGGGGGTGATGGATGGGGGCTGAGATGTTCCGTCTGATCTGGTAAACAAGCGGGCTGGCGGCTGGCCGGGGGGGGGGGGGGGGGGGGGGGAGAGATGAAGGTCAACGTGGAAAATGGAACATACCCGTAAAACGCCGTATCATGTGACCGCTGGGGTTCAATAATACAGACGGGTCACGGGAGACACAAGCCCCTGCGACCTTTGACCCAAGGAAACCACCAGGATTAATTGAATGGATGGATTAATTATTCAGTTCTTAATTATGTTCAGTACTATTTGTGGAATCAATTTTTTTCATTTTTTTTTGTAGTCATGTTATTCAAATCTTCAATGCTTTTAAAATATAATATAATATATCATAATCTCAATATTATTATGTTGTGGTTACCTTTGATGAAGAAACCTCCGGCTCTGTGAGTCGATGGTTTCATTAGAGAGAGAGAGAGATCTCTCCCCGCTCGCCCACAGACACTCATCCTCCACATCTGTGTCGCCCCAGCGGGTATGACATCACTGACAACCACTAACGAGCAGCCCTCCCCGACCCGCCCCCTCAGCCCGACCTCCTGACCAATCAGAGGCTTGTGTGGAGCTCTCCACAAGAGGTGCACCTGCTGACCCATTGAGCCCAGCAGAGGAAGGAACTGGGACTGGAAGGAAGGATAACCACACAGCTCCCTCCAGCTGCTCTCTGCTCCACTGCTCTGTTCTGCAGCTCTGTGTTAACGTAGCTCTTTGTTAACGTAGCTCCATGTAGGCTTAGCTCTATGTTTACGTAGCTCTGTGTTAGCATAGCGTTATGTTAGCGTAGCCCTACGTGGACGCAAAGAGATGAGGACCAGCTCCAGCTCTGTTCCACGGACCCCTCACACCGTCCCGCCTCCTCCTGTCACTCAGGCCGGACCTCAGGCACTGGGGGGACACTGGGGGGGGTTCAGGGCGTGGGGGACACAGGGGGGGGTTCAGGGTGTGTGGTCATCTGATCACGTCGGCCCCGGATCAGATGTGGAAGAATGTAGTTAAGCTGGCCGGGGCCCGGCTCCCAGTCGGCCCGCCGCACTGGGGGCCGGGCCGGGGACAGGCCTGAAATAGCTCAGTGGATCCGCCCGGCGACAGCCCCCTCACGGGCCATCTGCCCCCAGCTGGGCGGCGCTCAGCCGACTGTAACCCACTTCCACCGCAACACGGCGTGAAGCACCGCGCGTTAGAGAGCACACACACGGGCACACACACACACACACACGGGTAGACACACACACACACACACACACACGGGTAGACACACACACAGGCACACACAAAGGTAGACACACACACAGGCACACACACACACGGGTAGACACACACACAGGTAGACACACACACAGGTAGACACACACGCGGGCACACACACACACACACGTATACACACACACACACACGTATACACACAAACACACACACAAGGTGAGACACACACGTGCAGAAACACACACAGGCAGACACACACACAGGCAGACACACATACACGTATTCACATATACACACACACATGCACCCACACACACACACACACCCACACCCACACCCACACACACACAAGCACACACCACTGACCATGGGGCCTTCTATGGGAACATACTCTAGCAGCTATCAGCTAGTTAGATCCGGTTGATCAGCTAGTTAGATCCGGTTGATCAGCTAGTTAGATCCGGTTGATCAGCTAGTTAGATCCGGTTGATCAGCTAGTTAGAGGAGTTTGATCAGCTAGTTAGAGGAGTTTGATCAGCTAGTTAGAGGAGTTTGATCAGCTAGTTAGAGAAGGCTGATTAGCTGTTTAGAGGAGGCTGATCAGCTAGTTAGAGGATGTGAGAGTGTTTGTGTGCTGATGAACACAGCCCCTCCAAGGCCCAGAGAGCATCACCAGAAGAAAGAGATTGTGTGAGCAGAGGCTTGGTTTTCACCCCAGAGGAGTGGATCCCTCGAGCCGCTCTGAACACGGTGAGTTCTGTTCTGACGGGAGGAACGAGCGATGAACCAATGCGTCCCAGAATAGCTGCTCGTGGAGTCAGGAGATGAGATCGACTCATCAGTCGTGACATCGCAGAGTGAGACACCAGGAGACAAAGGAACAGGCAGCGGTATTATTGGTCTGTTACACATCGTTACATTACTTAACATGTAATCATGAAAACATAAATATTAAAAAGGTTATATCGCTGTGGTGGGGGTCCAGGGTCCCATTGGGGTCTCAGTGGGGGCTGATGGGGGTCCCAGTGGGGTCTCTCTGGGGTCTCTCTGGGGGCTGTGGGGGTCCCGGTGGGGGCAGCTGATGTTTTGATCCAGGACTGCTTACTGTACGTAAACGTATCGTCCCGAGCCCCTCACAGCATCAGGTGGCACCGCAAACCACACGCACACACACACACACACACAGTCACATTCACACACACACGCACACACACACTCACACTCACACACACACTCACACACACACACACACACACACACACTGCTACAAAGACACAGAGCACGGGCTCCAAATGCCAAGGAGCTACGGTGTCACCGAGAGGGAGGGGGAAGGGGGGGGGGGGGGGGGAGAGAGAGAGAGAGAGGGGAATCGGAGGGAGAGAGAGAGAGACAGAGAGAGAGAGAGAGAGAGAGAGAGAGAGAGAGGGAGAGAGAGAGAGACAGAGAGAGAGAGAGAGAGAGAGAGAGGGAGAGAGACAGAGAGAGAGAGAGAGGGATTGGAGTGAGAGAGAGAGACAGAGACACAGAGAGACAGAGAGAGGTACAGAGAGAGGTCCACAGCGCAGCGATCAGACAGCAGAGAGCTTCCTGACGAGGAGACAGGAGGAGAGACTGAGGCGAGGGAGGGAGGGAGAGTCCACATCAGAGACAGGTTGACTGATCGACGTCACTTCCTGATTGGAGCCCGGCTATTTCTGCAGAACAGCCCCCACCTGGCCGGGGGTCTCAAGCTCTGTGGCGGAGCTGTCGGACCAAGATGGCGCATGTGCTCTACAAAACAAACGCTCCTGAGAGGATCCCGGTGTGATCCCGACTCCGGACGCTACGACCTCCACCGAGACACTCTCCGCCCGAGGGGAGGGGAGACACCTGATGGAGGGAGGGGGCCCACAGGGGTACTGCTGATCGTCTGCCTGGTCTGAACCCCGGAGCCGTGGGGGTCTCAGAGAGCAGAAGCCGCTTCGGAAAATGCAACAGTTTTCCGGGAGGTGGAGGAACGGAGGTGAGCTGCTGTCACCTGCATCACAGACAGGCTGCGGCCGCGCTGCTGATCGCACCTCTAAATATACCCCTCAGCGCAGCCTGGGACTGGAGCCATGCTGTTTGATATCTGTGTAATCTTTACCATGAAAATATTTTCCTGGCATTGTTGTTATTTTCCCTCTGCTGTTATTTTTAGTGCAATAATATATGAATAAGAAATGTACACTAACATGTGTTTACTACTAATGTGTCTGTCTGCTGTCTATCTGTGTGTATTTATCTATCGAACCATCTAGTTAGCTATCTGTCTGTCTAAGCATCTGGCTAGCTATCTGTCTGTCTGTCTGTCTGTCTAAGCATCTTGTTAGATATCTGTCTGTCTATCTGTCTGTCTAACCATCTAGCTAGCTATCTGTCTGTCTAACCATCTAGCTAGCTATCTGTTTGTCTATTTGTCTGTCTGTCTGTCTAGCTAGCTAACCATGTATCCATGGATGAGGTCAGAGTAGAGAGTGGGAGATGTGTAGCGCGTTGAGCCTGTTGTCAGATCCCGGCAGCGCAGTGATCTGCTCGCAGAGTGCTGAAGAACCGGCTCCCAGAATGTCAGATATTAATATCTCTGGTCCACCCCACGTCTCGCTTCCTAGCAACTGGAGTTCTCAGGAACCGTCACCATATACACACACACACACACGCACACACGCACACACACACACACACACACACACACACACACACACGCACACACACGCACACAAACTCACGCACACACACGAGTGCACATACACAAACTCACACACGCGCATATACAAACACACAGTCACACACATACTTGCGTATACACAAACAAATACACACACACACACACACAAATACACACACGTACAGACCCACACACGCACAGAAATACACACACGGACACACAATAACACACATACATACACACACAAAGAAACACGCACACCAATTCATACAAATTCAAGTCTAACCACCAGTTGATTTTCCTTCAGTAGAAACAAAACATTACTTCACAGTGTCACAATAAACAGTGAAATCTGTAGTTACTGACTGCCATTGCAGCTGGTGAAATGATCTAGCAATGGCAATTTAAGAACAGAATGAGGGTTTGTTTGCTGATGGAGCTTCTCCCTGTAACTGGGAGCACCGGTACATCCATTTGACTGTTTGCGTTTAAATAGCTCAGCGAGCCATTAGCCTGAGCACAGAGAGCAGAGGGCATCATAATGGACTTCAGCCTCAGTGGCCAATCTTGATTCAAAATCAATAACTCAATCAATCAAATCTTAGTGGTTCATGTTGTTATAATGACTTTAAACAATCAATTAAGATGATGATTATTGATTGGATGAATGCAAATAAAAATAATAATAAACAAATAATATCAAAATACCATGCGTGTAGTACTGTTCAGAGCTTCAGAGGATCAACCTGTCTCTCTCTCTTTGTCAGTCTAATCTTTCACTCTTCTTTATTTGTACACAGTACTCTAGCTTCTGTCTCGTGATGACTCCAGCAGACAGGTGGCTTCAGAGTGGTAGGGCTTCTGACTCGAGACTGGCTGCTTATTAATGTTTACCTCAAAGAAAATACTTTTATGATCAAACCGTAACGGCAGACTGTGAGAATTATTCGATTGTTTGCTTTATTTGTATTGATTTCATGCTTTTTTGTGTCTAAATGCTTGACTGCATTCTCAATGTAATCCAGACAGAGAGTTTCTAAAGATAGAACAGGAACAGCAACTTGTCAGAGGAAATTAAATAACAAGTAATTTGATCATTCTATCTGATTCTATTAGCACAGAAGTTCTGAACCAATAGGACGCTGTTGGAAACACCAGACATCTATCACATTAAAAACATTTGAATGTCAATTAAGTCAAAACCAATGACGCATTTGTGTCATCTTTGGATTGGGATGGAGGTGCTAGCGAAACTATCAATATAATAGAGAATTGTGCCACGAGTAGAACTGAATATTGTTTGTTCCTCTGTCCCCCCCAGATCTGGCTGACGTCACAAAAACACAACATACCGATGTTCTGCTGGTGAAAGACTTTCATCTCCCTGTCTCATTGGTCCTGACAAAGGCATGAGTGTTGGACGGAGCCCCCACTACAGCATCGTGTCCTGTGAAGAGCGAGGCCTGCCTCTGGGAACCATGCCTGCCGTGGGCAGCTTCGGGAACGGGAAGATCCATACGCGGCGCAAAGCCCACGGCCGCTTCGTCAACAAGACCGGCCAGTGCAACATCAGCTTCTCCAACATGGACGAGAAGTCCTCGCGCTACTTATCGGACATCTTCACCACCTGCGTGGACGTCCGCTGGCGCTACATGTTCCTGTTGTTCAGCCTGGTGTTTGTGGCGTCCTGGCTGACCTTCGGCCTGGCCTTCTGGGCAATCGGCCTGCTGCACGGGGACATGGAGCCCGGGGAGGACGACGACGCCTTCACGCCGTGCACCATGCAGGTCCGCACCTTCGTGGCGGCCTTCCTGTTCTCCGTGGAGACGCAGACCACCATCGGGTACGGCGCTCGCTACGTGACGGAGGAGTGCCCCATGGCCGTCTCCATGGTGGTGCTGCAGTCCATCGTGGGCTGCATCATCGACGCCTTCATGATCGGCGCCATCATGGTCAAGATGGCGCGGCCCAAGAAGCGCGCCAAGACGCTGCTGTTCAGCCACAACGCCGTCATCGCCATGCGGGACGGGAAGCTGTCGCTCATGTTCCGGGTGGGGAACCTGAGGAAGAGCCACATCGTGGAGGCCCACGTCCGCGCCCAGCTGGTCAAGCCCCGTCTGACGGAGGAGGGCGAGTACATCCCCCTGGACCAGATCGACATGAACGTCGGCTACGACAAGGGCATCGACCGGCTCTTCCTGGTGGCCCCCATCACCATCATCCACGAGATCGACGAGGAGAGCCCGCTGTTCGGCATCAGCAAGCAGGACCTGGTGACGTCCGACTTTGAGATCGTGATCATTCTGGAGGGGATGGTGGAGGCCACGGCCATGACCACCCAGGCCCGCAGCTCCTACCTGTCCTCTGAGATCCTGTGGGGGTACCGGTTTGAGCCGGTGGTCTTTGAGGAGAGGAACCACTACAAGGTGGACTACGCACACTTTCACAAGACCTTCGAGGTCCCTTCCACGCCGCGATGCAGCGCCAAGGACATCGATGACCAGAAGAGTTCCACCTCCAGCGGTCATTCGTTCTGCTATGAGAACGAGCTGGCCTTCATCAGCAGGGATGAGGAGGATGAAGGTGAGGTGATGAAGGACGGAGCTCTGAGGGAACCTCCAGCGCGGCCGGAGGAGCACGTAAAGCTCGGCCTGGATCAGACTCCGCTGCGCAAGGAGTCAGAGATATGATCCTGCTGGGTGAAGGTTCTATCTGGATTATTTGTTTGGTTCCTTCCAGATGCAGGAAAGAGAGTGAAAGAACTGTCATGAGAGAACTCTGGAGCGTCGTGACAGACCGGAGCAGGGTTTAGGACGGACCTTCTATCTAGTTTGGCTTTTTCTGTTTTCAAATGCAAACAAGAACATTACATTTCAATGAAACAGTTTAAAGGTGAAACAGGATGTTTTGATCACATGTTATTAACGATCCAGCGAGGAGTTGAGGGGTTCCAGAGTGTTTGGAGGCGGATTGTGTTCCACCTCTTCAGTGCAGTATCCGTCGACACCGACACTTAACTCTACAAACGGAATGAGACAGCAACAAAAGGGTCTAGCCTAATTGAATGACGCAGTTTAAATTATAAACCTTACGATTATCTAAATGCAGCTAAGGAGATGGATTTGGCTCATTACCTACAAGTAGATCATATAAAAGTAAAACTACAAGAAATCCACGTTGCCCGCTGACCGGAGGAAGCCTGAGACCCAGGCAGACCCCCGGCTCCCCACTAATACCAGGCGAGAACGTCTGCGAGAGAACAAACACAGCCGGGAGCGCAATGACGGCCAGGACTGAACCCCGCCCGAGGTACACTGGCTCCTGCAGCGAGGAGGCCGAGAGACAGGTCTCTGGGAGACAAGGGCTGCTTGACCACCGTGTACCTGAGGCTGAGGTGGATTCACACTTCTCAGACGCCAGAGTGCAAGACGGGAAGGAAAAATTCAAAGAAAGGTTTAGAATCTATGAGACATGCCTTGTTTCATGGCCGAGGTTTATCTCTGGAAGAAAAGAGGGAATATTTGCCAATCCAGAGAATGTAGATACTGCCAACCTGCCGTTCATATAATATGCCGTTCACTCAAACACAGAGGCAGAAGCAGTGTGCCATGAAATGGGACTGAATTGCATTAACTTCAGCATGAATATATTTAAATTGTTCCAAACCAAAAAAAGAACCAAAAACAAAGGGTGAAGGTTCAGTAGGCCGCACCTGGCCCGGCCCCTGGCTCGGGCCCCGGGGACGGCATGGATGGGTGGAGGGGGGCCATGGAGCACTAAAGATCCCAGAGGAAGACGGAAATCATTCGTGCCAAATTGAGACTGGGGACAGGCTTGTAGTGGCCCCCATAGGAAACCAAGAGCCTAATTAAGACTGCAGAGTTAAACCCTGACACACGCCTCCAGGGTGAAGGAGCTCTGTCTGCATGGAGGCTGACGACCCACACACACACACACACACACACACACACACACACACACACACACACACACCCACACACACACACACACACACTCACAATCACAAAGAGGCACACACCTGCAACCATTCACAAACTCACATTCACACCCACACGGAGGCACACAACTGCAGCTATTCACACACACACGCACACTCACACACACACACACACACACACACACACGCACAGCTTTGACTTGGTCTTGCACGGTGTCCGCAGCGTTTGGTGTGTAGGGCGTTTGTTTAGGGCCGCGGTCAGTAGATGTCTTATAGCAGCCAACAAGCTGCCTCTAGAAACTGTTTTCTTAAGATGTCTTAATGTTTTCTAGTTACTGGAATTTAAAATTCTAAACTGTGAAGATCATTTTGCAATAAGTTTAGATTGTGTTTTTAAGTTTATAAATATTACTGTTGGACACTGACCTAATTGTTTTTGTTTTATTCTGACAATGAAATCTCTTCCTATCAGTTAAACAGACATGCTACGTCCAAATATCAAAGTATAAGGCTTATTCTGAGAGGCCTCCGTCCTCCTCAAATGTTTTTATTCATGTATTATGCGCATGATGTTTACCTCTGATGAATCTCAATATATTTATGGTCACCTCTTTAGCAAGCAATATCTGTCTAGCACTTTACCGAGAGTGGCTTCTTAGGAAACGTTTAGGCTCCATGCGTAGGCTCCTCATGTAGACTCCTCAGGTCTCCCCCCCCCACACTAGCCTAGCGCCCTGCACAGAGAAACAAAACACGTCATTTGGTCAAAACCTCCAACAGAAGTACTTCCATGAATACACTCAAGTTTTTCTTATGTGACGTAACACAGAAGAGTCTTACTCACCACTCGAGTTACGACAGCAGTGCATATTCTGAAACGGAGTCCTGAGGTCGGATGACCAGTGACTCCCCTCGTCAGGACCCGAGGAACCCGTACACCCCCCCCCCCCCCCCCCCCGCCCCCCCACAGGGCGGAGGAGGGTGTGTGTGGGGGGGGGGGGGGGGAAGAACATCCCAGACGTGACCTACTGCTCCCAGGGACCCCGGGGGTCAGAGACGCTCCGGGCAATCAGGAGAAAGGGTTCCCAGAGTGACGACCTTTGAACCTTAACCATCCCCCCCGCCCTGTCTCTCTACCGCTGTTCCCCGGTTCATAGCCAAGCTGCGCTTTCCGGAAATGTCCCTGGAAGGCCAGGTTGATATGAACAGTGTTGGAAACCAGAGGGCAGCCTGCAGAGAGCAGTACTGAAGAGTAGAACCAACAGAGGGTTTGATATGAGCTGGTGGGGTTCGATAAAGTGGGCCCTTTCAAACCTCCTTATTAGGCCCGCATACGATATATATATATATATATTTATATATATAATACTCAGCCGTCTCCTGGGACCTCTGTGTTATGGTCCCAAGACTCTGCTCAGATGGATCACACGCTCTCTGTCTGCGGGAGGCTCGATCGGTTTGCTCACTTTGGAAAGCCTTCTTCTGACCACAAATAAAATACTCCTCAGAAAAGTATACCTTTTGGTCAAATATTGACCAAGTAAAGGCCTTTTTGGTTGATATTTAGAAATCCTTCTCAATCAAAACATTTGTTTCTTCTAATGAAGAAGCAAAATCATAAGACTGAACATTAAAGTCAACTTTGGCCAAACAACTTTTTTTGAAAAGTCGTTTATTTCATGATTGTGACTACGAGAGGGTTGAGATAAGAAAAACAAAATAAAGCAATACTATTAATAAAGGGAATATATTGGCAATGTGCAATGTGCGAGTGATCTTGCTTGTGTGTGTCTTTGTCTACGTGTCGGTCTTTGTGTGAGTGTGTGTCTGTGTGTGTGTCTGTGTGTGTGTCTGTGTCCTTACACTCTTATGCAATGAATCAGACGAGTGCTTGCATATGTATTGAAGAACGTTCCCAACACTGTCTAATTGCACTGCCCAATAACCTTGAACCATTTGCATACACGCACACACGCGCGCGCGCGCGCACACACACACACACACACACACACACACACACACACACACACACACACACACACACACACACACACACACACACACACACAGAAACACTGATTTGCAAATACAAACATGATTTCTAATCAAGACACTCCAAAGGCAAAAAAGAGCAAAATAGAAAAATAAATCCAGTGAAACTCACACTCTGCCAAATAGATTAATCCCAGGTAGCAACACGGATGGCATTTCAGTAACATGAGAGTCGGTCAGTATAATATTACAGTTCTACTATAATCACAAAGGTCTTTGTTAAAGAGTGTGGCCGTTGGCCTGGCTCTTTTTACTGTGAGTGAAACAACGAGATGTGATCTAAGTCAACAGAAGTTTGATCGTAGGCCCAAATCCACCACCCAGAGGTACAATTAAACCACCAGGGCTGAGAGGAGACAACAGCTCATGAATAAAACAGCAATTCAAAGTAAAAAGTTCTGCTATTCCCGCCTTTAAATAACTGCTTTGTTTATTTATTTGCGATGGAAAAGAAAAGCACTCGTGAAAAAACATGCACAAGATAAGCAAACATATTTACAGCAACCAATATGCAAACACACACATCAGGTGGGGAGTGTTTGTCCTCACGTGGTCGAGCTCAGCTGACCGCGTCACTCAGCCGCGGGCTGCTGACCCCGGTCTGATTACAGGGACAGGTTCACTCACAAGGGGGGTGGGGGTGAGGGTTTGTGAAACATATAGGCCTATATGTATCACAAACATATAGGTCTATATGTTTGTGAAAATGGGAAAAACACTTCGTTAAGTGTTCCATACCTTCATGTTTCTGGGTGAGAAAGACAAACATATAATTACGAATGCGAGATTTTATTCTTTCCTAATATTTTGGAACATTGAAAAACGTATTGCCTTTTAAAATAAATTAATAGGATAGGATATTTGTGCAGCATATATATATATATATATATATATATATATATATATATATATATATATATAAACTGGATACCTTGGAAACACCTTTTGTTTAACTACTATTCGATGCTGACCCCTGCTGGGACTGTACTGGGATAGGTTCACTGGTTTCTATACTATGGTTTCCACTTAAAGATTTACCTGATAACGTGGAACATGGTTATTTAGAAATGTTATTTAGAAATCAGAATTTATTTTAGGTGAGTATTTACATGGCTGCCTCAACAACAACAATGTGGGAAAATAACCGGGCAGAATAAAAAAAAAATACATGAAATATTCGAGTTGTTGGTTTATTGCTAAAGTCAGCAACAACATTCAGATTATTGTTTTTTTAAACCTTTACACCAATAATTCGATATAATGTAGGAGTTTTACACCATCTTACCTTTCGATCGGGACCATTTGACTTACGGTACTCAGCCACAGGGTGGCAGCATACTATAATACTGCCACCGATACTGGATGATTACGTTTGCGTTGGACCATGATTGGTCAACCTTTGTGAAGTTTAAGCTGGCCAATGAGCAGAGTCCTGGGTGACTATATAAACAAGAGTACCGCTCTCTGAAACATTACAGATCTTCAATTCAATTCAAAGATGTCAGGAAGAGGTAAAACCGGAGGCAAAGCCAGGGCGAAGGCCAAGACCCGCTCATCCAGGGCCGGACTTCAGTTCCCCGTCGGCCGAGTGCACAGACTCCTCCGTAAGGGAAACTACGCTCACCGCGTCGGTGCCGGAGCTCCCGTCTACCTGGCGGCGGTTCTCGAGTATCTGACCGCTGAGATCCTGGAGTTGGCTGGAAACGCTGCCCGGGACAACAAGAAGACCCGCATCATCCCCCGCCATCTGCAGCTGGCCGTCCGCAACGACGAGGAGCTCAACAAACTCCTGGGCGGAGTGACCATCGCTCAGGGCGGTGTTCTGCCCAACATCCAGGCCGTCCTTCTGCCAAAGAAGACCGAGAAGCCCGCCAAGAAATAGATTAGAAATCTACTGTCAACCCCAAAGGCTCTTTTAAGAGCCACCTACTTCTTTACTAAGCAGCATTTCCTGAAATCCAAAACCAGTGTTAGACATTTTTACTAAAGCTGATTAATTCTCGCAGGCACCACATACGGAAGATTTGCTGCAAACAATCGTGAGGTTGAAATCGGAATACGTAGGCCTATTCAGAGGATATCAAACATTGATTTTTGTCCACGAAATAGTTTTTACTAGAATCACACGCATGAGTTTTAATAAAATTACCATTAGATTTAGGTAAAAGAATAGAAAAACGAATTAATTGTCTGGTTTTTGTAATGTCCTAAATGTAATGTGCATTGCTCACTCTCGTTAAATTGAGCCATAATGTCTTCAGGTTAGACACATGTAATTATTGTAAGTCACTTTGGGGAAAAGCGTCTGCTAACTAAATGTATATAATTTTGGTAGCCAATTCATATTGTTGAATGAATAACGGGTATACGTATTGACCAACATGTGCTACGGAACCAGAGCTGTTTAAAAAGGGGCGGTAACTGCGCTCATCGAAATACGACGAGGGCAATGGGCGGGGTCTTTAGAGCTCCCGCCAATGGTCTCTCTCTGGTCCTCTGCGAGCCTTTATAGTCATGGAGCGTCTGTTGTTAGCTTCATTCTGCTTGTTCTACTTACAATAATTATGTCAGGTCGCGGCAAAGGAGGAAAGGGGCTCGGGAAAGGAGGCGCTAAGCGTCACCGTAAAGTTCTCCGTGATAACATCCAGGGCATCACCAAGCCCGCCATCCGCCGTCTTGCCCGTCGCGGCGGTGTGAAGCGTATCTCCGGTCTGATCTACGAGGAGACCCGCGGTGTCCTCAAGGTGTTCCTGGAGAACGTGATCCGTGATGCCGTCACCTACACCGAGCACGCCAAGCGGAAGACCGTCACCGCCATGGATGTTGTCTACGCGCTGAAGAGGCAGGGACGCACCCTGTACGGCTTCGGCGGTTAAACCATCTTCTCCCACCCTAAACCCAAAGGCTCTTTTAAGAGCCACCCAAATATACCTGAAAGCGATTTTCCTTGCGTTACAAAAACTTGGATTGAAACACCAATCACATGAACTTAAACTGTAGATTTCAGTGTCATTAAGCTCCCCATACATTAAATCAAGTTTTATTACGAAGTTTTTAAAGAATTAGTTAAATGCCCCTACATATTAATCTAGACTTGATTTCTGCCATGCATCAAATTCTAAATTGACCAGCAAATTGGTATTCTTTGACTAAATTTGACAGGTTTCACTAATGTTGAGGGTAACTGTTAAACATTTTGAGTTGCTGACTCGAGTACAACAGAACAGCCATTTGTTTAAGACGTCTTATCTCGTGTGTAGAGATGAGTCCAACCAAGACAGCTATAGTCAGTCTTACAGGATTCTTTTGCTAACCCCAAAGAAATCTCCAGACGGCTATTGGCTCCAGCGGAACATTCAGGCTTCTATTTTAGCCAATCATATAACCGGACGATCCCATGATGATTTGCATACGCCTCCTATAAAGATATCCGTCCATCACATCGCAGGACGTACGCAACGAATCTAATCATGCCTGAGGTAGCAAAACCCGCGCCCAAGAAGGGCTCCAAGAAAGCCGTCTCCAAGACCGCAGTGAAGGGCGGCAAAAAACGCCGCAAGACCAGGAAGGAGAGCTACGCCATCTACGTCTACAAGGTGCTGAAGCAGGTCCACCCCGACACCGGCATCTCCTCCAAGGCGATGGGGATCATGAACTCCTTCGTCAACGATATCTTCGAGCGTATCGCCGGTGAGGCCTCCCGCCTGGCTCACTACAACAAGCGGTCCACCATCACCTCCAGGGAGATCCAGACCGCCGTCCGCCTGCTGCTCCCCGGTGAGCTGGCCAAGCACGCCGTGTCTGAGGGCACCAAGGCGGTGACCAAGTACACCAGCTCCAAGTAGACCTCGCTAGTCAGCTAAACAAACGGTCCTTTTAAGGGCCACCCAATTCTGCCTAAAGGGCCATTCCTAGCAATTGGTTCTCTTCATTGTATTGAAGTAGAGGCGCCCAAAAGATTGTGACGAAATGGAGGTCTCTGACAAGATTCAAATAAGTTTCTTGTAAGGATTTTACAATATGACCACCTGAATTGTGATATTAGTTACTCTATCGCATTGAGGATAGTTGCCGTTATCCAAACATCAAAACAATATTTTGCATGCTATTACTGTCGTTAGTAGTATTACTCTAATCACGAGCCAAATGGTGCCTATCTGTAGAACACATGCTATGCAGTCGGTGTCTAGTCCTAACTCCTCACGAAGTTCTATCACGAATAAGCAATCAACATAATGGAAATAAGCAACGTAGTATGAGTGAATAGCTATCTAGTTCCCTGACTTCGGTCCTCAATCTGTTTTCTAATTACCAATATGCTAGGTGTTAAAGGGCAGATGATGCCGAGAACTCCCCAGGACTTTCCACTTTAAAAGTACGTCTTTCCCTGAGTTTAGAAATGGTTGGAATCTTCTGGGATAATGTGAGTACACAAGAAAATACAAAAATATAACATACATCTAGGCCTTTTATAGATATTTGAATGCCAATATCGCACATATTAGGCCTTTAAATTGTGCATAGGTCGTCCATAACTGCGTCTAAAATGAATATGGTCATCGAAAACCTAGAACCTGCTGAGCAACAGTCAGCGAAGCTTAAAAAACAATGTCACATCTGAAGGGAAGTGTATTAATCAGAATTTATTTGAAATAGACTTGATTTGTGTGATATTGAAAGAAACCTGAAGGCTTTTTCCATATCAGAAAATCTTCTTAAAATCGTAAGAGCAGGAGCCTATACGGATTCTCCTTTTTCCATTGAACAATTTCTTTCCTAAAGAGATGACCCAGAATTACTTGGAGGTAAGGTGGTTTGAATTCTAAAAATGCTTAGCAAAGGAGCCTCAATGCATCCTTTAACCCTCCTTTAGCATCGGTTACTCCCGACCAACCTTTACGAAAGGAAAGGAGAGATTGTTATCCAATAATCCTTTTCGGCAG
The DNA here is from genome assembly GCF_949987615.1 of Pollachius pollachius. Taxonomy (NCBI): domain Eukaryota; kingdom Metazoa; phylum Chordata; class Actinopteri; order Gadiformes; family Gadidae; genus Pollachius; species Pollachius pollachius. The sequence goes on along the minus strand of NC_136944.1, from coordinate 23,577,541 downwards.
CAATATTTAAAGCAACAGGCTGCTGACGAATCACCTTTTCATCTCTCCTTGACCCAATGACGTTTTTCTTAAAGGTTAAGGAAAGGAGGCATAAAGGTTAGGAGATTTGATTATTCGTAGAGGCCCCTGGAGTGTCATTATGACTGCTTGAATTTTTAGAACAACGTAAGGCCTCGGCTATATGTGGAAAACAGTGGCTCTTTCAAATCCATAAAGACATACATTTGACAGATATAGTTTATACAGTAGGCCTACAGCCTATTATAGTGTTTGAGATTGTACAGGTGCTTTCATTGAAAAGTAGGTCTAGCCCTCAGAAAACAGATCAGGAAGGGAACGCATTAACAGCATCCTCGTTTGTTATTATAGTCAGAAATGGACGGAGTAGCAAAAAGAAGACCTCAGGTTCAAGTATTAATTCAAAGGTTAAATAACTAGACCCACGTTACCAATTGGGTTGTGTACAAACATTATCTTAAATGGTTCCAACGATATACCAACTCAAGAGAAATAAGTAGTTTGTTCAACGAAACGTTCCGTTATATTTGGTCTCATATCAATGACATTGAAAGCCCTTTACACCTAACATCTGAGGAAACATGTGAAAACAGTTAATCGTGAAGAGAACTAATTAATTAATGTATTTAATTAAAGATCTAGCTTACTAGGATGTGCTCCTCTACAAGTTGCTCAAGCCAGACCGACAACCTACTGCAGCGTTTCCCACAAAGACTAGGCATGGGAGGGTCTTTTTTTCCACGACGTTCTTGAGTACGATAGCAAAAGTGTGTGAGTTACTTACACACATTATTAGATTTATTCTATATGTATCTATACTGAAGTTGGCACGGTGTAAACTGGAATTGGTTCTGTGTATAGGAAATGCAATATTTTCTCATTTCTGTAATCTTGTCCAATCTTTGAAAGCAATCGATACGACAAATATTCATTTTGATAATCAAATATGCCCACATTATTCATATGTTCCAACATTATTTATCGGAACTATTTTGCTAATAAAAATATGAGCATGTAAAGGTCTCACATGCTCTTCTGTGTTTGCCAGCTTCAGAATACGCATCTTTAATCTAAAGTACAGGCATGCGGTACAAGTTTCGCTCTTTCGAATGTTCCTCGGTTTTGTGCGTCATAATAAAAATCCTTGTCCGAATCTTGAGATATATTTAGGCATTGTTAAAAACAAATATCAGATTAAACAGATGGATACCAAACAATGTCGCATGGAAAGTTCTTTTTTTTTTAGATACATGCTAGACATATTTGGCGACTGCGACTCCGCAGGGTTCAAATTCAACAGTGCTTTTTGAAGTTTGTTCACGAGACGTGTTAAATAATTCCATCGTGTGTAAATTACATCTGGATGATACGAGGGAGGAAACACAAACGAGACATCTTGGACCCTCACAGAAAAACATTTCATGGAATGAGTCTGTACGGTTCTCATTGTGTGTATAAGGACAGCCCACATTCATCTGTTCAAAACTCTTTTTTTCTGAACCGTACGAGACGATCATGGAAGTCGCTCCTGCTGCTCCTGCCCCTGCTGCTGCCGCACCGGTGAAAGCAACTAAGAAGAAGACGGCAGCACCTAAGCCGAGAAAGGTCGGACTCAGTGTGAGCGACCTGATCGTCAAAGCCGTGTCCGCTTCCAAAGAGCGCAGCGGAGTTTCTCTGCCGGCGCTTAAGAAACTCCTGGCTGCCGACGGCTACGACGTGGAGAAGAAGAACTCCCGTGTCAAGACCGCCTTGAAGAACCTGTTGGAAAAGGGAACCCTGGTCCATACTAAGGGCAACGGAGCTTCTGGTTCCTTTAAGATCAGCAAAGAGGAGAAGAAGCCAATAACGAAACCTGCTGCCGCTAAAGCTAAGAAGACCGCTGTCAAGAAGCCCGCCGCCGTCGAGAAGTCTCCCCGAAAGGTGAAGACACCACGGAGCGTTACCCCCAAGAAGGCCAAAAAGCCTGCTGCGGCCAAGAAGGCCCCAATCAAGAAAACCCCCAAGAAGGTTGTAGCCAAGACCCTTAAAAAAGCGCCCAAGCCCGTCGTTAAGAAATCCCCCGCAAAGAAATCCCCAGTGAAGAAGGCATCCAAGCCCAAAGCCGCCAAGAAGACAGCCCCAAAGAAGAAGTAATCTCACTTCGTTTTTGTTGAAAAACCCAAAGGCTCTTTTAAGAGCCAACAACACTACGTTAAGAGCCCATTTTCTTATGTATTTATGCATTGGCAAACCATGATGTTAGCCATTAATTATAGAGCCGTTTATAGTGGGAAATTACATTATAGTGGGTCTCAACAAATAGTGATAATGTTAGGTCCACGATTAAACCAAGTATTCTTATTCTAGTGAGCGGACTCACGGTGACCAGATCTTCATCAAGATCTGATCAGATCAATTATTTTATATCAGATCAATATAAACACGAAATATAATAGCCTATGTTGGGAATATTGCACTACGGTCCTTTATGCTGTTGCACGTAACGGAACAGGAAGTCGATAACGCTGTTTCGATGTAAACATAGTCACTTTCAGCCGCTCCTGACATTCGGATATTGCCATTTCACTGCTATTATTCATTAAAGCAAGTGAACAAATGGAATGTTTTTCTTATTTAATATGCTTTTGAAGATCGTATCCTACTCAATCCTGCAGTAATTTAGATAGATATTGTATCTAAACTCACAATAAAGTAAGGATGGCTAGCCTAACAAATTGACAGTTATTTGTTTCATTTAATTTGTGATGTTCACGTCATGTGCTCTGTCCAACTTTATTCCGACACGGGCCGTTTGATGATTTAACATTCTCATTTCAAATGTAAAAAGCGGGAAATGAATAACTTGCTAATGAGCACACGAGCTGGGCGTGTGAGGAAATAAACTGGACCAATCAGCGTGCGGTGGTTGTCCGGGGCAAGCTATATAAACTATTGCTCTACCTCAGTTACCTATGATCAGTCTTAGAATCCTAAGCTGAAATGGCCAGAACCAAGCAGACCGCTCGTAAGTCCACCGGTGGGAAAGCCCCCAGGAAGCAGCTCGCCACCAAGGCTGCCCGTAAGAGCGCCCCGGCCACCGGCGGCGTGAAGAAGCCCCATCGTTACAGGCCCGGGACCGTGGCGCTGAGAGAGATCCGTAGATACCAGAAGTCCACCGAGCTGCTGATCCGCAAGCTGCCCTTCCAGCGCCTGGTGAGGGAGATCGCTCAGGACTTCAAGACCGACCTGCGCTTCCAGAGTTCTGCCGTCATGGCTCTTCAGGAGGCCAGCGAGGCTTACCTGGTCGGTCTGTTCGAGGACACCAACCTGTGCGCCATCCACGCCAAGAGAGTCACCATCATGCCCAAAGACATCCAGCTGGCTCGCCGTATCCGCGGAGAACGTGCTTAAGTTGACGATGTTAATTCTCCCCAACAAAGGCTCTTTTTAGAGCCTCCCAAGTATCTTTAAGAGATTTAAATCCGACATCATTTTTACACGTTATTAAATGATGTGCATACGACTTAGGTCAGTAGCCATGGCTGTTGAGTGACAAAACTGCACGTAGTTAAAAAGTAAGCTCACATCTTTCACACCATGAATACACAACCAAACTGCATTATATTACGCAATTAACTGGGAATCGTTCCATCAGTAGGCCAATATAAAAGCAATGGTCGTACTTCTGATAAAGGACTTAATTCCTGAACCATGCGCTTTAACTTGTCAATCATGGAGTTCAAGAGTTGATCATGACTACATAATCATATTCGTGAAATGTAGACATTTGTTATGTATCTGACCTCAACCCCCTGCTAAATCCCTATTCAGAAGACTAAAAGGTGTCCAAAGGCGAATCATCATAAATCAAATTACGACTTTCAAAATAAAAACTAGTGTTTTTGAGTTCTGATAACTTAGTGTTACTGTTAGTGTTAGTAGGCTGAAAAAAAGCCTACTATTTGTTATATATATTGTATTCGCTCTTTTGAATGGGTGATTCGGCTTTAGGTCAAGGCGCCCATTCTCGCACCAATTCGTGATGAATGATTGGTCAGGTCTTATCAAGTTTGAGCTGGCCAATGAGCAGAGACCTACGGGCATATAGAATGTGCCGCGCCCTTCTAGGAGACTACGTTATCTTAAAGTTACGGAAGAGTCATGTCTGGAAGAGGTAAAACCGGAGGCAAAGCAAGGGCCAAGGCCAAGACCCGCTCATCCAGGGCCGGGCTTCAGTTCCCCGTCGGGCGAGTGCACAGACTCCTCCGTAAGGGAAACTACGCTCACCGCGTCGGTGCCGGAGCTCCCGTCTACCTGGCGGCGGTTCTCGAGTATCTGACCGCTGAGATCCTGGAGTTGGCTGGAAACGCTGCCCGCGACAACAAGAAGACCCGCATCATCCCCCGCCATCTGCAGCTGGCCGTCCGCAACGACGAGGAGCTCAACAAACTCCTGGGCGGAGTGACCATCGCTCAGGGCGGTGTGCTGCCCAACATCCAGGCCGTCCTTCTGCCAAAGAAGACCGAGAAGCCCGCCAAGAAGTAGGCCTAGAACCATATCACCATTAACACAAAGGCTCTTTTAAGAGCCGCCTAAATCTTGAATAAGAGCCACTTCTTCTACATATGTCCCAACACTAGTGTAGGCGAAGGTCGGCCCAAGAGGGTATCATCCTTCCTCTTAATATGACGGTAAACTTGCACTATGAGGGATCTAGAGCTTTTAGTATGACGGATAACGCCCGATAGTTAACCGAAATTTAAATATATTTTTGGATGAAAAATCCTGGATATTGAGTTTGATGAAGACGACGTCTGGAATTTAAAAAAATAAAAAATCACGAGAGAAAATGAATGAATTATTGTAAATAATTCAACAAAATTATTTGAGCTGTGATGCCGGGGTAGGCTACTCTGTATGATGTTAATTGTCCAAGGGGGTACATGACTTAAAAGTTCGGAAACCACTGCCCTATAGTCTATGGATGAGTGACTATTATAGAAATACTGCTATTAGGACCTGCTTCATTCGCATTGCCCACAAAAAGGGCAAATTATTCACCAAGATGTGAGAAATGTGAGCCCCTTAAACAGGACACTCGCGCATGGGTCGTATGCCCAATTGATAATTAACCAGAAAAAAATGATGGCGTTTTTATTTCAGGACAATGTTAATTTTAAAAGCAAAATTGCTTTTGTCCAAGTAACATTCGGGGAGAAAAAGCAATAACTTTAAAGAAATTGGTCGGGTTATTTTCACGATACGATTCCTTTCTATGAAAGTCGACTTCAAGACACATGCAGTGGGTGGGGTCCGTATAGAGATCCCGCCCATCGTCTCTCTCAGGTCCTCTGCGAGCCTTTATAAAGACGGAGTGTCCACGTTGGACCCCACATTGCTTCTACTATCAAGTCAATCATGTCTGGTCGCGGCAAAGGAGGAAAGGGGCTCGGGAAAGGAGGCGCCAAGCGTCACCGTAAGGTTCTCCGTGATAACATCCAGGGCATCACCAAGCCCGCCATCCGCCGTCTTGCCCGTCGCGGCGGTGTGAAGCGTATCTCCGGTCTGATCTACGAGGAGACCCGCGGGGTCCTCAAGGTGTTCCTGGAGAACGTGATCCGTGATGCCGTCACCTACACCGAGCACGCCAAGCGGAAGACCGTCACCGCCATGGATGTTGTCTACGCGCTGAAGAGGCAGGGACGCACCCTGTACGGCTTCGGCGGTTAAACCATCTACTCCCAACCTAAACCCAAAGGCTCTTTTAAGAGCCACCTAAACACTTGTTAAAGAAGTACTCCTACAAAAATTTGCTGTTTAACTGCAATGTAAAATGAGCTCAACACCCTTACAGGTTTGATGACAATGATGTATATCTGCCACACATGAAAAATAAACCTTTCTGATTGGCTGTTAAGGGCCAAGTTCCGGCACCAAGTTGGCCTGCTCAACGTCTCGTCATAGCCCCTTGGCCGCTAATATTAATGAAGGTCAATGATTGACACTTACAGAAAATGCAAAACCGCAATCCGATGTATTTTAGCTGTCTTGCGTAGGATGTGGCCTTAGATTGAGAAAGTATAACCTATTGAAATGAAAGACACCATTTAAAACGTCCTTTTAAAAACATTTTTTCATTAAATATATTTAACTCATGTAGATATTGCCCTATTAATTTATTTCAGAGCCAAATATTTGTATTTCATAGCCGTATTTATTTGATTATTATTGAATCAAATGGCATTTCATGATAAAACAGCGTTATAGCATCATTGACTCTAGGTAGCCTATTTAAACATTTATGCTATATGAATAATGTTATGTCATGATTCATCCATTCTGGGTTCCATCTGGATAGTTACATTCTATTGAAAGGTGCTTAATTTTGAGCGTGGGTTGAATAAATAATTCAACGTAATGGATCATTCGATGGATCATTTAATAAATATATCAAAATATATTGATTGCACCTGCCAATTACGACTCAGTTTGGGTTCAATCTAGCCAACATTATGTGTTCATAAAATTGAGTTAAATATTCAAATCCATTTGATCCAGGATGTAAAAGATGATGTTTAATTGGAGAAAATAAACGGCAAGGAGCGACTAACGTTCCATACAAACGCAATTTTACTCTGCAAAATGTGCAAATGCATTTGAAGTAATGGAATAAATGTCATGCAGCCTATTTAAATCCATACTGATGTATGTTTCTGATTGTTGTAGCAGCTACAGGCAAGCCTTTACTGACGAGTGTGTTTAACAGCAACTAAATGCGTTAATTGTATCAGAACAACATACACTCTGGACACTTTGATCACTGTCAACGGTTGGTCTGAAGTCTTGGTCATTTAAAAATGCAATTTCCGCATTGTGAAAGTCTTAAAGTATTTTTAAAAACAAATCTAAACGAAACCTTAGTGACCATAACCAGGTCACGTCGCAATCTAAGCGTTATTGTAAATAATTGTCGACATCATTTGTACATAAAACCAGGTACGGTTGAAGTTTAGCCTTTCTTCTTGTAATTTATTAACTAGACGTGTCAAATACGGACATCACATGGGAATTTTATGCTGGTAAAGTTAAGGAGGAAACACAAACGAGACGATCATTCCCACTCGGGAGTAAATTTTCAATGGTTGAGTCTGTACGGTTCTCATCGTCTGTATAAGGACAGCCCACAGCCTGGCTTTAGTCAAATCTGTTACAGAACCTCCCGAGAACATGTCTGAAGTAGCGCCTGCACCCGCTGTTGCCGCCTCCCCGGCGAAAGCCGCCAAGAAGAAGCCCGCTGCCCGGCCGAAGAGGGTCGGCCCCAGTGTGAGCGACCTGATCGTGAAAGCCGTGTCTGCGTCCAAAGAGCGAAGCGGAGTTTCTCTGCCAGCGCTCAAGAAGACTCTGGCTGCCGACGGCTACGACGTGGAGAAGAACAACTCCCGCGTCAAGGCCGCCGTGAGGAGCTTGGTGTCAAAGGGAACCCTGCTCCAGGCCAAGGGCACCGGAGCGTCCGGATCCTTCAAGATCAGCAAGGAGGCAAAGAAACCCGCCGCCGCCAAGAAGGCCGCCGCCCCAAAAGCCAAGAAGCCCGCCGCCAAGAAACCCGCCGCGGCCAAGAAGGCCGTCACCCCGAAGAAAGTCAAGAAGACTCCAACCAAGAAGGTATCTGTTAAGAAAGTGACCCCGAAGAAGGCTAAGAAGCCCGCCGCGGCTAAGAAAGTTGTGGCCAAGGTTACAAAGAAAACCGTCAAAAGCCCCAAAAAAGCTCCCAAGCCCGTTGCCAAGAAGTCTCCGGCTAAGAAGGCGGCGAAGCCCAAAGCAGCGAAGAAGGCCGCCCCCAAGAAGAAGTAAACTCCCCTTGTCCAGTTGAATCCCCCAAAGGCTCTTTTCAGAGCCACCCACACAACTTTAAGAGCATAACTTCCAAATGCAATTCTCTAAATGTAGGACTTCTATAAAGTGGCCCATAATGTATCAAAACAAATGACCAACCGCTTTTAAAAATGATGCATTTATTTATACACTAAAATAGATTTGGTGGGTTAAAGCGTCATAAAGCACCTCACCCCAAACTAACATGAGCTGCCCATCATCACGTAGTAGGCTACAAACAGGCTATTCAGTTTCAGACTTTTAGTGCTCAAACTGCAGTTTGAGTCCGTATTCTTTATAATACTATGCACAACTGTATTGAGGTTCCAAGACAACTATATTCACTAACTGTAGATAGTCATCAGATAAATTAATACTTGAAGGTACCCTAGGAGAAATTCAAAAGAAATAGTAAATATGAAAACTGTAATACGAATAGCTATGTAACATTCCTCGGAAGGCGAAATCAAATGCGAAAAGAATCCCCCCCTGAATCCCATTAAGTGTCCCTGCAATTTACTCATTTGTTTAAATTCCCTTCAGTATTGTCGTAAAACTTCCTATTATATTTGCCTATGAATGATGCAAAAAAGTTAAAGTACTATCATTATCAAATTAAAATATATTAATTTAGAGGCCGATGGATAGTAAATTTATGGTTTAACCCCTCCCAGATTATATAAAGCCGGAAATAACTAGGCGGGCACCAATGGGAGCGCGGGACTCGCGGTTTCTAACGACGTTTTTATAAGGACCAATCAGAGTGTTGGGTTCTCCGGGGTTGGCTATATAATGGTTCCACTTAGTGTCATTGTTATCAAACTTTGAAGACATCCAACCAACATGGCCAGAACCAAGCAGACCGCTCGTAAGTCCACCGGTGGCAAAGCCCCCAGGAAGCAGCTTGCCACCAAGGCTGCCCGTAAGAGCGCCCCGGCCACCGGCGGCGTGAAGAAACCCCATCGTTACAGGCCCGGGACCGTGGCCCTGAGAGAGATCCGTCGGTACCAGAAGTCCACCGAGCTGCTGATCCGCAAGCTGCCCTTCCAGCGCCTGGTGAGGGAGATCGCTCAGGACTTCAAGACCGACCTGCGTTTCCAGAGCTCCGCCGTCATGGCTCTTCAGGAGGCCAGCGAGGCTTACCTGGTAGGTCTATTCGAGGACACCAACCTGTGCGCCATCCACGCCAAGAGGGTCACCATCATGCCCAAAGACATCCAGCTGGCTCGCCGTATCCGCGGAGAACGCGCCTGAACTGACCTACTTCCAAGCACCCAAACGGCTCTTTTCAGAGCCACCTACTTATCATAAAGAACCATCCCTATCTAATTAGACATAATGCATCACTACTATCAAACGGAGCTAAACTAAGAACTATTGAAATAATTGAGACAGATAATAAATGGTATGCATGTAATATAGAGATTCCAATGCAAAATTTACCATATCAGAACATGGTATACAATATATTATTGACATGAAATTTTCCGTTGAGTGGAATCTTTATGAAAGTATATAAACCATTATCGTTTATCTTAGATGGTAATGTTGAGGGGTCAGGTATGAGGTGAGATCGTATTTTAGGTCAGTTTGGTTATGGTATGTACTAGGTGAGAAACTTAACTAGGTGCAAAGATAGATGCTTTAACTTAAGTATTAAGTATAGGGTAAGGATTTTATATGGTTTAGGTATAAGGATGGCTTCGTGGTGTGTTTAATCCATTATTCATGAATTATTTTGTAGTTACTCATAAGATTCCTTCGCTTCCTTGGAAAAAAATTAGGCCGCGCAAAACTATTGTCCTATTAATGCAGCCTCCTAGAGCAGTAACAACCTGCTATTTCTTACTTTTTTCGCTGCTTTTGGCAAAATACTGCCGCCTATTGGCCATGAATCTAAGATATGTTATTGGTCCGTTTTGTATTGTGTAGGCTAGCCAATGAGCAGAGGGCTGAGGTCTATATAAACTCCCGTTTGAAGGGAGTAATTGTCATTATTTTGAAGCATTTACTCAACGAAGTAAAACATGTCTGGAAGAGGTAAAACCGGAGGTAAAGCCAGGGCGAAGGCCAAGACCCGCTCATCTCGTGCCGGGCTTCAGTTCCCCGTCGGGCGAGTGCACAGACTCCTCCGTAAGGGAAACTACGCTCACCGCGTCGGTGCCGGAGCTCCCGTCTACCTGGCGGCGGTTCTCGAGTATCTGACCGCTGAGATCCTGGAGTTGGCTGGAAACGCTGCCCGCGACAACAAGAAGACCCGCATCATCCCCCGCCATTTGCAGCTGGCCGTCCGCAACGACGAGGAGCTCAACAAACTCCTGGGCGGAGTGACCATCGCTCAGGGCGGTGTGCTGCCCAACATCCAGGCCGTCCTTCTGCCCAAGAAGACAGAGAAACCCGCCAAGAAATAGATTAGAAATCTACCGTTAACCCCAAAGGCTCTTTTAAGAGCCACCCAGATTTAACCAAAGAGTTACATCTTTAAAACTGGTCAACGCCACTGCTGTTAAATGCGGTTTTATTCTTCGTAGACATTCCTTTCTTCATAGCAGCAAAGTGGCGTTAATGGATATCTAATTAGCAATGGAATGAGTAGTTCTCCTTAAAAAAAAAAAGGGCAAACTACAATATATTGGGCTCATGTGTACAAACACTGAATACAGTGAAGTCTTAGTTTGAGGATTTATTCATGTTACCAACTCTTAAGCTAGTTGGGTAAAAGTCGGGATGTTTACTTGTACTAACCACTGATCATAGGCCTGATGATTATATATGGTAAACCGCTAAATATATAAGGTGTTGGCAAATGGAATATATATTACTTTGCTTGTTAGGTAAGAGGAGTTCAAAACGAAGTATGGAAGAGATAGAAGCAGAAGTAATATTATATAGGCTATTGCGAATATTCACTACTGCTTTCAATTAAAGGCACATCATCCTGTTTTAGTTATGAGCCTGTTTTTCGAACTTGAGTTAAATATGTAGTTTGATTATGTTTGAGTTTCGTCATAGATAATCAGTCTAAGAATGTATTCATTCAAATATAAGCCCCCGTGCAGTTGTGGCTAGGACGAACTATTAATTAACGACAGTGGCGTTTCAAAATATCCGCGCGCTGTTGCAGATCAACTCCCAACTGAAATCGCGAGTCCGGTATTATAGCCAATCACGTAAACGGAAAAACCCCTTTTGATTTGAATGCGCCGCCTATAAATATGGCCGTCCGACCGAAGATAGATTATTCGCATCCTATAGCAACATGCCTGAGGTAGCAAAACCCGCGCCCAAGAAGGGCTCCAAGAAAGCCGTCTCCAAGACCGCCGTTAAGGGCGGCAAGAAGCGCCGCAAGACCAGGAAGGAGAGCTACGCCATCTATGTCTACAAGGTGCTGAAGCAGGTCCACCCCGACACCGGCATCTCCTCCAAGGCGATGGGGATCATGAACTCCTTCGTCAACGACATCTTCGAGCGTATCGCTGGTGAGGCCTCCCGCCTGGCTCACTACAACAAGCGCTCCACCATCACCTCCAGGGAGATCCAGACCGCCGTCCGCCTGCTGCTCCCCGGTGAGCTAGCCAAGCACGCCGTGTCTGAGGGCACCAAGGCCGTGACCAAGTACACCAGCTCCAAGTAGACCTCGCTTTTCAACTAAAAAAAACGGTCCTTTTAAGGACCACCCAAATATCCTACAAAGAACTTGTCCCAAACTAATCACTGAGCTGCACCGTTTACATTATACTATTTTCTGCCGTTAACCCCCAACGCTGGGATAGAATACGTTTAAGTACCATGTGGTTGAATCCCTTTAATAAATTATGACTACTTCTCTTTAAAGGGGTGTAGTAAAGATGTAATGTATGAATATCTATTTCCTTCACGAAATGAGCCTATACTAGGCTTTTCTATTCCGTCCAAGTTCTAATGAACAGAATGAATGCAGTAGTCTGGCAGTTAGCACAATTAGGCTCTGGTGTGTTGTCACTGTTTCCCCATTAGTAAGAACAATTTCTTTATATTATCGGTGTAGAAGAGATCGATATGGATATAAGTTTATCGTTATTAATCTCTTAATAGTTCTATATTCATATTTGAGATATATCAATTTAACTGTTCACATTTCTCAGTGCGGTGACAGGCCAGTGCCTCTCCAAATGATATTATTTCCAACAATCCTCAAATTGTTTACGTCCGCAGAAAGACGAACCGACCAGGCCATCTGGGACATAGCCAGGGCCGTATACCTTATCAAGGGAGAGACTGCTTATGTTCTTTTGTTATTCACGTTTTCTTATGTATAATACTTGGCCCAAACCTTTGGTTCGGGGAGAAGAGGGATCTACAGCCAAGGAGCACGTCTGGAGACCGCTCCTTACCAATCTACACTGTAGATTATTCAACCTATAGTGTTGTCTGTACCGTGCTGTATTAAGAAAACACACAACGCAGAGTCTATACAAACAGCTTAGAAACACGCTGAACTCTTAACACTGTTGCAAACCAAATGTAAATTTTGTACTACCTCCCCTCCTTAGAGATAGGAAGGTTGGTTATGATTCCAAAAGGGGCGTGTTGAGAGGGAGGTACTTTAACCGCCCTCTCACAGAGAGACCAATCATCGTGGGCGGATCTCCGGGACTGGCTATATAGGCTCTACTCGACGCGTTTCTTACATACCTTCGATTTGAAGTCTCCCAACCGCAATGGCCAGAACCAAGCAGACCGCTCGTAAGTCCACCGGTGGCAAAGCCCCCAGGAAGCAGCTCGCCACCAAGGCTGCCCGTAAGAGCGCCCCGGCCACCGGCGGCGTGAAGAAGCCCCATCGTTACAGGCCCGGGACCGTGGCCCTGAGAGAGATCCGTAGGTACCAGAAGTCCACCGAGCTGTTGATCCGCAAGTTGCCCTTCCAGCGCCTGGTGAGGGAGATCGCTCAGGATTTCAAGACCGACCTGCGCTTCCAGAGCTCCGCCGTCATGGCTCTTCAGGAGGCCAGCGAGGCTTACCTGGTAGGTCTGTTCGAGGACACCAACCTGTGCGCCATCCACGCCAAGAGGGTCACCATCATGCCCAAGGACATCCAGCTGGCTCGCCGTATCCGCGGAGAACGCGCCTAAACTGACTTACTACCAAGTACCCCCAACGGCTCTTTTAAGAGCCACCTACATACTCAAAAGAGCATTCCTCATTGCAATATTACAATTTTTATTCCGTGTACATCATGTAAATATCTATATGCATCGTAATATCTTACTTTAAGCAATTAATCCATACCAACAGCCGGTCTCGCATCAATCCTAAACGTACACATTCGTTCATAGCTAAACTGACAAACGTAGCCTCCATTTCTCTGGATCACTAACCTGACAAGTCTGTCAGTTCAGTGATCAGGTTAGATTTAATTCTGTTTAACGGAATATGAGCGTTAGATAACGTGTTTACAGAGACTTTAAAATGCAGTATGTATCTACATATAGACATGTAATAGATATATAAGTTAAATATAAATGCTTAGGAAAAGATAAACAAGAAATGATCGAAATAAAATCCCTTTGAATTGTATAGACCTGTATAATCATATGCTTAATTATTAATGATATGATTTATTATATAATGATGAATTATTAAAGTAATTATTATATGATGCTCAATTCAATTATTATGGATTGAATGTGTCAACTTTACATTTGAATAGAGGTAATGGGCGGGGTCTGTAGTTGATCTCCCGCCTTTCGTCTTCAATGTCCGCAAAAAGCCGTTATATAGAACAAGCCTTACGATTACACCCACAATCTTTCGAGAAACCACTGAAACATGTCTGGTCGGGGTAAAGGAGGAAAGGGGCTCGGGAAAGGAGGCGCCAAGCGTCACCGTAAGGTTCTTCGTGATAACATCCAGGGCATCACCAAGCCCGCCATCCGCCGTCTTGCCCGTCGCGGCGGTGTGAAGCGTATCTCCGGTCTGATCTACGAGGAGACCCGCGGGGTCCTCAAGGTGTTCCTGGAGAACGTGATCCGTGATGCCGTCACCTACACCGAGCACGCCAAGCGGAAGACCGTCACCGCCATGGATGTTGTCTACGCGCTGAAGAGGCAGGGACGCACCCTGTACGGCTTCGGCGGTTAAACATCTTCTCCCACCCTAAACCCAAAGGCTCTTTTAAGAGCCACTCAAATACTTTAAGAAGCTCCTTTACTAAGTCGACCTTCTGCCATAAAAAATGTGCATCAACTATCAATGGGGTTGAATAGAGCGTGAAGTCACGCCCCTTCCGGTAGAGCCCATGTGACCTATGAGATAGAAAATATGAACGGAAGGGGCGTGACCTCGCCACTATCGATTATATAACAATACGATTCAGGAAAAGGATAGTGTTCAGTGCACGGATTCTTTATAAGCTTTTAAAATGCAATGTGGTCTAACTTTGTTACCTACGATTTCGACTTCAGTGGAACTGTCTTCTTAGTTCATAGGCCTACCCACCTAGCCAGTGAGAAAAATAAAAACATGTGGCCATTCGGATACGTGGTTTACAATTGATAACACCGTGAAGTGACCGCAGTTGTAATAGCGACTGAGCTCAGTGGAATCTGTCTTCTGCGTACGGCCGCATACAGAAGAACTCAGCATGGTTCTAACCGAGCTGGTTATACAAGACATTAATAGCGCATACTTTGAGAGAAATGAAAGGTTGAGTTCCATTAATACAAAATCACAGAAACTAGTCACCCGAAAAATCAGATCACAGCCACGTGATTCTAATGACCCTTTAGTTGGAGGGTCGTACAACCACTTCACGCTAATGGACTCAAGTAATCAATTAAGAAAAGTTACAGAAATAATTGGTTCCGGTGGGCAGTCTAGCAGTCGTGTAAATCAGCCTTAACTCTAATGCAACTAGGCCCACTACACTGAACGAATTCAGCAGTCATCTTAATGCAGCGAGGAATAGGTCCTAAGTATGCATTTGGGTGGTCCTTAAAAGGACCGTTGGTTTAGTTGAATAGCGAGGTCTACTTGGAGCTGGTGTACTTGGTCACCGCCTTGGTGCCCTCAGACACGGCGTGCTTGGCCAGCTCACCGGGGAGCAGCAGGCGGACGGCGGTCTGTATCTCCCTGGAGGTGATGGTGGAGCGCTTGTTGTAGTGAGCCAGGCGGGAGGCCTCACCGGCGATACGCTCGAAGATGTCGTTGACGAAGGAGTTCATGATCCCCATCGCCTTGGAGGAGATGCCGGTGTCGGGGTGGACCTGCTTCAGCACCTTGTAGACATAGATGGCGTAGCTCTCCTTCCTGGTCTTGCGGCGCTTCTTGCCGCCCTTCACAGCGGTCTTGGAGACGGCTTTCTTGGAGCCCTTCTTGGGCGCGGGTTTAGCAACATCAGCAGGCATGATGAGAATGGATGCGATGATGAGCCGCTCCTTTACAACCGTATTTATAGGGGGCGCATGCAAATCAGCATGTGACATTCCTTTTGCGTGATTGGCTGGATTACGGGACACCGAATTCCGTTGCTGGGAGAAAGATCATTTTAGTTACTAGATCATTGAATGACTGGAACTGTTCATTCAATGTAAAAAAATATTTTTAGCTTCTTAACGTTTCTGATCCAGCTCACGGTCTTTCTGACCTGTTTATTATTATCATATACATAAAACATTACTATGAAAATCGTTAATATATTTTCACTCATGAAATATTGGCTCAGTAACATTAGTAAACCATTCTTTAAAATTGAAATATATTTTAAAGCAATAATAGTTTAATGATTCAAGGCAGCTTGTTCTGACCGTTTAGAACTACGTCACAGAGGAAGATATTAACCAATAAACTCAATATAAATCTTATATAAATCTTTATATATAAATCTACATTTTCTGTCTAAATCTCACATCAATTCCTAAATCCTTTCAACAGATATGTTAATTGTCATAAATAGTTCTGTCTCCTAACCAGTCATATTTCGGGGCAGCATCACCGGCACAGACAGCAGACTGATGCCCAAATAGATGGCATTTTGTTGTAATATAATAGTAATATAATGGAAATATAATATTTCTGTAGATATATGTATAATAATATTTTGAATTCATATAATTTGAATGGATTAATAGAGACGAGAGCTGAATCATTGCGTCCAAACATGCCAAGCACAGGCTTTTGAAGATTCAAACAGAACTTTATAAGGCACAAGAATATAATTGCTGTACTGAACACATTACTACAGTATGTTGTGTGTTGCATGTAGTTTAGGTCATGCCGTGTACATAATGTGTGTATCTCATGGTGTGTGTATCTCACGGTGTTTGTATCTCATGGTGTGTATCTCATGTGTGCGTGTCCATGCAACCGGAAAGCAAAGCAACATGATGATGATCTTTGGTAGAAAGCTTCTTCAGGAAGAACGGTGACATCACAGCGTAGATTACATAATCTGGCTGACATCATGGCGTCGATGACCTCACTGGCCCGGCAGTGCCCCCATCAGGCCGCTGGCGGTGGTGAACAGGTTGATGGGGGTGGAGCCATCAGTGATGAGGGTGGACTTTATACCCAGAGACTGGAGTAGTTTGGCCTGACAGACAGAAGACAGACGGATTCAAAAATGCCCCTTCTCACTGTTTACATGGTTAGATTTGTCTCGTCTTCGACCAATTGATTCAATATTGTTTTAATTAATTGTTTCGTGTGAATGTAAATGTCTGTTTTTAGGCTCTAAAGCTCTGAAGGAGAAACGGGGACACAAGGTTTGGAGGCTGTTGATGGTTCATTGGTCAGGGTCATGTGGGGTCAAAGCTGGAGGTCGTGTGGGGTCACGGCTGGAGGTCATGTGGTTCAGGGGGTTACCTGCATCTCCGGCCCAGCCCGGGCGATGTCACTCAGCGTGTCTTTGCCCAGACTGGTCATCATTTCGTTGAAGCGCTGCGCCTCGATCTGGGCCAGCTTCTGCGCCTTCTCCACCGTCTGGTTGTCCAGCTGCTTCTGGTAGAGCAGCTCCTGCTCCCGCGCCTTCGTCAGCCGCTGCAGCTCCCCCTCCTGGAGAGGGGCGGCGCCGCGCCGCAGAGGAGTCAGGACGACAGGGCTCAGTTGAGGGGTGAGTTAAGGGGTGAGTTAGGTAAGAGGGAGTTGAGGGGTGAGTTTAGGGGTCTTTACCGCCTCGATGCGCTGGGCCTCAGCCTTGAGTTTGGCCTCGTTTACCGCAGCCTCCCCCTGGATCCGAGCTGCCTCCGCCCGGGACTGAGCCTCCGCCTTCGCTGCTCCCGTACTCTCCACCGCTGCACTGCGCAAGCGCACACACACACACACACACACACACCCCTTCAGCATCCAACACCCTACCACATCCCTGAAAGGAGGTCTGTCTTCTGGGTTCCTCCGCAGGCGTCTGCCCTCTGGTTTTAGAGCGCTAAGGGAGCTCTTCCTTTAGAGGTTGAGGGTCGAGTTTGTCGTTAAACCAGGGGTCTGTAAAGCACCTTGAGACCGGAACTATGGTTGACATGTATGCAAAGTTAGTTGACATTGTAACACACACACACAAGTCCCCCTGGTCACCGCAGGAGGCGGCCTCCACCACGCTCACGTCACCGCGGCCTACCTCAGGGCCTCCAGCTCCAGCAGTTCCTTGCGAGCCCGCTCGGCCTCAGCCTGGTCGGTGATCTTCTGGCGCTCCAGCCGACCGCGGGCCTCCTGCTCCAGGCGCTCTGCTTCGTGGCTGCACACAGGTCAGACATTCAGTCATCATGTTCTGTACAGGCGTAGTCTGGGTTTGAACAAGTTATATTGTCAGTATGAATAAAGCCGTTATCCCTCTGTTTATAAATAAAGGGTTTCTTCTTCGGGGTACCACTAGAGGTGCACTTCCTCTGGGTACCACTAGAGGTGCTGTTCCTCAGTCTATCACTAGAGGTGCTGTTCCTCAGTCTATCACTAGAGGTGCTGTTCCTCAGTCTATCACTAGAGGTGCTGTTCCTCAGTCTATCACTAGAGGTGCTGTTCCTCAGGGTATCACTAGAGGTGCTGTTCCTCAGGGTATCACTAGAGGTGCTGTTCCTCAGTCTATCACTAGAGGTGCTGTTCCTCAGGGTATCACTAGAGGTGCTGTTCCTCTGGGTATCCCTAGAGGCTGCTCACCGCGCGGCGGCCTCCTGGGAGTTGGTGGTGATCTCGATGGCCAGCTGGACGCTTTTCTGCAGGGCGTCGCGGGTGCGCTGGTCCACCGGCTCCACCGACTGGATGTCCACACTGCTGATCACCAGAAGGTTCTGGGAGAAGCGCAGCAAGTTGCGCACCGCCAGCTTCTCATCAAAACCGAACACGGCCGAGAAGATGATCCGGTTGGAGTTCTGAGGGGGGAAGCCAACCAGACACAACTAGAGACCTTGTAGTGCGGATGATGATCTATATCTAGCCAGAGTTTAATTGTAGTTATAATTGAGGGATACATCTCGCTATATTTATATAGAAACCCATATCTCAAATTATAGTACGAAAGTATTATGTCAACTGTACGACACACAGACCTGTATTCAGACAGACATGTGGTCAGACACACAGACGGTTGGTCAGACACCCAGGTGGTCATACATACAGACAGGTAGTCAGACAGACCTTGTGGAAGTCATCAAACTGCACGGAGGCAACGGCTCCGCGGATGCGCGAGGCGATGGCTTTGGAGGCGTCGCCCACGAAGTCGGGAACCGAGAACAGGGCGGTGGCCTGCTGCACGTCCAACGGGGCCTTGACTTCAAAATGCCTGCAGAGAGTGAGGCAGTGAGCAGCTCACTCCTGGAACTCACTATGTCGCTCTCTGGGGGAGTGGTCCTATAAGCCAACGGCATTTTTACAGCAAATCTTCGACATTTTTGATTTCGCTTTCCGCCTCACTTTTTCAGAGTTCAGTGCTCCGACCCCGCAGACTCTGAGGGGAGACGGATCAGAGGCTGGGCCAGAAACCAGGACTCAAACCACAATCCCAACGGGCGGAGATACGCCTTATTTACAACAAAAAAAAAATGCTATAGTTGCCAGTCTACACACAGTTGTGTAGACTGGAAACCTTTACAGACCTTTTTATACAATAAACTCACGCTGGGCGAGTTCACGCGCTTATAACACACTTAAAGCTCTGACTACAACCAAATGATTGGTCGTTAATATGAATCGACAAGGTGAACGCGCCCCCCCCCCCCAGTACCAGTTGTAGGAGAGCTGCAGCTGCAGGCGGGCGTGGTCCGCCGTCTCTATGGTGATGATGTCTGTGAAGAAGTCGGGTCCAAGCAGCAGGCAGACGGCTTTGATGACGTTGGGCCTCTTGGGTTTGTCTCCGGACAGCGAGAGCACCGTGAACTGTTCATCAGGCCCCAGCATCACCAGCTCTGGACCAAACACCACCCTACAACACAACGCACCACCCATTAACACCACAACACACCACCCATTAACACCACAACACACCACCCTACAACACAACGCACCACCCATTAACACCACAACACACCACCCATTAACACCACAACGCACCACCCATTAACACCACAACGCACCACCCATTAACACCACAACGCACCACCCATTAACACCACAACACACCACCCATTAACACCACAACACACCACCCTACAACACAACGCACCACCCATTAACACCACAACACACCACCCATAAACACCACAACACACCACCCATTAACACCACAACGCACCACCCATTAACACCACAACGCACCACCCATTAACACCACAACGCACCACCCATTAACACCACAACGCACCACCCATTAACACCACAACGCACCACCCATAAACACCACAACGCACCACCCATTAACACCACAACGCACCACCCATTAACACCACAACACACCACCCATTAACACCACAACACACCACCCATTAACACCACAACACACCACCCATTAACCCTGCCCTGCCAAAACAACACCCATTTAAACCACAATACCCATTTACACCACCCTGCCAGCAAAATACACCACCATACCAACACAACACAACACCCATTAACACCACATTATAGAACCCAACAAATCCACACGTCAACATGGTATTGCCAGGAGGGTAAATCCAGACGGTTAAGCCCAGCTCAGGCTCTAAACCCAGACGGTTAAGCCCAGCTCAGGCTCTAAGCCCAGACGGTTAAATCCAGCTCAGGCTCTAAGCCCAGACGGTTAAGCCCAGCTCAGGCTCTAAGCCCAGACGGTTAAACCCAGCTCAGGCTCTAAACCCAGACGGTTAAGCCCAGCTCAGGCTCTAAGCCCAGATGGTTAAGCCCAGCTCAGGCTCTAAACCCAGACGGTTAAGCCCAGCTCAGGCTCTAAGCCCAGACGGTTAAGCCCAGCTCAGGCTCTAAACCCAGACGGTTAAGCCCAGCTCAGGCTCTAAGCCCAGACGGTTAAACCCAGCTCAGGCTCTAAACCCAGACGGTTAAGCCCAGCTCAGGCTCTAAACCCAGACGGTTAAGCCCAGCTCAGGCTCTAAACCCAGACGGTTAAGCCCAGCTCAGGCTCTAAGCCCAGACGGTTAAACCCAGCTCAGGCTCTAAACCCAGACGGTTAAGCCCAGCTCAGGCTCTAAGCCCAGACGGTTAAGCCCAGCTCAGGCTCTAAACCCAGACGGTTAAGCCCAGCTCAGGCTCTAAGCCCAGACGGTTAAACCCAGCTCAGGCTCTAAACCCAGACGGTTAAGCCCAGCTCAGGCTCTAAACCCAGACGGTTAAGCCCAGCTCAGGCTCTAAGCCCAGGCGGGCGGTACCTGGCCTTCTTCTCGCGGTAGTCGTAGACCTGCACGGCGGCGTTGTGGGGCACACGGTACGAGACCATGCGGGTGCGGTCCCGGGGGGCGGCGGCCCCGGCGAGGGAGCGGTCTGAGCGGTGGGTCAGCGGGTCGCGGGCCGAGGCCAGCAGCGTCTCCACGTTGGCCGGCAGCTCCTTCTCCCACAGCTCCTCGTCCTGGGTCAGCATGTAGGTGTGGCCGATGACCGCGCGCACCTGGAGGCACAGGAGGACCAGTGTACCCAGTGTAACCAGTACACCCAGTGTAACCAATATACCCAGTACTGCCAGTCTCACTAGTCCAGTAGAACTGGTACACCCAGTGTAACCAATATACCCAGTCAGCCAGTATACCCAGTACAGCTAGTGCAACTAGTCTAGCAAGGACAACTAGTCTACCCAGTGTAACCAATATACCCAGTACACCCACTGTAACTAGTATACCAATTATTAAAATCATACCCAGTGTTCCTAACATAGCCGGTATAACTATTGCAACTAGTATACCCAGTCTAACCAGTATAACCAGTACAACTATAGCCTACCTTCCCCGTCTTGATGTCGCGGACGTACAGCCCCTCGTTCTCGTCCAATGGGATGGCTTGGCGTCGCACCATCACCTCCACCGTTACCGGGGGAACGTACTCGATGGGCCCCCGCAGCATCCAGCGGTCGCCAGGACGACGGACCGTCTTGGAGCGCTTGGGCCTCTGGGGCTCCTCCTCCTGCATCTCCTCCTGGGGGAGGCAGAGAGAGTGGGGGAGAGAGAGGAGGTGGGAGAGACAGGTTAGAGAGGCGATGCTCTGGTGGGGGGAGGGAGGCGCTGGGGGGAGGGGGGGGGAGGTAGGACGATGCAACTGAAAAGAACGGATGAAG
Source organism: Pollachius pollachius (assembly GCF_949987615.1). NCBI lineage: Eukaryota > Metazoa > Chordata > Actinopteri > Gadiformes > Gadidae > Pollachius > Pollachius pollachius. The sequence goes on along the minus strand of NC_136944.1, from coordinate 23,556,015 downwards.
GGATGAAAGAAGGAGACGGAAGGGAGTGAGAGGAGAGAGGGGGGAGAGAGGAGGGGAGGGAGGGAGCCAATTAGTGAGGAGGAAAAGGAGGGAAATGTGAGAAAGAAGCTGAAGCAGATCCCTGAAACACTTTAGCCTTCAGCACGAGCTGTGCTAGCATTAGCTAGGATTGTTGACTGAGTTAGGCTAGGCTAGTGGTTTTAGCTCGTCTATGTGCGGCTACACGGCCAAGTTTGGTGGTTTAGCTAGCTGGTTGGTTCACCAAGCGGCTAGGCTAGGTGGTTCAACTAGGTGACAAAGCTAGGCTGGGTCAGGTGATCTAGCTAGGATAAGCCGTTTAGCTAGGCAGTTGAACTAGGCTAGGATATGCTAGGTGGTTTAACGAGGCAATGCAAGGCTTATTGTTTTAGCTAGGCTAAGCTAGTTGGTTCAGCTAGGCTAGGCTAAATGGTTTAGCTTAGCCAAGTGGTTGGCTATGCAAGGAAATGCCGTTTATCTATGCTAGGCTAAGTGGTTAGTGTTTTAGCTATGCTAAGCTAAGTGCTTAGCTATGCTAGGCTAAGTGGTTTGGCTATGCTAAGGGTTTAGCTATACTAGGCAAAGTGGTTAGCAATGCTAGGCTAAGAGCTTTAGACATGCTAGGCTAAGTAGTTAGCAATGCTAGGCTAAGTGGTTAGCTAGGCTAGGCTAAGAGCTTTAGTTATGCTAGGATAAGTGGTTAGCTATGCTAGGCTAGGCTCACCTGGTCGTCGTCCTGGAAGGTCTCCACGGCGCGGAGCACCAGCCCCTCGTCCTCAGACAGGATGTAGACGTCCTGGATGCCGTCCTCCAGACACTCCCCCGGACGCAGGAAGAAGGAGCGCTCCCCCTACAGGAGGAGGTGGGAGGAGAGAGGAGGAGAGGAGAGAAGAGAGGAGGAGAGGAGAGAGGAGGAGAACAGTAGCGTCAGGTCGAACCTTCCATCCTCTCCCAGGGCGCTGAGGAGGAGGGAGGTTGAGGAGGTGGGGGGCGTTGAATGTGTGAGGAGTTGGTGTGGGGGGCGCGTTACCTTGACGACCCTCTTCTGGCCCAGCTGGGGCTTCCCGTCGGCGCCCACCGGGTCCAGCACCACGCAGTACTGCCGGCTGCTGAGCGTGGTGACCTCCACCACGCCCACCACCTCCTCCGCCACCGCCGGCACGTGGGCCTCGCGGTCCGCCAGCGTCACCAGCCACTCCTCCCCCGTGCGCCGGTCCCGGCCGCCCGCGTCCTTGAAGTGCCGCAGCGCCCGCACGTGCAGCGCCCTCTGGTGGCGGGAGGCAGCACCGCAGGTCAGAAGGCTTTGATAAGGTACGGCCCCTTTATTTATGTAGCCCATTTCGTACACAAGTGCAACTCAATGGGCTTAACAAAGAATACGATAATAACAATAATAAAAACTTAAAATAAAAAAAACACAATAAAAAAAAAAGGCGATATAAAGCGAACGTCGGGGGTCAGCTGACACCGCCGCAACACGCGCCGCCGGACCTGAGGTCGCAGCGCCCACGCCAGTTTGGCGACCAGGCTGTTACCGCGGCAACCTGGTCCCACCAGGGTCAGCAGCGGGAGGCGGGCCCACCTTGTCGGTGAGGATGAAGGCGTTCACGATGTCCAGGACTTCCTCATGGGCCCCTGGGAGATACGCCCCCACCTTCCTGACCAGCCACTCCTCGCCTAACGATGGAATTAGGATGAACACACACACACACACACACACACACACACACACACAGGATAGTTGTCCTCCCTATTTATAGAGCACAGTGACATGCTAATTTGTCGTATTTAATGTGTAATTTTTGTATGTGTGTGCGTGCGTGTGCGTGTGTGTGTGTGTGCGTGTGTGTGTGTGTGTACCAGTGACGCGTTGCACGCCGCCCCGGTCCACCCCCTCCTTGCGGGCGCGGAGGCGGATGGCCTGGTTCTCTCTGATCACCGTGGCCTTCACCGTCTCCAAGACAACCACCTCCTTCCTGGGGAGGTAGGTCCCTAGCAACCACACAAACACACACTAGTAATTTAATATTTCTCACACACTCCATCACAACTGGGTAGGTCCTCAAACCCAGCAAGGCCTTCCGGTCTGGGTGCGTATGGTGTGCGTGCGTGCGTGCGTGTGTGTGCGTGCGTGTGTGTGTGTGCGTGTGTGTGTGCGTGTGTGTGTGTGCGTGTGTGTGTGTGTGTGTGTGTGCGCGCCCCACCCGGCCCCTCAAACAGCCACTCGTCCCCGGCCACCCGCTGCTCTCCTCCGCTAACGTCCTCAAAGTCCAGCAGAGCCTGGAGCCGCAGCGCCGTGTCGGGGTACACGATGACCAGGGGGGTCACTTCCTGTGGGGGGGGGGGAGCGCAATGAATGAATGTCTGAATGAATGAATGTATGACTGAGTGAATGACTGAATGGGTGAATGACTGAGTGGATGACTGAGTGCTGCTGTACCAGCTGGGTCTCCTCCCCGGGGTACAGGGGGAAGGGGTCCTGGGCCAGCCGGATCTCCAGGTCCGCGTGGCGGAGCTTGGCCTGTCCTGATTGGTCGAACAGCGCCAGGCCTTCGTCGTCGCGGGCGATGGGGTTGGCGATGACGCAGTAGTGGCGCGGCGGCACCATGATCATACGGACCGGGGAGAAGAGCACTCTGGGAAAACAAGGCCGACCTTTAACCCCTGAGGTCCCGGTCAGGTTGCTGAGCACCAATTAACTTAACATGGATAATCCATCAGCCAATCAGCCACTAACGTCCTGTGCTAAGGCCCGCCTCCTCCCACTTATACCTGACCAGGAGCAACACTCTCCTCCCAGTTCATCACACAGATTTCCCAGCCTCGGCCATCTTACTTTGATTACGTTACAGGCTGTGGCTCCAGTCCTAGCGTGGTGGGTTAGTTGACCTAGCACGATGGGTTAGTTAGCTTGGCACGATGGGTTAGTTAGCTTGGAACGATGGCATAACTTTGCATGATGGGTTAGTTAACTTTGCACGATTGGTTGGTTAACCTAGCACGATGGGTTGGTTAACCTAGCACGATGGGTTGGTTAATCTAGCACGATGGGTTGGTTAACCTAGCACTGTGGTTTAGCTAATGAAGCGTCCATGACTGCTCCCTGGCGACACATCCAGCAACACCAGCCGATCCAGTTCTAGCCGGAGGAGTGGTGGAACAGGACAGGGCGGTCGGTGTGTGAAGGGATTAATGCATTGATGGATGAATGTGTGAGGGCATGAGGTGTGCGGCCCGTCAGCGGTCAGCAGCGCTAACGGCCGTACCGCTCGTTGTCCTGCCGTATGTAGGTGAGCGGGCCGATCTCCACGCGGGCGATGTTGGTGTTCTGGTCCAGCACATGGATGTAGTGGTGGGGCGGGATCCTGATGATTGACACGTCCATCTGCCCGTCAAACTCCTGCGGTCGGCTCGGTCCTTTCGGCATCTGAAGACGGAGGAATTAGAGTCACAGATTCTTGAGATCTGCTCTTCAAGCCAGCGACCCGACGTCGGCTTTTAAACGCTTCTCCTTTTATGATCGTCAACGTAGTAGCCATTTTGTCACCGTGGCTAAAATAGTGTTATTTAGGAAAAAAACTTAGTCCCATTCTTTTCGTGCTGTAGGCGTAGTACAGGTAGGGGGCGGGGCCTACCTGCTGGAGACCTGAGGGCCACGCCCCCTGGAGACCTGAGGGCCACGCCCCCTGGAGACCTGGGGGCAACGCCCCCTCACCTTTAACACGCTACCTGCTCTCATTCATGGAGCTGTGTGCTCTGGCTCTTTGTTCTCACTACATGGCTTACTTTTTAGTCCGAACCCAACCAAACACACACAAAAACACACACACCCTACCACATTCCCAACCACATTCCCACCCCCACTAGCTGCCATATGCAAAACAAACGGTCACCAAGGAGACCCGAGCTCTGCTCTTTACGACTCTTTATCAACTGACAAGAATCCTGCCCGGCGACACGTCCACCAGACCTACCCTATGTATATATATATATATATATATATATACACACACACTAGACGTACCTACTGTAGACTAGACCTACATCATATACACTAGGCATACCCCATATAAACGCCAGGCCTACCTCCTATAGACTAGACCTACATCATACCAGGCCTACCCTACATAAACACCAGGCCTACCCTACATAAACACCAGGCCTACCCTACATAAACACCAGGCCTATCTCATATTATAGACTATCATAGCCTGAAGGGCCCGTCGGACAGGCTTAATGTTCGGACGTCCTGCATTATATTTACAACAACAATGCTTCAAATACCCTAATAACCAGCACTGCATACAATATCTAAATCAATTAATCTAAAGTGACACACTATGAATAGGTTTGAACATTTCCAGTGGTCAATTTATTTCGACAATTCCATGTTCGTGCAAAATATAATTTAATTATAATAAATTAAATACCAATATGTTATGTAGTGAATACAGTCAGTCGGACATATTTAGATATATTTTATTTATTTAGTAAATAGGCTTTGGAGAGCCATGTGCAGTTTTCAGACGACTATTAATCACTTCGAGTGGAAGGAGGAAGTTTAACCCTCCGCGTCACTCATGGCGTCGTGGCCGGTTGATTCGCTTCAAAGCCCGCAGATCGGGGCGCCGCCCCCGGTGTTTGTGACAGACGACAGTGGATACTTGGAGCTGGTGCCCAAAGATACGATGTTTCTACCCCGAATGAAGCCCTAGCACCAAACGGGCCATGCGAACACAGACATCTTGACTTACTTAACTACTCCTGTAAGATCGTTTGGTTGTTTGACAGATCGAACTTTCGGGAAGCACCTTAATGCGGCTGAAGAGCCCCGTCTTACCGTGGTCGATCGGGGTTGAGCCAAAGTGATCCAGGAAGAAATAAGAAGGTTGCAGAGAGCTGTCTGGACCTTATCACGAGACTTTTTGTTCCGTGAGGGCGTTGTTATATATCCCGGTAGCGGAGCTTGTGACGTAGGTCTGACCGAATGACGGGAAACCAAAGTTCGGCCAGCGGAGCTCCGGTTCAAAACGATCACATAATCAATGCGTCGGTTGGGTCTCTTTCAGCTGGACCTAGTGGTTCGAGCTCCAGGGTTTTCATAATTCAATATTCGGCATGAGGAGAATGTTAACGTCGTGATCTTATCAACCACCTTTATAATACCGATGATTAATACCGATCTTTGATATCGATTATTGAATGCTTATCAGTTGGACTTTACAAGCAGCAGATCTTTGTAAAACAATCATTTAAAGTTTGACACAATCTGATATTGATATCATTTCCATCGATGCGCCTGTAGACTATTGTTTATACGATAGTGTTTGGTAGGCGTGGCCTCTACACTGTTGAAACAATAATCAGGTTGTGTGATCAATCATTGACGAACCAACTGTTCACAAGCTGAAGACCAGTTTAGTCCCAGTGCCAGTCTCTATGAGCTGTAGACCATTAACCAGTCCCTCCAGTCGCTGGAGCGAGACGAACAAAGTCACATTTCCTTTGGTTTATTCCAGTTATACATCAGTTAGCAACAATGCTACTACTAAACAATGCTGTGGTATAATGTTTGGTTTCATACTAAACAGACTTTTAGGGTAACACTTCCCCTCTGGAAAAGAACAGTGGGCCCAGTAGGTAAACAAGATGGCATCTGCATGAATTCCCTCTTATAAAATAATATCTTATAATAATTAATCTTTTTGAACCCCAGCTCTATCCCTTGAGGTCAAAGGTCCAAGTCCACCTCAGTGTCTGAGTGTCTGACTGCCTGGGGCCGGAGACAATCTGACATGACTACGGTCCCAGGTTAGGGTCAAGGGTTCCAGGCCAGGGTTCCAGGTTAGGGTCAAGGGTTCCAGGCCAGGGTTCCAGGTTAGGGTCAAGGGTTCCAGGTTAGGGTCAGGGGTGAAGGTCACATCCAGGTGTTAGTTAGGGTGTATGTGGGGGGTTTTGGGTGCAGGTGGTGGTGCTGTCAGGGTGTAGCGGGTGGTGTTTGGGTGACAGCTGTGGTGTAAGGGTGTAGTGGGTGGTGTTTGGGTGACGCTGTGCTGTCAGGGTGTAGTGGGTGGTGTTTGGGTGACGGCTGTGCTTTCAGGGTGTCGCGGGTGGTGTTTGGGTGACGGCTGTGCTGTCAGGGTGTAGCAGGTGGTGTTTGGGTGACAGCTGTGCTGTCAGGGTTTAGCGGGTGGTGTTTGGGTGACGGCCGTGCTGTCAGGGTGTAGCGGGTGGTGTTTGGGTGACGGCTGTGCTGTCAGGGTGTAGCGGGTGGTGTTTGGGTGACGGCTGTGCTGTCAGGGTGTAGCGGGTGGTGTTTGGGTGGAGGCTGTCAGGGTGTCGCTGGGCGGAGCAGCAGGCGGAGGGCTCCCCTGCAGATGAGGAGGAACCAGTGGATCTGCAGGCCCATCAGGAGGCCGGCCCCCAGGTTGCAGGGCCAGGGCACCTCCAGAGGCACCCGGAGCAGGGGGACCCGCAGGTACCTGCAGCCACAGGAGGGGGCGCTGTGGTCAGCATGGTGACCTGCAAACACACCTAAAGGCTTCCTCATTCACAGCTCCTTAAACAAAGGTAGGGGCGGGGCCAACCTGCTGTAAGTGTCGTACAGGTAGGGGGCGGGGCCTACCTGCTGTAGGTAGTACAGGTAGGGGGCGGGGCCTACCTGCTGTAAGTGTCGTACAGGTAGGGGGCGGGGCCTACCTGCTGTAGGGGTAGTACAGGTAGGGGGCGGGGCCAACCTGCTGTAAGTGTCGTTCACGGTAGGGGGCGGGGCCTACCTGCTGTAAGTGTCGTTCACGGTAGGGGGCGGGGCCTACATGGTGTAAGTGTCGTACAGGTAGGGGGCGGGGCCTACCTGCTGTAGGGGTAGTACAGGAAGGGGTGGGGCCAACCTGCTGTAAGTGTCGTACAGGTAGTGGGCGGGGCCTACCTGCTGTAGGCGTAGTAGAGGTAGGGGCGGGGCCTACCTGCTGTGGGTGTAGTACAGGTAGGGGCGGGGCCTACCTGCTGTGGGTGTAGTACAGGTAGGGGCGGGGCCTACCTGCTGTAGGCATAGTACAGGTAGGGGGCAGGGCCTACCTGCTGTAGGCATAGTACAGGTAGGGGGCGGGGCCTACCTGCTGTAGGTGAAGTACAGGTAGAGGGCGGCGCCTACCTGCTGTAGGGGTGGTAGGGGCGGGGCCTACCTGCTGTAGGCGTAGTAGAGGTAGGGGGCGGGGCCTACCTGCTGTAGGTGTAGTACAGGGAGGGGGCGGGGCCTACCTGCTGTAGGGGTGGTAGGGGGCAGGGCCTACCTGCTGTAGGGGTGGTAGGGGGCGGGGCCTACCTGCTGTAGGGGTGGTAGAGGTAGGGGGCGGGGCCTACCTGCTGTAGGCATAGTACAGGTAGGAGGCGGGGCCTACCTGCTGTAGGCGTAGTACAGGGAGGGGGCGGGGCCTACCTGCTGTAGGGGTGGTAGGGGTTAGGGCCTACCTGCTGTAGGGGTGGTAGGGGGCGGGGCCTACCTGCTGTAGGCATAGTAGAGGTAGGGGGCGGGGCCTACCTGCTGTAGGCATAGTACAGGTAGGAGGCGGGGCCTACCTGCTGTAGGCGTAGTACAGGGAGGGGGCGGGGCCTACCTGCTGTAGGGGTGGTAGGGGTTAGGGCCTACCTGCTGTAGGGGTGGTAGGGGGCGGGGCCTACCTGCTGTAGGCATAGTAGAGGTAGGGGGCGGGGCCTACCTGCTGTAGGCGTAGTACAGGTAGGGGGCGGGGCCTACCTGCTGTAGGCGTAGTACAGGGAGGGGGCGGGGCCTACCTGCTGTAGGCATAGTACAGGTAGGGGAAGAGCAGCACGCGACAGCAGAAGAAGACGAGGATCATCAGCGCTCCGTTGAGGTTGTGGAGGAGGGTCTTCTGCTGCTGGAACTGAGGAGCAGAGGAAGAGGTTCTCTGTGCGTTCCACTATATGTTCTACGTTCTCTCTGCGTTCCACTATATGTTCTACGTTGCTTTGATATTTTGTGTTACTTCGGGTTCCCTTAATGAACCAATTGGAGCCCCAGCGGTGTGGCTGACTCCTCCTCTCCAGCTCGTGTATAAAGGCGGCGCTGTTCTCCGCCACTGGGGGGTTTATGGATCATTTTTTTATTGATTGATTGAAAAATTTATTGAACAGCAATTAGCAGAAGTGTTCAAAAGGATTAAAAAGCACAATAAAGCCCAAAGGCTTGTTTCCATTGTTGTCCTTTAAATGGAAAGGGTGAAAAAACACATGGACTAAAACATAGAGGACAAACACACAACACATAAATAAATAATAATAATAATTAAAACAAGAGATAAGTTCCCAGACAGACAAGTAGACACACAGATAGTACGATTAACCACATAAGCTGGTGGTCGGTTGTTCTACAAAACACTTCCTGTTATGTGCTGTATGTAAACGCGACATGTGGTTTGCCTGCTTCCTGTTATATGTTTTACAGTGTGTGCTGCAGAAGCTGCTAAGCTGCTGGAAATCAGCTTTATACTGAGTCAGGCCTGTTTTAAATTGTAACTTCGTTATCTGTAATTCTTTCCTAACACAAACACAAATAAAATAAATACAAATAAAAATGAGCCTGAGATAATTGTAATGGATAAAAATTCTACTTCAAATGATGCAATAGATGCTCTTATTAAGATGGGATAGGTCTTATAAAGGGGTGAGAGATGTTATTCATGTGTGATGTGAGAGAAGATACCTGGATCAGAACCTTCCCCAGACAGACGAAGGGCGTGCTGAGCTCAGCGAGGAAGAGAACACCCTGGAAGAAGTCCCCCCTCCCCTGCCTGCAGAACTGGGGGGATAGAGAAACTGGTCAGGCTCACTCTGCAGGAGGAGGCCGGTGTCTAAAGACATTACACAGGTCTGATCTGTCCTAGACGCTGCAACACATACAGCGTTTAGGAACGATGAGAAGCAGAGCCATCATGGCTGCCTCTCCAAAGCCTTTCCCACACCACGCCATAGCATGGAAACCACGGAAGGCTCCGCCCCCCGAGGCTAGACTCCACCCCCCCAGGCTAGGCTCCACCCCCAGCCTAAACTCCATCCCTCAAGTTAGGCCCCATCCCCAGGATAGGCTCCACCCCCACGATAGGCTCCACCCCCCAGCCTAGACTCCACCCCCCCAGGTTAGGCCACACACCCCAGGATAGGCTCAGCTAGTTGATTACATCATTGACTCCCCTATCGATTAGCATTGACTACATATAGGTCCGGGTTGTTTTAAGTAAAACGTAAATAGTAGTTGTTGTGGTTACCAGAGAGGCGGGGCAGCAGGCCAGCACCATGAAGAGGTGGTGGAGGACCAGAAGGAGCTCGCGGCGCAGGTAGCCCCCCACCCCAACCCTTCCCTCGTGACCTTTGACCTGTAGCCTGTGTCTGTAGCAGAGGAACATGGTGTAGATGTCGAACACAAAGTAGGGCGTCGCAAAGACAACGTAGGACTCTGAGAGCCAGTGCCTAGAGAGACGTGGGGGGGGGGGGGTCGGAGGGAGGGGGGGAGAGAAGAAGTGGGGGAGAGAGAGGGGGGGAAAGAGGGGGGGGGGAGAGAGGGAGAGAAGAAGTGGGGGAGAGAGAGGGGGGGAAAGAGGGTGTAGGGGAGAGAGGATGGGGGGAGAGAGAGAGGGGGGGAGAGAGGGAGAGAAGAAGTGGGGAGAGAGAGGGAGTAGGGGTGAGAGGGAGTAAGGGAGAGAGAGAGAGTTGTCATTTCCCTGGCAAATGGGTAAAGCTCAGACTTCATTTGACTAGCAAAACAAATGGCGACCTTCTTGCAGCTATGAACCTTGGCTCATTCCTCCCATCTCCCCTGGTCTTAAGAGACCCCGCAGATTAAACGATGTTAGATGATCTAACCTGCACCAACAGGAACTCACCTGTCCCTCATCACGTCCTCACAGGAAGTGACGATGATGACGCCAGCCGAAGACGCCATGATAGCCTGGACCGCCGACACGGCCCTGATACACATAATATAAACAAATACTATATATATATATACTTTATATATGATATATATATACACACTGCCCTGATACACAAAATATAATATATATGTATATACACACACTGCCCTGATACACATAATGTAAACAACTATATATATATATATACATGTATGTATCTAAATACATATATGTTAATTGTCTAAAATGTGACTATTTATTTGATGGCCTCTATGTGTGTGTGTGTGTGTGTGTGTGTGTGTGTTTTACCGGGCCGATGCAGTGGTAGCGTCTCCATGGTTACAGCCCAGCTGTGTGAGTGTTCGCTTGAAGAAGAAGAAAAGTCCGGGAAAGAAGAGACACCCTCCCACAAGGATAGACCAGCTGTCTGTCTGCCTGTCCATGCCTGTCTCCGGCTCTCCCTCAGTCTGTCTCTCTACTTCAGGCTCTTCATCTCTCCATCCTAAGTGCTGGCTGTCTCTCTCAGCTGCTATATACGTCTGTCTCTCTCTCTCTCCTCTTCTGTCTGTCTCTCACTCTGCTTCTATATGTCTCCGTATCTATGTCTGTCTGTCTCTCACTCTGCTTCTATATGTCTCTCTCTCTCTCTCTCGGTCTGTCTCTCTCCTCTTCTATATGTCTGTCTCTATATGTCTGTCTTTCTGTTTCTATGTCTGTCTCTCTGTTTCTATGTCTGTCTCTCTGCTTCGGTCTCTCTCTTTTGTGAGCAGCTTAGAGGGGGTGTGGCCATCTCCTCGAATGGCATCCTTAAGCTTTCAGGTCTTGTGTGTTCTGATTGGCTGCTTGGTGGCTAGAGGCGGGCTGGCTGGGCTTAAATGTAAATACCTGCCAGCTGGTCTACCTGTCAGATTTATCTACAGAAAGACAGGCAGAGAGAGAGACAAGAAAATACAGGAGACAGACAGGTTGAGCAGACACCCCTGCTGGAACTTAAGAGAGCGATTAGGATTTAGAGGGGGTTGTATGTGTGTATGTTTCAGTCACGCGACCATCATTAACTACCATAAGCTTATTTAACTAGCCATCTATTGTTAACTTGCTTCATTACCTAGACAACTAGCATTAGCCAGGTTTGTTTAACTATTGGACTACCTCTAGTTAGCTTCATAAATTAGCTGACGACCGATAGCATTTAACACAATCTGAAAACTTGAAAATCAAGACATACAAGTGGGTATTAAAGATTCCAGTGTCTACTTTTATTCATGGTCCACTACTTTAAATTCTAAACATCGTTTTTTAAGAAATTCAAGTATTTGTTGGGAACAAGTCAAACATCCTGCTGCTAAAACGTTAAAACAACATCGGTTTCATATCGTAAAACAAAATATCAAGAGGACTCTTTTTATACCCGAGAAGAGGAAAGAAATCTGAGGCTGAAATAAGCAATAGTTTAGTTTGTTGGATATGATGCAACTTCCAGATAACCAATAGTTTAGAAGACGTAACTTCCAGATCACCAGTAGGTTAGATGTTAGATGTTGACGTCTAAGTATTGGTAGTTTAGAAGTGGTGTTGAGGCGTGATGATCAGGGTGTGATGGCTGTGGTGACGTTGAGCTGTTGGCTGTGAGCTGTGGGGTGAAGCTAGCAAGCAGGAGTGATGCATCATGTCACACGGTGGGGTCATGTCTTAATCCTAATACAGCTAATGCAGAGGTAAGGGGGGGCGGGAGTTACCCTCTAAAAACACAACTACCAATTCAAAATCAAAACGGATCAAACATCAAACTTACAAAACGGGTCCAGAGTAATATCATTTCCTAAAAGATGAATAATTAAATAAAAAAGGACCACAACATGAATGGTATCGTCCATGTGGACACCGCTGCTCCGGGGTTGTGGGGGGGTACACATGCAGCTATACAGAGCTCAGGCCCTACAGCGCTCCTAGTGGTGGGAGGGCAAACTATAGCCACGGTCACGCTCGGCTTCGTGAACCAGGGAGGTCAGGGGTCAAAGGTCGATGAGGTGGGTCTCGGGGAAAATACAAAAGGCTAGAAATACACAGCGGGGCCAAGCCATGGGTCCTGGTCCGGGGGGGGGGTCTATAGTTTAAACTGTTCTACCTGCTTCTTCACACACACACACACACACACACACACACACACACACAATAAATTAAATAAAAGCATGATCTATTGAGACCCTTCCCTCTACACGTTAAGCCACGCCCTGCCTGGCCGCTCCCAGCCAATCACAGAACCTGTTTGGCATGGCTGAAGTCGAGGGGGTGGTCTCTGGAAACCTGGAGGACCTCTGTTAGCCTAGCCTAGCTTAGCACTAGCATTAGCGCTAGCGTCTCAAAGACAATGTTCAGACCACAGACCGTTACCCACAATGCACCAGCGGGTCTCTCTGTAGCATCCGTCAGCCGGTAGGGGGGGGAGGGGGAGGGGGAGGTCCTTGATGGGAGTTGAGGAGGAGCGCGGAGGAGGAGCGCGGAGGAGGAGCGCGGCGTTCTGCTACATGGGGCGGCTAACACAGTGCTGCATGGGGGCGGGGCATGCCTCGTGCGCCTCCTGAGGGAGCAGGAGGAGGAGCGGCGCCTCCTGGGTCCTAGTGCTCCTCCTCCTGAGGGAGCAGGAGGAGGAGCGGCGCCTCCTGGGTCCTAGTGCTCCTCCTGCTGGAATGACTTCAACACCACAAACACTACAGTTTAAACATGAGGAGGAGGAGCTGGCGAGGAGGAGCAGGGGCACCTCCTTCTTACAGGTGTGTGTGTGTGGGACTCAGTGTGTGTGTGTGTGTGTGTGTGTGTGTGTGTGTGTGTGTGTGTGTGTGTGTGTGTGTGTGTGTGTGTGTGTGTGTGTGTGTGTGTGTGTGTGTGTGTCTGCGTCGTCTTTCCAGTGTTGGTTTGATGGAGGTTTCCCAGAAGCCCCGGCGGTATCGGCCCCTCCTCATCTCTCCTCCTTCCTTGACACCTTGGAAGAGTGCCACGCCGTCGACCTGCACACACACACACACACACACACACACACACACACACACACACACACACACACGTTAAATATTGAACTGAATGTTGGCAGGTCGGCCCTCTTCCAGGCGGTGGGGGGAGGAGGAGGAGGAGGAGGAGTTCCTCACCTGATGAAGGTCTTGAAGGCGGCGCTCTGGGGGTTGATGCAGAGCGGGACCCTCTTCCCCTGCTGGTGCTCCGTGATGAAGCGGTGGATCAGCTCTACGGGAGAGAGAAGCGCCGTTAGCCACCGCTAGGCTACCAGCTAATAACCTTACCCGCAAGGCTCAGCTAACCTTGCTAACTGCTAGGCTGAGGTCTCATCTTACCACCGCATTAAAGTCTCAGCTAACCTTGCTAACCGCCATGCTAAAATCTCAGCTAACCTTGCTAACCGCCAGGCTAAAGTCTCAGCTAACCTTGCTAACCGCCATGCTAAAGTCTCAGCTAACCTTGCTAACCGCCATGCTAAAATCTCAGCTAACCTTGCTAACCGCCAGGCTAAAGTCTCAGCTAACCTTGCTAACCGCCATGCTAAAATCTCAGCTAACCTTGCTAACCGCCAGGCTAAAGTCTCAGCTAACCTTGCTAACCGCCATGCTAAAATCTCAGCTAACCTTGCTAACCGCCAGGCTAAAGTCTCAGCTAACCTTGCTAACCGCCATGCTAAAATCTCAGCTAACCTTGCTAACCGCCAGGCTAAAGTCTCAGCTAACCTTGCTAACCGCCATGCTAAAATCTCAGCTAACCTTGCTAACCGCCAGGCTAAAGTCTCAGCTAACCTTGCTAACCTTCATGCTAAAGTCTGAGCTAACCTAGCTAGGCGCTAGGCCGCAGCGTGTACCTTTGCCCTGCCAGACAGACAGCAGGCTGTTCTCGTAGCTGTGGCTGAAGGGCCGCTCGGCGGGCGGCTCGAAGTCGCGGGTGTAGACGCGGCCGCTGGGCACTGAGTAGCAGCACTGGCACATGCAGGTGTGGTAGCGCAGCCGGCCCTCGTCCAGGTAGGGGTGGGACAGCGCGTCGCTGCCGGAGATACGCTTGGCCTGCAGGGTGGAAGGAGAGACCGAGGACGGGTGAGACATGGAGGGTACAGGGGATGGAGGAGTGGGGTGATGGAGGAGTGAGGTGATGGAGGAGTGAGGTACAGGTGATGGAGGAGTGAGGTAGAGGTGATGGAGGAGTGAGGTGATGGAGGAGTGAGGTACAGGTGATGGAGTGAGGTGATGGAGGAGTGAGGTGATGGAGGAGTGAGGTGATGGAGGAGTGAGGTACAGGTGATGGAGGAGTGGGGTGATGGAGGAGTGAGGTGATGGAGGAGTGAGGTGATGGAGGAGTGAGGTGATGGAGTGAGGTTATGGAGGAGTGAGGAGATGGAGGAGTGGGGTAATGGAGTGAGGTGATGGAGGAGTGGGGTGATGTGGAGTCTCACCGGGTCGAAGACCAGCATGCGGCAGAGCAGGTGTACGGCCTCGTGCGTGGCCGCGTCCGACAGCATGTAGAGCACCGACAGGGAGGGCTGGGGTCAGGGCAGAGGGCAGAGGTCAGAGGTCAGAGGTAGGGGGTCGGGGGTCAGAGGGTGCTCTCTCTCGTGTCCTCTCGCCCCCCAGCAGGTTCCTATCACCACAGGCCAGGGAGAGACCCCGAGCCGGTCTCTCCTGTCCACACAGGCCGCGGTCCCAGGTCGTACCGGTTTGTGGGGGTCACGGGGGGGGGGGGGGCTTACCGGTTTGTGGGGGCCTCTCAGGATGTGGGCGCGGGCGCCCTCGCAGGCCGAGGCCATGGCGGAGAGGGGCGGGGTCCCCAGCAGGTCTGTGATCAGGTCCAGCTGGAACAGGAAGCACAGGGCGGTCAACAGGAAGCACAGGGACCTCAACAGGAAGCACAGCGCGGTCAACAGGAAGCACAGTGCGGTCAACAGGAAGAACAGCATGGTCAACAGGAAGCACAGTGTGGTCAACAGGAAGCACAGTGTGGTCAACAGGAAGCACAGTGTGGTCAACAGGAAGCACAGCGCAGTAAAGGAGGAGGAGCACTAGGACCTATACTGTTTATTTAACACACACACACACACACACACCTGCTGGATGGGGCTCTGGGCCTGGAACAGGATGCGTCGGCCCAGCAGCTCGGCGAAGATGCAGCCCACGGACCAGACGTCGATGGCCGAGCCGTAGTGGCGGCTGCCCATCAGCACCTCGGGGGCGCGGTAGTACTGGGTCACCACCTCCTGGGTCATGTGACGCGAGGGGTCGGGCTCCTCCACGCGGGCCAGGCCGAAGTCACAGATCTGGGGGGGGGGAGGGGGGGGGGGGGGGGGGGGGGCGCAGGCGGAGTCGTCAGTCAACATGACAACAACAACAACAACAACGTGGTATTATGTGAACTGATCCATGACTTTGTTTCGTTTAATGCTTAAGGAGGGACGGTGACGTGAACCCAGGTTGGGTCAACCTAACATAAAACACAGGGTGGGTTGCCAGGTTGGGCTACCTTGAGCAGACAGTTGGAGTTGACCAGCAGGTTGCCAGGTTTGATGTCTCTGTGGAGGATCCCAGCAGAGTGGAGGTACTTCAACCCTGGGAGGTAAGGAGGGGTACGACAGGAGTTATTAACACAATACTCAGTATGAGATGAGTATTGTTATTGACACATTACTCAATATGATGAGCATTGTAATTGACACAATACGTAGCATGAGATGAGTATTGTTATTGACACGATACTTAGCATGAGATGAGTATTGTTATTAACACAATACTCAGTATGAGATGAGTATTGTTATTAACACAATACTCAGTACAAGATGAGTATTGTTACTAACACAGTACTGAGTATTGAGTATGAGATGAGCATTGTTATTAACATAATACTCAGTACAAGATGAGTATTGTTATTAACACAATACTCAGTACAAGATGAGTATTGTTATTAACACAATACTCAGTATGAGATTAGTATAGTTATTAACACAATACCCAGTATGCGATGAGTATTGTTATTAGCACAATACTCAGTATGAGATGAGTATTGTTATTAACACAATACTCAGTACGAGATGAGTTTTTTTATTAAGACAATACTCAGTATGAGATGAGTATTGTATTTGACACAATACTCAGTACGAGATCATTAATGTTAAGTTACTCAGTATGAGATTAATTTGTGCTAAAATACTCAAGGTGTTGATAGGAGCAAGGAGAAGGCGGGGGAGTTGGAAGAAGGTGGAGGAGCTAGGGGAGGTGGGGGACCTAGGAGGAGGGAGGAGGAGGTGGAGGAGCTAGGGGAGGTGGGGGACCTAGGAGGAGGGAGGAGGAGGTGGAGGAGCTAGGGGAGGTGGGGGAACTAGGAGGAGGGAGGAGGAGGTGGAGGAGCGAGGAGGAGATGGAGGAGGTGGAGGAGGAGGTGGAAGAGGAGGTGGAAGAGGAGGCCTACCTCGGAGGATCTGGTAGAGGAAGACCTTGATGTGGTCGGTGGTGAGCGGTTGAGGAGACACGATGACCTTGTGGAGGTCGCTCTGCATCAGCTCTGTGATGACGTATCTACCAGCCCGTCAAGGTACACACTGTGCTACACACTGCTACACACAACACGCTGTCAAGGCACACTGTACTACACACACAACACCCTGTCAAGGTACACACTGTGCTACACACTGCTACACACAACACGCTGTCAAGGTACACAATGTACTACACACTGCACACACAACACCCTGTCAAGGTACACACTTTGCTACACACAACACGCTGTGAAGGCACACTGTACTACACACTGCACACACAACACCCTGTCAAGGTACACACTGTACTACACTCAGGGACAACAATGCGAGGCCGACTTGCAGAGAGAGAGAGTGGTAGAGAGAGGTCAGAGTGCAGAGAGAGAGAGCAGTAGAGAGAGGTCAGCGTGCAGAGAGAGAGAGAGAGAGCGGTAGAGCGAGGTAGTGAAGGATACATCTCCTCGAAGCAGTCGATCTGTGGCGGCTGCAGAATGTCCAGCGCAGACAGAACCTGAGGAGACAGAGACACTCAGACTACAGCTCCCATGATGCACTGGGACAGGTCACCATCTCTCGCTGGTCGGGGTGAGGTTTGGGTTACTTGTGTCATAGTAATGACGGTGGGATGATGGGGTCATGGTAGGGTTATGGAGGTGATGTTGGGGTCATGGAGGTGATGTTGGGGTTATGGAGGTGATGTTGGGGTTATGGAGGTGATGTAGGGGTTATGGAGGTGATGTTGGGGTTATGGAGGTGATGTAGGGGTTGTGGAGGTGATGTTGGGGTTATGGAGGTGATGTTGGGGTTATGGAGGTGATGTAGGGGTCATGGAGATGTGATGTAGTGGTTATGGAGGTGATGTTGGGGTCATGGAGGTGATGTTGGGGTCATGGAGTTGATGTTGGGGTAATGGAGGTGATGTTGGGGTTATGGAGGTGATGTTGGGGTTATGGAGGTGATGTTGGGGTCATGGAGGTGATGTTGGGGTTATGGAGGTGATGTAGGGGTTATGGAGGTGATGTAGGGGTTATGGAGGTGATGTTGGGGTCATGGAGGTGATGTTGGGGTCATGGAGGTGATGTTGGGGTCATGGAGGTGATGTAGGGGTCATGGAGATGTGATGTAGTGGTTATGGAGGTTTGATGTAGGAGTTATGGTCAGGTTTATATCTTATTTCTCAAAAATAACACGTTCTTTCTGCAGATTCTAAATCTGACCCCCTCAGCGTGGCTCTTTGGTCCTCTGCTCTAACTGCTTCTCCTTCCTTACATCCTTTCCTACATCCTACTGGGACACATGACTCCTCCCAGACCCAGAAGGCTGAATCTGGCCTGACTGCAATTAAGAGACGGGCCGTCTCAAATCTACTGACAGCTCAACAGAAGCTGCTACACCAGAGGCCTCCTACGGTCCGCCTGTCTCAACCGGAGGACCCCCTGATGACCCCTGACCCTCCATCACTGTAAGTGACTCATTACAAAGGATTTTAACTTTTTTTTTTTAATTTTGCTTGCAACACTACCATGTGTAAATTAGGCCCCCGTTGTAGTCCTATCCTTTCCTGGATGGAGGGAACCCCCAGTAATAGTTCCTTCTGGCCCGTTGTGGGGGGGCTGGTAACAGTGATTACGTTGTTACACCATAACGTTGCCGGTGGGTGACGTCGGGGTGGTGGAGCCTTACGTTGTCGTGTTTGAAGAAGCAGAGCATGCGCAGCTCTCTGAAGACCCTCTTGCACGACACCAGGTTCTGGAATACGTTCGGCATCTTCTTCAGCGCTACCTTGCGGCCGTCGCGCGGGTCCGTGACCGACCTAGTTGGGCGGGCAGACACAAGTCAACCGTCGGGTCCGTGGCGACGTTGTACCAATCAAAGAAACACTTAGGAGGGGGGAAATGTTGATTTAAATATTGGCCCATTTAGTTTACGACGTATATAACACAAGCACTAATGTTAAAAAAAAAAAGAAACTAAAAGAAAACGAGTTTACCAGACAACACCGAAGGCACCGTAGCCGATGGGCCGGTCCGGCTCCATCTCCGCCGGGCTTGGCACCTCGCTGGCCGGGTTGCTGTAGGGCTGCGGTACCGCCGCCCCACCACCCGTGCTTCCACCAAGAGACGTCGGGTGACGAGGCGTCCCCGCGGGGGCCGTGGGTCCCGTCAGGCACGGCGTGGCGCTCAGGCCGGTAGACGGGGTTCCAGTAGACGTGTTAACGCAGAAGTACTTGTGGCCCAGCTCAGAGCCAGGGAACAGGTTTCCACAGACCGCCTGTCGACCTGCCCCGTGGAAGGCCATGCTCACCTCCGGACCCCCGAACTCAGCTTCTTCGCAGACCACCCCGACCTATTCCCGGCTACTGGCGACTAATGCAACCGATTGCTTCCACATGCATGACGAGGATGATCAGTTTTGTTTGCTTATGCAAAGGTCAGACGTTATGTCCAGCATCGTTTACACGACGTCAAATAATGAACGGGATAAAGAAAGTGGAGGCGTTCGGACTCCGGGGACCAGTGGGTCGATGCTGGCTCCGGTTAAAAGCAGATGAGGAGCCTGGATTACCGGCCGCTGCTCGGCTGGGTCCCGCTGAACCACCGTTAGGGACTTAAAACAACTTTGATTGACTTAGATCCAAACTGCCTTCTGTTTTGCTGCTGTGTTGTGGTCGGGGTCCTGACCAGCTATGATGCTAACCAGCTGTTAGCATGGAGCTAAGCTGTAGCTGTGACCCATAAAGCCGCCGCCGGCCGTCTATCGTGACCTATATCTCTGCAGCTCTCCCCCTGCCTCGACCCACACAGCCCCGGACATCACGAACCACCGGCCTCGTTTCTTCTGGGGTGGCGGCTCAAAAAAAAAAAAATCTGATGTGCGAAACAGGAACAAAAAGCCAAAGTTTCCAGCCGGTGGATAATCCTGCAGATAGCGTTAGCCTCCTGCTAACAGCTCTGATCCAGTTAGCTTAGCTGAGTTCACTAGCTGGCATCCATGTCGTCATAACCACTCGAGTGCGGCTTTCTTCCCAACCAAGTATAAAGGAAACGGGTCCGTTTAATCCAGGGTTGATGTGGACAAGAAGCGCGGGCATGTAGAGTCAGATGCGCCTGGTATGGAGAGCAAGATGGGCCGGGTATGGAGCAGTAGATGGCCGGGCATGGAGAGCGACGGACGGCTGGAGGAGGAGGAGCTCCCCGTTGGGGGAGGGTTGGGGT
The DNA here is from genome assembly GCF_949987615.1 of Pollachius pollachius. Classification (NCBI taxonomy): domain Eukaryota; kingdom Metazoa; phylum Chordata; class Actinopteri; order Gadiformes; family Gadidae; genus Pollachius; species Pollachius pollachius. The sequence continues at coordinate 23,536,336 of NC_136944.1, read as the reverse complement.
AAACAGCCACAAGCAATTGGAATCATTCATGATTATCGATATGGCATTATTACTCTGTTGGCCTCATTGGCCTAATCACTTTTTAATTACTAAGTTGGTTCTAAAATCTATCTATCTAAAAATATTTTATTCTGTTTTAATTTCTATATTGTATATAGCCCACGCTCCTTAATTTAATATCCATGTATGTTTCTATTTTTTCACATTGCATCTCATTTCCTTCACTTTCCATATACAACTCTGACTAACGTAATATTAATTCATTTATTATTTGGCAATAAGACTCAATAAGAACCATAAATGCATTTTTAACTGCCTTTTAATACAGTAGTACGGCGCTATGCACTATGCATCAAATACACTCAATATAAGCAGCACAGATAGAGAAAATATCCACAAGGTAGCTCACATACGACATGAACGTCCACAACGAAGACCGTCTGAATCTACCGAGCACATTCGATGTCCGGGAAAATATACATTTCATGATCATAGCCTTATAAAAATGTTTATATACACGATAACGATATGTGGTTGATACTGGAGTAGATTGGTCCTTCATGTTGGAGGAAGATGTAGAGGAAGGTTTGGAAATGGTTTGTTGCCACATTGGTAGCAGAGTAACAAAGAAATTAACGTTTAGTACCTCCTCGTTTATTACATATTTTAACAGAAATATCAGGCCAAAGATAATAAAACCACGAAGGTGTGACCAGCCCTGAAACAAGATTCATGAGTTCATCACGGAACATGTGTGGATGGTAACGGTGTGTGTGTGTGTGTTAATACTGTTGTCTCCATGGAAACGGGACACGCCCACGTGGCCGTGCCGGCAGGACCAACAAACAAATGTAATCTCAGCCCAGAGGAGGAGGAGACGGCACCTCCCTGCCCCTCCTCCTGCTCCTCCTGCTGCTCCTCCTCCTGCTCCTCCGGCGCCGCTAGCTGTGGGTGGAGGAGGTGTTGATGCTGGAGGTGTTGATGGAGGAGGTGTTGATGGAGGAGGTGTTGATGCCGGAGCAGTCGCTGACCAGCAGGGCCACGCTGTTGCCGCTGGTCACCGTGACGGCCATGCTGGCCCCGCCCCCCATGGCCCCGCCTCCGGTGCTGGAGGAGGGGGAGGAGGTGGGGGGCGGGGGGGCGTGGGTGCCCATGTGACCCTGGAGCTGCGTGGCCGTCTTGCACTGGACGCCGCACAGCTGGCAGAGCAGAACGCCCCCCCCGCGGACCCCCCCGCTCTCCTTCCACTCCTGGCCGTGGTGCTTCTGGGCGTGGACCCGCAGGTAGGTCAGGGTGGTGAAGCCTGGGGACACACAGAGAACCTTCACCTGGGCACACCTTTCACCTGGCCTAGGTGAGGCTCATGGAGCTCTCCTCACATGAGAGGAAATGAGAGAGAGAGAGAGAGAGAGAGAGAGACCATGACACTGCCTGGGCTCCCTTCTCTCACGCTCTCTCTGCTGTGTGGTTGCTATGGTTACAGTTGGACGTACTGCGGTTGCAGAGGTGGCAGGCGTGGTGCTGCGATTGGTTGTGGACCCTCATGTGGTCGGTGATGTAGGCGGCGGACAGCAGCTTCCCACAGATGTGGCAGGGCACCTTCTCCTCGTGGCGGATCAGGTGAGCGCGCAGCCGGTCGCGGGTCGCGAACGCAGAGGAGCACGTCTGCACAGACACACGGGTTCAGAGGAGCTCTGCAGTACTACTACAACCCTACTACTACGACACTACTACAATAACACTAAAACACTACTACGACACTGGGGGGACGTGCAGCGTCTGGCCTGCAGGGGGAGTATGGGCAGGTTGGGAGCGCACCGGATCGGCTGGGGGGATACACACTCCCAATCAGGGAGTGTGTATTTATGTGCCTGCTTTGTTTTGTAGTAGGGAACCGGGAGCAGAGAGAGAGAGAGGGAGAGACCAAACGCGATCCCCAGCAGAGATCCCCAGCAGGGATCGCAGATCGTGGAGCGCTGAACGCGAGGACTCTCCCGGACTTTGTTGATTTGTAGTTTCAAGCCTCTGTTCTGTTTTGCTTTTCACTGAAATAAACGAGCTCCCAGTGAGGGACGACAAACTTGGTCTCCGCATGCTCACTGATCCTGCTACAGACACTACTACAATACTACAACACTACTACTGCCATACTAGAATACTACAGAAACCAGATTAAAGGTAGACCATTAACACTAAGAGACAGACAGACAGACAGACAGACAGACAGGCAGGCAGACCTGCAGTCAGACAGACAGAAAGAGAGGCAGATGCACAAACGTTTACTGTGCACTTGAAGGGTCTCTCCGTGGAGTGAACTTGTCTGACGTGGCTGTTGAGGTGGTCGGGTCTGGAGGAAACAGAACACCCCAATGGACTTGAATGCTCTGAGAGTTACATTGAGAGTTGGCTGTGGTGTGGTTTAAGCTAGCAGCTTAGGGTGTAAAGTGAACCGTTAGCTTTGAGGATGTATATTCTAATAACTGTAAGTTAAATTGGCTGAGAGCTGTTACTTTCTTGTCTTGTACATAAGGGCGTGTCCTCCAGGCAAGCAGGGGGTGCTGTGGGCTCTACCTGGAGAAGGCCTTGGCACAGTGGGGGCAGATGTAGGGCTTCTCCACGCCCCCCTGGTGTGAGCGGACGTGGTAGGACATGCGGTCCTTCCTCTTGAAGCGCTGCTGGCACACGGGGCAGGAGTACGGCTTCTCGTCCGAGTGGGAGAGGCGGTGGCGGTTCAGGTGGTACACGTCCCGGAAGGCCTTCCCGCACGCCTCGCACGCGTGGTTCTTCCTCACCTGGCAGGCCGCCGCGGTCACGCTACGAGGGGGACTCGGGGAAGTCTGAGACATGAACATAAAAATAACTCAAGTATGTACGGCCAAGAAACACCCTCCATCCAAAGAGAGGATCAGGACAACAATCACACCAGACATTGGATGGATCCATGTTTAGGTGCAGTCTAGAGTAAGGGTTCAACGGCCAGCACAAAAGCACTTGGTTCCAACCCCACTGTCAACAGTCTACCAGTAGGCCTCCTGGAGCCAGATGCCCTGACCCCTACCTGCGCCTCCCTGCCATGGATCCGATCTGAAAGCTGAACTCACCTGTTCCAAGGGTCCCACCACCACCAGAGCGCCCTGGACGGGTTGAGGCGGTGCTGCCATGGTTACGGTGGCCGGGGCGATGGACACGGCGAGGGGTTGCGCCTGCTGGTTGGAGCGCGACGGGAGGGGCGCGGGGGCGGCGGCGGGAGGCAGGGTGAGGTGGAGCAGGGACAGCGGCACCGGCCCCTTCTCCCGGGCGGCGCGGTCCTTCATGCGGACGCCCGTGTGGACGGACTGGTGCCGCCGCAGGTTGTAGCTGTTCTTGAACTGCTTGCTGCAGGTCGCACAGATGTGGGCCGGGCGGCCGACCTTGGTGAGAGGCTTGACTGGAGAGAGAGACGGGGGGGGGGGGGGGGGGGGGGGGGGGGGGGGGGGGGGGGGGGGGAGAGAGTCAGAGAGAGAGAGGGGGAGGGGGGGAACTTAGTAACTCAGAACTATTTAGTCTGTCAACATCATATTCTGTATAAATGGGTAGAGTGACGTCGTCTATTGGTTTGAATATTTTGAGGGCGTAGATCTGCCCTTTCCAGAGTTACGCCTCCGGGGAGATATTCTGAACCAGCTGCAGAATCCTTATTTGGTACGTTGGAGACTTTAGTGACCTCCTCTCTGCAGCCACGGAGCCCTTGAAAACTTGGAATGAAACTGGGATGAATCAATGGTGGACACGACTCCTCCCCTATGAGACGTGACTCCTCCCCTATGAGACGTGACTCCTCCCTATGAGACGTGACTCCTCCCCTATGAGATGTGAATCCCCCCTAATGAGACCAGACTCCTCCCATAGGAGACGTGACTCCTCCCCTATGAGACGTGACTCCTCCCTGATGAGATGTGACTCCTCCCATATGAGACCGGACTCCTCCCCTATGAGATGTGAATCCCCCCTAATGAGACCGGACTCCTCCCCTATGAGACGTGACTCCTCCCTGATGAGATGTGACTCCTCCCCTATTAGACCTGACTCCTCCCTCCAGCCTCAGTCTCAACAGGACTCAACATTTCTGGCATTTGGGGAGTTTGTTGGTTTTCCAGAAGTACTCTGTAGTGAGATTGACTCAAAGCCCAGTATATCTCATGTTGCTGCCCCCTACCTAGAGGTCCAGGGAGGCTTAAAGGGTAATTCCGGTGTAAAATGGATTTGGGATATCTATTGTTTGATAACGAGTTGAAACGTTCGTTTTGGAGCACAAAATCTGCATATAGACGCATTCTTCAGTTGGCTGTTTTTAGCCGATTCTATCAAAACGCTATAAACTTGGAACGATGGGGGCACTGGTTATGGTAAAAACTAAATCGCTATTTTAAACCACTTAAAAGGCTAAAAGTAGCTTGACACTTCTTTGGTAGTATAATAAGGGTCTTAACATATAAAATGAGGCATTGAGAATGAAGGCTAAAATGATGCATTTATTAAAAAGGACATTTTATACACACAATACCATCAGTAGATCACCCGTCGACACCCCTTTTGTTTTTAAGACTCGATAAGTAGATTGGCGAACACAGAGTTTGCGTGTTGCTGACGGATGTCACAATCTCTGTGTTCGTCAATCTACCCATGGAGTAGGTCATAGCATTTCCAAGGTTATAGCGTTTTGATAGAATCTGCTAAAAACAGCCAACTGAAGAAAGCGTCTATATGCGTTTTTTGTGCTCCAAAACAAACGTTTCAATTCGTTATCATACAGAACATATCCCAAATCCATTTTACACCGGAATTACCCTTTAAGCCGCACAGTCTACATGGGCCACTAGTGTGATGGTGAGGTCATGGATCTTGGTGTGGATTTCAAGTCAAGATCTTACCCCAGCTTGAATGACCTGTCTAGCCCTACATGACCTGTCTGTCTCTCTGGTCTACCTGCGGGGGGGTCCTCGCTGAGGGCTGCCGTGTCCACCGTGGAGGGGGGTGGGGCCAGGTGGTCGTCATGGGGACTGGGGTTGGAGCCACTGAGCTCAGGCAGCATGTCTGCTTCTGATTGGCTCTGAGCAGGAGGCGTCTGAGGAGGGGAACAGGAGAGGAACATCATATTATATTATAATTACATTTTAGATACAAACTTGTTGTATCTAAAATATATTATGACTTTTATAAAACCTAGTTAATCCTTCACTGATAGTGTGTAGAATAATATAGTTAATCCCACCTCTTGACTAATGTTAGTGTATTATTTAACTTTATGAATCCCAAAGGTTAGTCAATAAAATCCTGTCTCCTACAGCGTTGGGGAAGGGAGTTGGGCTCCCCTCCGTCCTGATCTCCTCCCTCCCACCCTCCCTCCCTCCCGTCAGACCCCCCTCCCTCCCGGATCACAGACCGGACATCGGGGCTTACCTGGAACAGGAAGTTACTCCAGGAGGTATCCATGGCAGGTGTGTCCGGGCGGGTCGATGAACCAATCAGTGTCGGGGAGGGAGCACAGACGGAAGAGAGAACATGGAGGTAGACCGCTGGACCTTAGTACACCGGTCCTATGCGGTTCTAGGGGGACGTGTTAGTAAAATCAGATGAATCTGATTGTAATGTCTTCTACTTTCTGTTCTTAATGTGATGTCTACAGTCGGTTATATCGGTGTCTTAACATAAACCTGTTCTGAACAAAGATCACGTGATGCATGCAAAATAAGATGACAATGGAAAAACGATTAAATGATGCAATTAAAATGTAATCATGCTCATCAGCAGCGTTGGGGAAACCAGTCTTTTATTGCGATAGCTCCAAAAGGCCGAGACGATGGATCCAAAGCCTCGGTATTGCGTAAACCTTGTCCCCCAACTAGAGACCTCCTCGTCGGGCGTGATCCGTGGCTCCGCCTCGCCGTTTCAATCGAAAGGGTGACATCTTTCTATTTTTTTTTTAATTCTCGCTCTCCCTCCCACCCTCACTGTCTTTCTTCCTTTTCTTTTTTTATCTCTTCTCCTCTCTCCCCCTCCGGTTCCCCCGCCGCGGTCCCCCTCGTTTAAAGGGAAAGTATTTGGTGCGCCTCCTCCTCCTCCTCTTGTGCCGCACCGCGTCCCTGCCGCGTCGCCGCCGCGCCGCCCCCGCCTCCTCCTCCTCGTTGGCCGACAGATATTCACAATCCCGAGGAGCTCGAAACCAAATCAAACCGGGCGCCGTTTCCCCGCCGCGACCCGTTCTGCCGCACCGCAAACGACCCGCTCCCCTTATCACGCAGACCGCCCGTCGGTGCGGCGCAGCTTTAACATACCGCGTCCGCCCGCGTATTAAAGCTGAGGACGCGCGCCAGAGCAACAGCTGGATCAGTGACGACACATGTGTTGATGTAAACACGGAGCCGTCACTCGCTGAGGCTTTATTATGCATGTGAACACATTAAAACACAACGTAACCCGCTATTCTAAAACATATCCGAGGCATTTTACAGAACAGTCTAATTGAACTGTTGTTATGGTTACGGTCTGTTATCTTTAATGATGACACTGTCACTCAAACACCTTCAGTTTGGCATGGAAAGGAATTATTTGAAAGTGGAAGTACAGCACATTACTATATATATAATATAACAAGTATAGTTCTCTCTACTCTTCAAGCTGATCCTAACAGCACATCACTCTTTATAACATAACAATAACATAATATTAACGCTGTGTCTTCAAGCTGATCCCAACATGACGTGGGACTGAGGACCAGAAGGAGCACAGGCGGTACATCTATACATCTGAATGGATACTTTATTAACTCCACACACACACACACACACACACACACACACACACACACACACACACACACACACACACACACACACACACACACACACACACACACACACACACCTATGACCCCAGCCCACATCTAGCCACGCCTCCTCGTCTCTCATTGGTCCTTGACGGCCTGTCTCTCAGCAGCGTCCAGGGCGGCCATGTTCTGGGCGGCGGTTATCAGGTGCAGAACGCTGATCCCTGACTTCAGGAGGCAGATGATCCCGCACACACCTTCTAGGACCAGCATCCACACTGAGGAGAACACATCAGAGAGAGATATACACACACCTTCCAGGACCTGCATCCACACTGCAGACAACATATCATATATATACACACACACACACACTTTATTACAACAGTAGACCTAGCAGTATAATAGAGACACTAGTGGACTCCAGTGAGCCAGTAGATCCTACCTGCTGGTTCCGGGGTGTGGTAGAGGAGGTACAGCAGGCAGAAGAACAGCTCGTTGCCCATACACATGACGAACAGCACCGGCTGGAGGGAGACGGGGTTAGCGCAGCGTTAAGGTTAGCTAGACCTACTGCTCTAGAGAGAGGAACAGACTCATAGCTCTAGAGAGGAACAGACTCATAGCTCTAGAGAGAGGAACAGACTCGCTGTTCTAGAGAGAGGAACAGACTCACTGCTCTAGAGAGAGGAACAGACTCATAGCTCTAGAGAGGAACAGACTCCCAGCTCTAGAGAGAGGAACAGACTCGCTGTTCTAGAGAGAGGAACAGACTCACTGCTCTAGAGAGGAACAGACTCATAGCTCTAGAGAGGAACAGACTCCCAGCTCTAGAGAGAGGAACAGACTCACTGCTCTAGAGAGAGGAACAGACTCACTGCTCTAGAGAGAGGAACAGACTCACTGCTCTAGAGAGAGGAACAGACTCACTGCTCTAGAGAGAGGAACAGACTCACTGCTCTAGAGAGGAACAGACTCACTGCTCTAGAGAGGAACAGACTCATAGCTCTAGAGAGGAACAGACTCATAGCTCTAGAGAGGAACAGACTCACAGCTCTAGAGAGAGGAACAGACTCACTGCTCTAGAGAGAGGAACAGACTCACTATTCAAGAGAGGAACAGACTCACTGCTCTAGAGAGAGGAACAGACTCACTGCTCTAGAGAGAGGAACAGAATCACAGCTCTAGAGAGGAACAGACTCATAGCTCTAGAGAGGAACAGACTCACTATTCTAGAGAGAGGAACAGACTCAGCTCTAGAGAGAGGAACAGACTTTTAGCCTGGCTTTAGAGAACCATAGAGACTCGTAAATTCTGAGGTCAGGGTGAACTGAGTGAGCACTGAGTGTATACTGACCTTGGAGGTGTAGTAGAGTCGAAGGGCCGGGTTCCCCGACAGGTCGATGCTCTTGTGGCTGGTGGAGCCCTTCATCATGGAGCTGATGAAACACAACATCTCAACATCTCATAATCCTCTGGTCTTATGAACACAACCTCCAACAGGGCAGACACACCTATACAGGCATGTCTCACTTGCACAGGTGTGTCTCATTTACATTTACATTACATTTAGGGCATTTAGCAGACGCTTTTATCCAAAGCGACTTACAATAAGTGCATTTGTTACAATAAGTACATTTGTCATAAGAAGTGAAACAATATATCACTGTTGGTACAGTAAAGATGTTCATAGAACCAAGTGCAAGTATAACAATCGTTAGGCTAACCCAATCCCCATGTAGAGCAATGATAGCAGCTACTGTAGATGCTACACAATTAAGTACCTTGAATAAGTGCAATGTACAAGTGCCAGGACGTACAACATTCAATGGTGGCTTTGCATTGGTTTCTATGCAGAGTCGAGGTGAACTCTCACCCACACAGGTGTGTCTCACCTCTACAAGTGTCTATTACCTGTGCAGCGGTGTGTTACCTGTACATGTGTGTGTCGTACCTGTGCAGCAGTGTGTTACCTGTGCAGGTGTGAGTTACCTGTGCAGGTGTGTGTTACCTGTGCAGCAGTGTGTTACCTGTGCAGGTGTGTGTTACCGGTGCAGGTGTGTGTTATCTGTGCAGGTGTGTGTTACCTGTGCAGGTGTGTGTTACCTGTGTAGGTGCAGCCAGTGGCTGGAGATGTCGAGGCACATGCTGATCTGGAAGAGGAGGGTGTAGGAGGGGTAGAGCAGCGCCAGGTTGACCAGGAGACACATGGTGGCACAGCGGTCCGTCAGCATGTCCAGCATCGCACCGAACTTAGTGGCTGTCAAGGTTACAGGAAGGACAATGAGCATCAGCATAAACATGGTAGACAAAATGAAAATATGACTCAAATACAGTCAGGAATATTCATTTGGAACAACACCTATAACACAGATATGAAATTAAAGCAGTGGTCAGGAAGACTACCGGCTGAGTTTCTGGGTTCAATCCCCAACGTTCAAAGCCTACCTGGAGCCCCTGGGCCTGGAGCCCTTAGCCCTACCTGGAGCCCTTAGCCCTACCTGGAGCCCATACCCCTCGCTGGTTGTCGGGGGGGGGGGGGGGGGGGGGGGGGGTACGGAGCTCACATTGGTTGAGGGCGCGCGCGGCGTGGCCATCGAAGGCGTCCAAGAGGCCACTGAGGAGGTAGCAGAACGCCGCCGGGAGCGGACAGCACGGCATCAGGGCGAAGGAGAGGAGGGCTAGCACGATACGGGCATACCCTGGAGGAGAGGAGAGGAGGAGAGGAGAGGGGAGGAGGAGAGGAGAGGAGAGGAGGAGAGGGGGAGAGGAGTAGAGAGAGGAGAGGAGAGTGGAAGAGAGAGGAGAGGGGGAGAGGGGGAGAGAGAACAGGTGAACAGAAGAACAGGGGGAGAGAGGAGAACAGGAGGAAAGCGGGATGGAGGAGGAGAGGGGAGCAGGAGGGAGAAGGAGGAGAGGAGGTTAACTTAGTTATTTCAGCACCAACTCAGCTCCTCATACAGTAGATTACTTACCGATCAGATTCGGAACGAAGAGGAAGATATTGTCTCCCGCCATCCTGTCTCAACACAGCAATAAAACGAATAATAAGACGAATAATAAACTGTAAAAAAGCGAACAATAATTTAAACTAGTAAACGGATTAAACTGGTTGTTGGTTTTGTCGCCTCTTTTTGCGTCTCTCACACAGGAAATGTCAGTTTCCGACGAGTGACGACAGGTTTCCGGTCGAAGCCGGTTGGACGAGACGTTCTGGATGACGGGAAGACACGCCCACTAAGAAACACCAACGAGCTTTTGACGGAAGAAATGTGAATTACATAAATATATCTATATATATAGAGAGATATTTATATATGTATTCAAAAAACATTATTTTTATAGGATTTACACGTTGGTTTTAGAACATATATTTTACTAAGGCTTTCAGTCATTAGTAATTCTCTTTTGTTGCGGACAATAGAGTGTATTGTTGTATCATATTATATCATGGATCGACAGGAGGACTTATCGGTTTAGGTTAAACATAACGAAATTATCCTTAAACACATCATAAAAACATATTTGAAACAGAAAAGCGAAGTCAGTGGAGCAGTCAGTTAAGAAACAGCACGTGAAGAAACCGTCGGTGATACTGTCGGTGAAACAAACAGTGGTAGCAAAGCAAATTATTCTCGGTATCTTTTGGTACCTTAATATGCATTAATAGTGTATCTAAATCCATCTGGATATCATTAATAATATCCGATCCTCTTCTTGAGGAGATGAGGACTCGACCTTGGACGGCAGCTTATTAATACTTCCTCTAATTATGGAGGACATTAAAGTCTTCGGCTCTCGGGGGCTTCGGGCCCAACTCTTTAAGTCCTTAGAGTTCTTACTAAATGAGTTCTCTTTGCTCCAAATCGGGGTACCTCTAGTCTAATGACGTTTTTAATTATAACTAAATTACCATAAAATTATTAAATTAAGGTATTTTTATATATTTGCAACGCGGAATGTATTTGTCCTTGTTACACGCATTACCACCCTGGTGTTACGGAAAAGTATGACAGGCGCCACATCGCTCTCCTGTCCGTCGGGTCTCACCTTAGGACTGAAACTCACCTCGTTTATGACTGAGCTGCACCTTCCAGGCGCTCTACTTCAGAGCCATCGAGGCTATATGGCTCTGCTAAACTCTGTCCCCCACGTTGAACAGTTATACAGTACAATCTTATCTTATCTGGTGTACAGGTACCTTAACCACAGTTGGCCTGCACGTTGTCTTATTAGACACCGAGTAGACTCCTCCTTGATCAAGATGATCACTTATTCTGATCACCTTAATGTGACTGATGTTCAGAAATAGCTTTAAAAGGGGCATATCATACCACCAGGTGTGAGTGTGATCAGCCATTACAAGCAGGTTTGAAAATGTGCAGCATTGTGACATCACAGGTTGGCGTGTCCATCTATCCGTCACACATCTAGGTGGACACGCCCACCTGTGATGTCACAATGCTGCACATTTTGAAAACGGCTTGTAATGGCTAATCACACTCACACCTGGTGGTATGAGATGTCCCCTTTAAGTTATGTTATCTTCCTCTAGGTCTGTAGAGCGCGGTTCTTTTCTCCCTTACTCTAGATCTGTCGGGGGTAAATCGATGTTCTCTAATTTAAGGTCTTATTTTCAATATTTACAGCACAGCGGTGACATCACGGCTCTTTAAAGCAGAATCAACAGTCAGGACAAATCAATGCACTTCCTCTTTTATTTTCTCCAAAAGTATTTTTTTTACGTTTCTGTACATCTAAAGACGTCCCCCGTCGCCATGACGCCCGGGCTGGACGTCAGCTGACCGGGCCGACAAATGGGAGCGGGAGGGAGGAGTTGGCAGTGAGAGTGGATCATGGCTGAAGACGGGGGGGGGGGGGAGGGTCCAGGTGTCAACTCATTCTCCTCCATCCGTGCAGATGAGGTAGTCATGACAACGCCAAACATGAATCTGTCTCCCGTGACAACGGGTAGAGGACTGGGGGCGCCACTGTGCAAAATTGAAATACCGACTTGACGCTCCCCAATCCGTCCATGGCCGCGGCCACGGGACGCTCCTGAACGTTTCCGTAGCAACAGCCACAGTATGTTCCTGAAGATCTATAGTAACAGCCATGGGATGCTCCCCAACGTCATCTCCATAGCAACCGCTTCTCAAACGCTATCGGTGGCGGAGATCGTTCACAACAATAAAAAAAATTACAAAATTAAAAGAATAAAAACAAAGATGGCACCCAACAGAGGACAGTTCCAGTCCAAATGTTAATACTGTTCTTCACAAGGCCACGCCCTCCCCGTGACCACACCCACCCCGTGGCCATGGCCACACCCACTCAGGGGTCAAGCCCCACCTTTTAGTCTTCCTTAAAAAATAAAGCAACATTAGTCAGAAGGTAAAAACTGTTTGTGCCTCACAGTAACATTGCTTCAACGCCCTCTAGTAAAAAATACTACGAATAAACGATTCATACCGGTAGTACTGCTGCTGCGGAGTAGTACTACTGGTAATTAATAATGATTCTTACTAGTAATGAGGATTACTAGTACTAGGGTAGTACTAGTAAAGTATTACTATTTAATGCTATTTAACGTGGGTGCCTCGCTGGTCCAAGAGTCGCCTCTCTGGAAAGTCCTGGACACGCCCACCCATTGTGCAACACCTCCGTGATGTCATCAGTGACCTCACGGCCAGACACCTCCGTGATGTCATCAGTGACCTCACGGCCAGACACCTCCGTGATGTCATCAGTGACCTCACGGCCGAACACCTCCGTGATGTCATCAGTGACCTCACGGCTGCATTGAGCAGTAGAAACGTCTCCTCCCTTATTTACATAGTTACACGGTCTAAACAGTCCTGGTCTCCTCTCATCACCTCCTCTCTCCTCGCTGCAGAGCGTTCCCTGGGAGAGGAGGACCTAGAGGAGGCCTCAAGGGCCCTAAGGACATTCTATAGAGGATGGAGGTCGACTGGATCTAAAACAGTCCTACTAACACGGGTTCTACTGCAGCTCTAGTCTATAGCTCTGGAACGTTCTCAGATAACAGTGGTTAAAATGTCCCCCCAGAGGAGGAGGAGGGGGGGAGGAGGAGGGGGAGGAGGAGGAGGGGGAGGGAGGAGGGAGGTGGGGTTAGGAGCAGGAGAGGTGGGGTTAGGAGCAGGAGGGGGGTGGGGTTAGGAGGAGGAGGGAGGTGGGGTTAGGAGGAGGAGGGGGTGGGGTTAGGAGGAGCAGGAGGGGGGTGGGGTTAGGAGGAGCAGGAGGGGTTAGGAGGAGGAGGGGGGTGGGGTTAGGAGGAGGAGGGAGGTGGGGTTAGGAGCAGGAGGGAGGTGGGGTTAGGAGTAGGAGAGGTGGGAGCCGTTGGAGATGTGGGAGGTGACAGAGGTGCTCCTGCTGAGCCCTCCGTCGCTCCCCCCACCTCCCCCTCCGGCGGGGCCCCCCGAGGCGGTCCTCCTCAGAGGCTGGGGGCTGTTCCTGAGGCCCCGGAGCCCCAGGCCCCCGTAACCCCCCTGGGAGGAGGACGACGAGGAGGCGGAGGAGGGCGGGGAGGAGGAGGAGAGGGAGATGGGCGGTGGAGGGGGAGGAGGAGGGAGGAGAGCCAGTGATTGGGCGGAGGCGTGGGTGGAGAGGAGGTGGGAGTAGTGGGCCCTGCTCCTCTCCCTCTCCCGGGCCTCGCGGTGGTCTCTGGGGTCCCGGTGGGGGTGGAGGTGGGGGTCCCGGTGTTCCCTGGGGTCTCGGTGAGGGTGGGGGTCGCGGTCGAGGTCGCGGTACAGCTGGGGGGTGCTCTGGTGGTGCTGGTAGTGTTGGGGGAGGTAGTGCTGCTGGTGGTGCTGCTGCTGCTGCTGCTGCTGCTGCTGGTGGTGGTGGTGGTGGTGTTGGTGGTGGTGCGAGGAAGAGGACGACGAAGGGTGAGCTCTGCTGCCCAGGCTGAGCTCGCTGTCGCGGCCAAGCCCGTGGGAGGAGCTGACCGACTCCGCCCGGCTGAACCCGCCCCCTACGCCGCTCCGCCAGGCGGGGACGGGCCCCCCGGGGCCGTGGGCCCCGTGGCTCCAGTGGCTCCCGGAGCGAGGGACGGGGCGGGAGGGCCAGGCGGAGGAGCCCCCGGGGGGGGGCGTGGGGTAGCCCTGGCTGAAGGCCTCGCCCTGCGGCCCCGACAGAGCCATGCTGCTGAAGCCCAGCCGCATGCTCTCCGAGTCGAAGGCCTCCATCTCGTGGGCCTGCCGCTCCAGCAGGGTGCGGATCCGCTCCGAGCGCTCGTTCTGCAGGGACAGCATCTCCTCCTCGATCTGGGGACACCGCACCGTCAGACACCGCCTAACCCCCACCTCACCGACCTGTGTCTCTACTGCCTAACCCCCACCTCACTGACCTGTGTCTCTACTGCCTAACCCCCACCTCACTGACCTGTGTCTCTACTGTCTAACCCCCACCTCACTGACCTGTATCTCTACTGTCTAACCCCCACCTCACTGACCTGTATCTCTACTGTCTAACCCCCACCTCACTGACCTGTGTCTCTACTGTCTAACCCCCACCTCACTGACCTGTGTCTCTACTGCCTAACCCCCACCTCACTGACCTGTATCTCTACTGTCTAACCCCCACCTCACTGACCTGTCTCTTTACTGTCTAACCCCCACCTCACTGACCTGTATCTCTACTGTCTAACCCCCACCTCACTGACCTGTCTCTTTACTGCCTAACCCCCACCTCACTGACCTGTATCTCTACTGTCTAACCCCCACCTCACTGACCTGTGTCTCTACTGTCTAACCCCCACCTCACTGACCTGTATCTCTACTGTCTAACCCCCACCTCACTGACCTGTATCTCTACTGTCTAACCCCCACCTCACTGACCTGTGTCTCTACTGTCTAACCCCCACCTCACTGACCTGTGTCTCTACTGCCTAACCCCCACCTCACTGACCTGTCTCTTTACTGTCTAACCCCCACCTCACTGACCTGTATCTCTACTGTCTAACCCCCACCTCACCGACCTGTATCTCTACTGTCTAACCCCCACCTCACTGACCTGTGTCTCTACTGTCTAACCCCTACCCTACTGACCTGTGTCTCTACTGTCTACCCCCTCCACAATGAGCCACTCTGGGTGCCCTGTGACCTCACCCTCTGCTCCAGCAGCGCCCGGCGGATGGACACCCTCTGCTCCAGGTCCTTGGCCTCGCGGTCGTGCTGCGAGTCGCTGTGCATCTTGATCTTGCTCTGGTAGGCGTTCAGCAGCTCCAGCTCCTGCTGCAGCTGCATGCGCAGCACCTGGTACTCCGCCTCCTGGCTCTCGTCCAATCGCAGCTGTGGACACAGACCCAGACTCGATGTATCTTCAGCTGAGCACTCCCGATAGGCTGGAGCCACAGCTGGTGGTGTGGAGGGTTGTTTTGATGTGCTGGTTCGCGGGTTGGGTGTGGCTGGATGTGGTTGGGAGTGGTGGATGTGGTTGGGAGTGGTGGATGTGGTTGGGAGTGGTGGATGTGGTTGGGAGTGGTGGATGTGTTTGGGAGTGGTGGATGTGGTTGGGAGTGGTGGATGTGGTTGGGAGTGGTGGATGTGTTTGGGAGTGGTGGATGTGGTTGGGAGTGGTGGATGTGTTTGGGAGTGGTGGATGTGGTTGGGAGTGGTGGATGTGGTTGGGAGTGGTGGATGTGGTTGGGAGTGGTGGATGTGTTTGGGAGTGGTGGATGTGGTTGGGAGTGGGAGATGTGGTTTGGCGTGGTGCAGGACGTGGGTGAGTTTTGCGGTGCAGGGCGTGGTCGTGGCAGGGCCTGGTTGGGTGGTGTTGCAGGGCGTGGTTGGTGTGGTCAGCGTGGCCGGTGTGGTGGTGCAGGGTGTGGTAGTGTGGTGGTGGGTGGATGGGTGGAGCAGTGCGTGGTGGTGTGGTACAGGGAGTGCCGGTGTGGTGGGGGGTGGAGCAGTGCGTGGTGGTGATGTGGTACAGGGAGTGCCGGTGTGGTGGGGGGTGGAGCAGTGCGTGGTGGTGATGTGGTACAGGGAGTGCCGGTGTGGTGGGGGGTGGAGCAGTGCGTGGTGGTGTTGTGGTACAGGGAGTGCCGGTATGGTGGGGGGTGGAGCAGTGCCTGGTGGTGGTGTGGTACAGGGAGTGCCGGTGTGGTGGAGCAGTGCGTGGTGGTGGTGTGGTACAGGGAGTGCCGGTGTGGTGGAGCAGTGCCTGGTGGTGGTGTGGTACAGGGAGTGCCGGTGTGGTGGAGCAGTGCCTGGTGGTGGTGTGGTACAGGGAGTGCCGGTGTGGTGGGGGGTGGAGCAGTGCGTGGTGGTGGTGTGGTACAGGGAGTGCCGGTGTGGTGGTGCGCGGGGTAGCTTGCCTTACTCACAGCCTGCGTGGAGAGCATGTCGTTGATGGAGTGGTCGTACTGCTCCGCCAGGATGGCCAGCTTGCGGGTCTGCTCCTCCTTCAGCCTCTTGAGCACCGCCTTGTGGTCGGCCTTGGGCGTGGTCTCCAGCAGGTGGTTCCTCAGGGCCTTGTACTGCCGCGTCTGGATCTTACACGTGTCCTGGAACTGACGCTTGATCTGCAGCTCCTTGGTCTGGAGGGGGGGGGGAACCGGAGGTCATGGGGAGGTCATGATGGGGTCATGATGAGGTCATGATGTGGTCATGATGAGGTCATGAAGTTGTCATGGGAAGGTCATGATGAGGTCATGATGAGGTCACGGGGAGGTCATGATGAGGTCATGATGAGGTCATGCTGTGGTCATGATGAGGTCATGGGGAGGTCATGATGAGGTCATGATGGGGTCATGATGGGGTCATGATGGGGTCATGCTGTGGTCATGATGAGGTCATGCTGTGGTCATGATGAGGTCATGAAGTTGTCATGGGAAGGTCATGATGAGGTCATGATGAGGTCACGGGGAGGTCATGATGAGGTCATGATGAGGTCATGATGAGGTCACGGGGAGGTCATGATGAGGTCATGATGAGGTCATGGGGAGGTCATGATGAGGTCATGATGGGGTCATGATGGGGTCATGATGGGGTCATGATGGGGTCACGGTGATGAGCTCCGCCCCCTCCTACCTTCAGGCTCTTGGGCTGCTGCCGGACCTCCACGGCGTGCTTCTGCCGCAGCTCCTGCTCCCGCCGCTTGTTGTACTCCATCTGGTTGGTGAGCTCCGTCTGGTGCTGCGTGCGGATCAGCTCCGCCCGCGTGCGCTGCACCAGACCCAGCTGCCGGAACTCCAGCTCCTGGGTGGACTCGTGGTGCCGCAGCAGCATGGCGCACTCCAGGTCCTTCAGCGTCTGCTTCTTGTTCAGGTCCTGGAGGGGGGGGGGGGCATCATGGACCTTTAGACACCTAGAACCTCTACACCTAGAACCTCTACACCTAGAACCTCTACTCTCTAAACACCTAGAACCTCTACTCTCTAAACGCCTAGAACCTCTACACACCCAGAACCTCTAAACACCTAGAACCTCTACACCTAGAACCTCTACTCTCTAAACGCCTAGAACCTCTACACCTAGAACCTCTACTCTCTAAACGCCTAGAACCTCTACACCTAGAACCTCTACTCTCTAAACACCTAGAACCTCTACTCTCTAAATGCCTAGAACCTCTACACACCCAGAACCTCTAAACACCTAGAACCTCTACACCTAGAACCTCTACTCTCTAAACGCCTAGAACCTCTACACCTAGAACCTCTACTCTCTAAACGCCTAGAACCTCTACACCTAGAACCTCTACTCTCTAAACACCTAGAACCTCTACTCTCTAAACACCTAGAACCTCTACTCTCTAAACGCCTAGAACCTCTACACACCCAGAACCTCTAAACACCTAGAACCTCTACTCTCTAAACACCTAGAACCTCTACTCTCTAAATGCCTAGAACCTCTACACACCCAGAACCTCTAAACACCTAGAACCTCTACACCTAGAACCTCTACTCTCTAAACGCCTAGAACCTCTACACCTAGAACCTCTACTCTCTAAATGCCTAGAACCTCTACACACCCAGAACCTCTAAACACCTAGAACCTCTACACCTAGAACCTCTACTCTCTAAACGCCTAGAACCTCTACACCTAGAACCTCTACTCTCTAAACGCCTAGAACCTCTACACCTAGAACCTCTACTCTCTAAACACCTAGAACCTCTACACACCCAGAACCTCTAAACACCTAGAACCTCTACACACCTAGAACCTCTACTCTATACACACCTAGAACCTCTACACACCTAGAACCTCTACACCTAGAACCTCTACTCTCTAAACGCCTAGAACCTCTACACCTAGAACCTCTACTCTCTAAACACCTAGAACCTCTAAACACCTAGAACCTCTACACACCTAGAACCTCTACACACCTAGAACCTCTACTCTATACACACCTAGAACCTCTACACACCTAGAACCTCTACACCTAGAACCTCTACTCTCTAAACGCCTAGAACCTCTACACCTAGAACCTCTACTCTCTAAACACCTAGAACCTCTAAACACCTAGAACCTCTACACACCTAGAATCTCTACACACCTAGAACCTCTACTCTATACACACCTAGAACCTCTACACACCAAGAACCTCTACACCTAGAACCTCTACTCTCTAAACACCTAGAACCTCTACACACCTAGAACCTCTACACCTCGTACCTCTACTCTCTAAACACCTAGAACCTCTACGCTATACAACTAGAACCTCTACTATGTACACAACTAGAACCTCTACTCTCTACACACCCAGAACCTCTACTCTCTACACACCCAGAACCTCTACTCTCTACACACCCAGAACCTCTACTCTCTACACACCCAGAACCTCTACTCTGTACACCTAGATCCAACAGGTTATCCAGGCTGTCCCTTTACTCTAGAAGGTTCTCCAGGCAGTAAAATGAGGTACCTCTGCGAGGTTCTCAAGGCAGTAACGTGCGGTACCTCTATGAGGTTCTCAAGGCAGTAACGTGAGGTACCTTTACTAGGTTCTCCAGGCGCTAGTTGTGCAGTACCTCTACGGGGTTCTCCAGGCAGTAACATGAGGTACCTCTACGAGGTTCTCTAGGCAGTAACATGAGGTACCTCTACGAGGTTCTCCAGGCAGTAACATGAGGTACCTCTACGAGGTTCTCCAGGCACTAACATGAGGTACCTCTACGAGGTTCTCCAGGCAGTAACATGAGGTACCTCTACGAGGTTCTCCAGGCACTAACATGAGGTACCTCTACGAGGTTCTCCAGGCAGTAACATGAGGTACCTCTACGAGGTTCTCTAGGCAGTAACATGAGGTACCTCTACGAGGTTCTCCAGGCAGTAACATGAGGTACCTCTACGAGGTTCTCCAGGCACTAACATGAGGCACCTCTACAAGGTTCTCCAGGCACTAACATGAGGTACCTCTACGAGGTTCTCCAGGCAGTAACATGCGGTACCTCTCTGAGCAGGTCCTGCTCCAGGTTGTGCCGCGCCAGCAGCATCTTCCTCTTGTACTGGCGGCACTGCAGCTCGTAGTACTGCCGCTGCCGCCGCAGCAGGCCCGCCTCCTCCTCCGCCTGCATCTGCTGCATGCACTCCTTCTGCCGCACCAGCCACTCCTGCTTCTCCCGCTTCGGCGTGGACTGGTTCTCGTTCAGCTCCTGGGGAGAGGGAGTCACGTTAGACACACAATACAGAGGCTATGGTCTGCTCCTGGAGGGGGCTCTGGTTAGCAGAGCTCTTGATCTGGTCCTGGTTAGTTAGTGTGTGCACCTCTTT
The DNA here is from genome assembly GCF_949987615.1 of Pollachius pollachius. NCBI lineage: Eukaryota > Metazoa > Chordata > Actinopteri > Gadiformes > Gadidae > Pollachius > Pollachius pollachius. Next base: position 23,516,794 of record NC_136944.1, on the reverse strand, counting down.
GAGCTGGTCTCTTCTTGTTGGTTAAGGTTAAGGTGTGCTAGTTAAGGTTAAGGTTAGTACCTCTTTGAGCTGGTCCTTGCGCTGGCGGTACTGTCTCTTCTGGGCCTCCAGCAGGCTGGTGAGCTCCTTCTTCTGCTGGGTCAGGATGTGCTGCTGGAACTTCTTCTCCTCCGCCAGCGCCGCCTTCATCTGGAGATGATACCACACGCATACATGATACACCAGGTCACCTCTACGCCAGGTCACCTCTACGCCAGGTCACCTCTTCCACTTGCGTCTTCCCCCCCCAACCCTCAACAGTTCCTACATGTTAGTCCAGGGGCTAACTCTGTGTTGGAGCCAGGGACCCCTTCTACGGCTCAGATATAGGCCTTTCCCTCTGAGCTGTTACGATTCGTATGGTCTAAGCCTCTTTCCCTCTCGCTGCCGACACCCGGGGGGTGCTTCGTCTCGTGTCCCCTGCCCCTCACCTCCTTGTCCAGGATGGCGTGGTGCTTCTTGGTCAGCTTGTCCCCCTCTCCAGAGAAGCTCCCCCTCTGCCCCTCCAGCTCCTTGTCCAGCCTCAGCTGGTGCTCGTCCATCTCAGACCTCAGCTTGTTCTCCAGACCCATCAGCTGCTTCTGGTGCTGCCGCCGCATGCGCTTGTACCTGCAGGGGTCAAAAGGTCAAGGGGTCAGACTCATGCACATCGAAACACAGGTGTGTGTGTGTGTGTGTTTGTGTGCGTGTGCGTGTGTTTCCTACCCTGACATCTGCTCCCTCAGTGCAGAGCCCTGCTCGTGTTCCTGGATCTGACGAGTCACCTGAGGACCAGAGAGAGGACAGTCAGAACCATGATGTCATTGGTTTTTATATGTATCCAACATGATTAGATCGAGGTCCTCATTCCATCATGATTAAATCATAGTTCCTCGTTCTATCACGATGACATCATAGCTCCTCGTTCTATCACGATGACATCATAGCTCCTCGTTCTATCACGATGACATCATAGCTCCTCGTACTATCACGATGACATCATAGCTCTTCGTTCTATCACGATGACATCATAGCTCTTCGTTCTATCACGATGACATCATAGCTCTTCGTTCTATCACGATGACGTCATAGCTCTTCGTTCTATCATGATGACATCATACTGCTCGTTTTATCACGATGACATCATAGCTCCTCATTCCAACATGATGAGATCATAGTTCCTCGTTCCATCATGACGTCATAGCTCTTCGTTCTCTCACGATGAGGTCATAGTGGCGGTCAGTGTCTCACCAGGGAGGCGGTGCGGATGGTGGCGAAGTGGTCTCTGTTGCGGTAGTACGCCCGGCGCCGCCCGGCCGACGGAGCCAGCGGCTGGTCCATCTCAGGCTGGTAGGGGTCGTCATAGATGTTATCATGACCCTGAGAGAGAGACGGGTTATCAGAGACAGGTTATCAGAGAGACATGGCATCATGACCCTGAGAGAGAGACAGGTTATCAGAGAGACAGGTTATCATGACCCTGAGAGAGACATGTTATCATGAGAGAGAGACAGGTTATCATGACTGATGTTGTGTAGAGTGTGTAGAGTGTGTAGAGTGTGTAGTACGTACAGAGGGCCGGTGAATGACGGAGCTGTTGGAGGTGACGGTGTGCTCTCCCTCCCCCATCATGGCCATCTCGTCGCTGTGGTCGGAGGCGTCGGCCAGACTGGTGACCGAGCTGCTCTGGGAGCTGGCGCTGATGGACATGCTGGGAACAGACTGGGAGCTCTCCAGACTGTTCACCGTCCCGGTCCGCAACAAGTACTGCTCGGCCTCCTAAACATTAATATACACTACACATTAGTACATACTACCCTTCACAATGTGTACTTGTAATAATTATAATGTTATGAGCCTCCTTCTGTTTCCAAGTTCTCTAAAGCTCTGGCCTCTAGGTAAGGCCACATTTCAGAGAATCCTCCTCCCTCTCTGTCCTCATCTCCTTCACCTCCTTCCTCCTCCTCCTCCTTCCTCATCTCCTCCACCTCCTTCATCCCCTCCTCCTCACCTCCTTTCTATCTCCTCCCTCCTCATCTCCTCCACCTCCTTCATCCCCTCCTCGTCCTCCTTCATCCCCTCCTCCTTCCTACCTCCTCATCTCCTCCCCCTCCTCCTCACCTCCTTGTCCTCATCTCCTCCTCACCTCCTCATCTCCCTCCTTCCTCCTCAACTCCTCCTCCTTCATCCTCTCCTCCCACCTCATCTCCTCCACCCTCTACCTCTCCTCCACCTCTCCTCCACCTCCACCTCTCCTCCTCCTCCTCACCTCCTCGTCCTCCGCCCCCTCCGGCGTCGGCCCGTTGTTGTGCGCCTCCTGGAAGAGGATCTTCTTCATCTTGCGGTACTGCAGGTTGTCCAGCTCCCGCACCGCCTCCTTGGTGCGTGCGATCAGGTCCATCACCACGGTGACCGGGCGCTCCCTGCACAGGAAGCGGTGCTGGAGGACAGAGGAGGGGGTGTCTTTATCCACTGCTCCGTGTGTGTGTGTGTGTGTGTGTGTGTGTCTCTGTGTGTGTGTCTCTGTGTCTGTGTGTGTCTCTGTGTCTGTGTGTGTCTCTGTGTGTGTGTTTGTCTCTGTGTGTGTGTGTGTATGTGTCTCTGTATGTGTGTTTATCTGTCTGTGTGTGTGTCTATCTGTCTGTGTGTGTGTCTGTGTGTGTGTGTGTGTCTGTGTCTGTGTGTGTGTCTGTGTGTGTGTCTGTGTGTGTGTGTGTGTGTGTGTGTGTGTGTGTGTGTGTGTGTGTGTGTGTGTCTGTGTGTGTGTGTGTGTGTGTGTCTCAGGGTGTGTGTTTTACATTCAGCAGGATATCAGAGGTCGGTCTGTCCTGGGGAATCTTCTGCAGGCAGGAGTCGACAAAGTTACGCAAATAATCAGACCTGTCAAAATAAACACATTACAACTCATTAGACAAATACTTCCACTAAATTCTACCCAGACTATGGCGTCTGTTTGTGAAGCTCAGGGTGAGACTGCTGCCTGCCCGACATTCAAGTCCTGCACTCAACGTGTCAAATATGGTCGCGTCCAACTGCTGGTTAAAAAAATTGTTGCCCACATGGAAATCTACAACCTGTAAGCTGCGTGTAAACTTTAGGGCTGGGTATTGCCAGGTACCTCACAATTCAATTGAATTCGATACTTTAGGTCTTGATTCGATATCGATTCGATTTGATATTGATCCAATTGCTTCGATTACGATTCAATAATACGTGCAGATGAAAAACATACCAAAATATTATTTAGAATTAACCATTTCAAAATGAATTCACGATTTCATTGTGCTTTAACTAGCAAAAGGGGAATACACCATTGTATAGTATTGTTCCTGAGCTGAACTTGTATGGAGCCAGTATCCTGCCATAATTGAAACCTGAAAAAAAAAGTTTCAAAGGCTTGTAAGTCTGGGTTTGAAAACTCAACACCTTGTAAAAAAGGTTTTGCAACACTGAAAAAAGAGATTATAGCCTGAAAAAAGAATTAAAACATCTGCAAACCTGATTTTTTGTTCTATTTTATCTTCTTCATCATTTTCACCAACCCATTTTCAAAGTTAAAAAAAATGCCACCAGCGCATTTGCAGAGTTTCAAATCTGGCACTGTTCTAACAGTGTATTTCATTGTTTCCCGGTTTTGAAACCTTGTAAATGATATTCTGCAAACAGGTGTTAGTACATTGAGAAATAAGTTTTGAAAGGTTTAATATTTATTTTTAAAAACTTGTAAAAGGTGTAAATTTACCATTGCAATGTCTTTTTGTCAGAACTGACTTTTCAGCACTGACTTTTCAGAGATGTGACCACACAGGCGCAAGCTTTGAGTCACGTGATTATTGGCAGTGTTCTGTCGCGCATTCGTTTTGAAACTCCTGACAGTCAAAGGTCTGAAATCTTTGATCTGCAAAAAGGAAGAAAAAAACATTCCTGGGGGCGGGACCATTTGGCTCTAAACTTATTGGTTGCTCTCTGCTGACATTCAGTACATTCCAATCACATGTGCCATTGACCGGGCTGTGCGTGATTGACAGTGCTCTGCCGATGACAAGATACGGAACCCGTAAAGGGACACCGGGGAAAATAAATAAAAATTAAACGTTTCTCGTGAGCACAAGAAAGTATCTGGTGTGCACGAGAAAGTAACTGGTGCGCACGAGAAAGTATCGTGCGCATACCACTGGCATTGTGTGTGCGTGTGCGTGTGTGTGTGTGTGAGTGTGTGTGTGTGGTGGACGAGCGAGCGATAGCGTGCGTGTCAGTTTAGTGAAGTAATGAACGAGTCCAGTTTTGTGTAAGAATAAAGTACCCAGCCTGTCAAGAATCGCTGGCCGCTTCATTCCAACCATATTCCGACCTATAAGCAGACCCACTGTCGGTCAAAGTGAAGGGTGTTGCCCCCGAGAGAGCATCGGCCCTGGAGGGAACGTCTCCCCTTTGCTGCTCGGTCTGGGAGCCGACAGCAGGAAAGTGTAACTAACCATCTCGTAGTTGGAGTAGAGTATATGTGATCCAATAATTTGAGATAAAAATAAAGCTCATTCATTTGAATGATTTTAGCTTGTGTGTGATTTATCGCGGTCACGTGCACACACAAGCTAAAATCATTCAAATTAATGTGCTATATTTTTATCTCACACTATTGGAGCGCGTATACTCTCTTGCCTCCAACTACGAGATGGTTAGTGTGACTTTTAGGTCGGAATATGGTCGGAATGAAGCGGCCACCGATTCTTGACAGGCAGGGTAATTTATTCCATGGGTGTAAGTTTGGTCTCAGCTTTGGTAGGGACACTTCACAGACGTAACCCCAAATCACTAGACTGCATCATGCTGAACAATAAATTCTTTATTAAAATAAACTATAGATTTACATTTGCACTTATTCACATTTAAAATACACACACCCACCCACCCACACTGCCAGTGATATGCGTACGATACTTTCTCGTGCGCACAACATACTTTCTCGTGCGTACCAGATACTTTCTCGTGCGTACCAGATACTTTCTCGTGCGTACCAGATACTTTCTCGTGCGTACCAGATACTTTCTCGTGCGTACCAGATACGTTAATTTTTTTTTTTTATCCCATGTCCCTTTACGGGTTCCGTAGGTTCCGTACCCAGCCATGGTTCCAGAAAATAGAAAACAAAATCAACCGCGCAGGTCGCTTGTTATTCTTGTCATCGGCAGAGCACTGTCAATCACGCACAGCCCGGTCAACGGCACATGTGATTGGAATGTACGTCAGCAGAGAGCGACCAATAGGTTTAGAGCCAAATGGTCCCGCCCCCAGGAACGATTTTTTTTGCAGATCGTTTTTTTTTTATCTTTTTGCAGATCAACGATTTCAGACCTTTGACTGTCAGGGAGTTTCAAAACGAATGCGCGACAGAACACTGCCAATAATCACGTGACTCAAAAGCTTGCGCCTGTGTGGTCAAATCTCTGAAAAGTCAGTGCTGAAAAGTCAGTTCTGAAAAAATACATTGCAATGGTGTAAATTTCCACCTTTACAAGTTTTTAAAAATAAATATTAAACCTTTCAAAACTTATTTTTCAATGTATGAACACCTGTTTGCAGAATCCCATTTACAAGTTTTCAAAACCGGGAAACAATGAAATACACTGTTAGAACAGTGCCAGATTTGAAACTCTGCAAATGCGCTGGTGACATTTTTTAAACTTTGAAAATGTGTCGGTGAAAATGATGAAGAAGATAAAATAGAACACAAAATCATGTTTGCAGATGTTTTAATTTTTTTTTCAGGCTATAATCTTTTTTTTCAGTGTTGCAAAACCTTTTTTACAAGGTGTTGAGTTTTCAAACCCAGACTTAGAAGCCTTTGTAACTTTTTTTTTCAAGTTTGAATTATGGCAGTATACTGGCTCCATAAACTTGCAGCATAAAAGTAATAATCATAACATGGACAAATGTAAAAGGGCATGTACATTTAGGCATACTCGCTTCTAGATTAACGACTGAGTATGCTTCTTTTTTTTTGTGGAAATAATCGATTTCAAAAAAAATCTGAATCGAAATTGAATCGAGAACAAATAAATTGCAGTGCATTGATTTTACCCAGCCCTAGTAAACTTATGTCACAGATGCTCCGTCTGTAGGACTTTACAGTCTACGGTTCCAACATGTTGTCATACATTATAGATGGACCGAGAGACAGACAGACAGTGAGAGAGACAGACAGACAGACATACCAAAAGAGAAACGGACAAAAAGAGAGAGAGACAGACAGAGAGACAGAAAGACAGAGAGAAAGAGATAACAAAAGAGAGACGGACGGTCAGAGAGAGAGACAGACAGACAGACAGAGCAATAGATTGACAGACAGTTCTCCTCACCAGTGGTTGGAGCTCAGGACCGGGCTCTCGTTCTGGGCGATGTGGTACAACGCGCTCATGGCGTTCATGTTGAACAGCGGAGGCTTCCTCTCCGCTACACACACACACACACATAGCATCAGCTTACCAAGCTCTATACCATTAGTCTTAGCACACCTAGCTTTGTTAACGTTATGCAGCTAGCATTAGCTTACCTAGCTTTATGTAGCTAGCATTAGCTTTCCCAGCTCTAAGTAGCTAGCATTAGCTTACCCAGAGCAAGCATTAGCTTACCTAGCGCTATGTAGCTAGCATTAGCTTACCCAGCTCTATGCAGCTAGCATTAGCTTACCCAGCTCTATGCAGGTAGCATTAGCTTACCCAGCTCTAAGCAGGTAGCATTAGCTTACCCAGCTCTATGCAGCTAGCATTAGCTTACCTAGCTCTATGTATCTAGCATTAGCTTTCCCAGCTCTAAGTAGCTAGCATTAGCTTACCTAGCTCTATGCAGGTAATGCCCAGCGACCACACATCCACCTTGCCGTCGTACTGCCCTTCGTCCATCGCCAGAATCACCTCGGGAGCCATCCTGACACACAAACACACACACACACACACACACACACACACACACATACACACACACACAGTGAGAACTATGTATCACGACGTCCTCATTAATAACGTCTCCGTGTAGTTCGAGGTCTCACCAGTAGGGGGTGCCAACGAAGGAGTTGGCTGGAGCCACGATGGAGGCGGAGCCAAAGTCTCCAAGCTTCACCAGCCCCGGCTCCGTCAGCAGAATGTTTCCTGCCTTCACGTCCCTGCAGGGAATGGAACCCACAACCACCACGGATCAGGAATTATACGCCCCACCTTGCTGTGTCAGCAGGGTTAAACCAGGCGGTGTAAAGGGTTGAACCAGCCTCATCGATTGATTAAACATTAGTCTAATGTTCTAAGTCTCACCTGTGGATCATGTTGTGTGAGTGGAGGTAGGCCAGCCCCTGCAGTGCACCATGGGTAATGGCTGCTATCTCCATCTCCTGCAGAGGCTTCTTGTGGACTGAGAGAAAACAACGCGTTCATAGAAACACCAGACCTGGCGAATACTTCACACACTAGAGACCGACACTAGAGACCGACACAAGAGACCGACACAAGAAACCGACACTAGAGGCCGACACTAGAGGCCGACACTAGAGACGCTAGAGGCAGTATTGAGACAGTAGAGACTAACACTAGGACACTAGAGCCAGTATTGAGACAGTAGAGGCCAACACTAGAGACACTAGAGGCAGTATTGAGGCAGTAGAGACTAACACTAGGACACTAGAGCCAGTATTGAGACAGTAGAGGCCAACACTAGAGGCACTAGAGACAGTATTGAGACAGTAGAGGCCAACACTAGAGGCACTAGAGACAGTATTGAGACAGTAGAGGCCAACACTAGAGACACTAGAGCGAGTATCGAGAGAATAGATTGATAATGGAGTCCGTACCTTCCAGGAGGTCCGAGGCCGATCCTAAGCAATACTCCATCACCAGCTGGAGACGGAAGAAACTTTGATGAGTGAATAGTTCCTCAACCCCGCCTCCTTTCTAGTCAACCCACAGACAGACAGCCAGACAGACGGACAGACGGACAGACGGACCGACCGACAGACGGACGAACTCACCCATGCGGTGTGCTCCCGGAGGTAACATCCTCGGTATTCGATGGTGTTGGGGTGTCTCAGCTTCTGAAGGAACTTGACCTCCTTGATGATGTCCTGCCATTTCTGGAGGCACAGCAACACAGTCACACCTCCACCCTTCCCAACTCCAGCCCCACCCTGCCCACCTCCACACCATCCCCTCTACACCTCCACCCCGTCCACCCATTGTCCCCCCCATGCTGTACCTCGTTGGTCTGCTTGCCGCTGTAGGACATCTTCTTGATGGCCACCACCTCATTGTTGCGGATGTCGCGGGCCTGAGGAGGCAAGAAGACGTGAGACCCACAGAACGTTAGAACTGGACCAGGACCAGCCCCCCGGACCAGACCCCCTCCAGGGGCCTCCAGACCAGACCCCCCCGGGACCAGACCCCCTCCAGGGGGTCAGTGGGCCTCGGTCTATCACTGGGCGTCTGAGCCATCAGTCCTGTGGTATAAGATGAACTCACAAAGTAGACGGCTCCGAAGCTGCCATGGCCGATCTCCCGCAGGTCGGCGAACAGCTTCTCAGGGTCCTCTCGGTAGAAGAGCTCCGCCACATCAGGGTCCTTCAGACTGCCGGCCCGGACACTCGAGGGCATGGCCAGGGCCTGGGTGAGAGACAGAGGAGAGAGCCACAGGGTCGGGGAGAGAGACACACACGGGGACGAGAGACATAGAGGGAGACAGGGAGGGAGGGAGAGAGACACAGGGATGAGAGACATAAGGGGAGACAGGGATGGAGAGAGAGACAGAGGGACGAGAGACATAGGAGGTGACAGGGAGGGAGAGAGAGACACACACAGGGAAGGTGACATAAGGGGAGACAGGGAGGCAGATAGAGACCAACAGGGACAAGAGACATAAGGGGAGAGAAGGAGGCAGAGAGAGACACACGGGGACCAGAGTGTTAGTTATATATATTGATAGAGAGGGTATTGGTTCTATGTTTACAAATAGGGGGTTGGTTCTAAATTTACAGAGAAGGTGTTGGTTCTATGTTCATGGAGAGGGTGTTGGTTCTATATTGATGAGAGCGTGTTGGTTCTATATTGATGGAGAGGGTGTTGGTTCTATATTGATCGAGGGTGTTGGCTCTATATTGATGGAGAGGGTGTTGGTTCTATATTGATGGAGAGGGTGTTGGTTCTATATTGAGAGTGTTGGTTCTATATTGATGAGAGGGTGTTGGTTCTATATTGATGAGAGAGTGTTGGTTCTATATTGATCGAGGGTGTTGGTTCTATATTGATCGAGGGTGTTGGTTCTATATTGATGGAGAGAGTGTTGGTTCTATATTGATGAGAGCGTGTTGGTTCTATATTGATCGAGGGTGTTGGTTCTATATTGATGAGAGTGTTGGTTCTATATTGATCGAGGGTGTTGGTTCTATATTGATGAGAGCGTGTTGGTTCTATATTGATCGAGGGTGTTGGTTCTATATTGATGAGAGTGTTGGTTCTATATTGATCGAGGGTGTTGGTTCTATATTGATGGAGAGGGTGTTGGTTCTATATTGATCGAGGGTGTTGGTTCTATATTGATAGGGAAGAGGGTATTGTATATATGATAGGAAAGGGTACAGGATAGCGGCCTAGTTGACTGGCACGCTAGAAAAAGATTTTAAAATAAGGTCAAGGTTAAAAAAGATATTGGAGCTTCAGAATCACATCTAGGGGATGGAGCCCCGTTGGAGATGGAGCATTATACTACAACGGCAGTATCGTTTACATCTGGACTGTAGTATTCAGTCAATATTGCTGTTACTAGTACTACTACTCCTCCTGCATTATTCTTACTGCTGCTTCTAGTACTACTATGACAACAGTATCACTAAGTCATACTGCTGCAGTATCCATTCATACCACTACAACCACTATTGGACTGTAGCATCATTTCCTCCCAAGGTACTGTGGTACTCAGTCATAGTATTTCTAATCTAGGATCCAGCACATCTTGTTCTAGCAGAACCTCTGGGCGGAGCCAGGACTTCAAGGGGCGGAGCTACGCCTTGTTTCCTGTTTTGTAATAAAAATAAAAAATAAAAATATATTGTAGCGAAGAAAACCTGTTCACGTTTAGTGGGTGAAGCTGTCAGGAGGAGTTGATGAGTGTGTTCCTTAGCGGTCTACATGGAGCCAAACCTCTACAGACACTATCTTAGTGAACTAGTGCTGGCCGTGTGTATATCCACCAATGACCTGCTTACAGATCCATCTCCAGCAACATGATTAGTCTAAAACAAGGGGAACACCCCCTTTACCCTGAGCCTGTCTGCTATCAGACTTCAGATATTAAAATATTACTACCAACTGTACTATTCAGTCATATCCTACAACGGTACTGCAGTATTCAGTCATGTTAATACCACCATAGTATTGATGATTCTCCTATGGTACTGTAGCGTTCAGTCATATCCTATACTGTGGTATTAAGTTATATTTTACTGTACTATTTAGTGAACTATACTATACTTTAATATTCTGTCATTCTACTCCTACAATAGTAGTACATTCAGTAATTACTACTACCACTAAACTGCAGTATTCATACTTACATGACCAGACACACAGTGTATGTATATATGCGTGTGTGTATGTATGTATGCCTGCATGTATCTATGTACAGGGCTATACACGTTGTTCATTCACTATTGTTATTGTAGTGTGGGCGACACAACATCCAAAGAGAACCAGTATCTACTGTCAGCTAGATCAACTAGCCTGTTAGCAGCTATCCTGTCAAAAGCTAGCATGTTAGCTGCTAGCGTGATAGCAACTAGCCTGTCAGCAGCTAGCCTTACCGCGGCGTTTTGTGCCTGCGCTCCGGTAGGTAAAAAGAGCCGTTAGCACTCAGCAGTCCGCCGTCCTCCTCATAGCCCGCTGCTCAAGACCGGCGTCGTGGCTCTCTGTCCCGGACGTTCTCCTCTAGCTCCGCCGAGGCTGGTCACTGGCTGAAAGGCTAGCAGCGGAGCTCCGGTGGCTAGCTTAGCTCGCTAGGTAGCATTAGCGGTTAGCATTAGCTGTCTCTCTGCGTGGTGGGGAGGCTGTTGGCGGCTGGGTTCTGCAGCTCCACTCTTCTGTGCATTATTCTTATTATTAATGTGGTGCGCTTTACGTTTTAGGCATCACCCGCACGCCCTGGGTCCATAGAGTTCCCGGTTCGATTCCCGGCTCGTCCTGCTGGACACAAAATGGAACGTAGCGGCAGGGCGGGGCTACGCGCATGGGCGGAAAGAGACCGGATGGAGGTTTCTGTGAGCCGTCGTATCATAATAATAAAAATAATCAAAAAAAAAAATGGACGTCAAAGTAATAACAATTATAATAGATATGTAAATATTCCACATTCGTTATGAAGCTGTATTTATTTGGAAAAAGACTCGGATAACAACAATGTTTCTGTTTTATCTTGCATCTTGGGATATCATTGGGGTTGGGGTATCAGAGGGGGGTGGGGTATCAGTCTGGGGTATCGGAGGGGGATGGGGTATCAGTCTGGGGTACAAGAGGGGGCTGGGGTATCAGTCTGGGGTACCAGAGGGGGGTTGGGGGATCAGTCAGGGGTATCAGAGGGGGGGGGGGGGGGGGTGTCACGGGGGGTTGGGGTATCACATCATAATAATACAAATATTATGATGTGAGGGTATCAGTCTGGGGGGTATCAGTCTGGGGTATCAGTGGGGGTTGGGGTATCAGAGAAGGTTGGGGTATCAGAGGGGGTTGGGTATCAGAGGGTAGTGGGGTATCAGTCTGGGGGATCATAGGGAGGTGGGGTATCAGTCTGGGGTATCAGAGGGGGTTGGGGTATCAGAGGGTAATGGGGTATCGGGGGGGGGGTGGAGAATCAGTCTGGGGTATCAGTCTGGGGTATCAGAGGGGAGCGGGGTATCAGTCTGGGCTATCAGAGTTCTGGGGTATCAGTGGATAGTGGGGTATCAGTGTTATGTAATATGTGATGCTTGGCAGGAAGACAGCATCCAAAGGTTTTAAGGAATCCAGCCAAAGATTTAGTTTATCATAATATGGGTTTGAGAAGCCAGCCTGATGTCTATCCATTGTTATAGATATTTGTAAGATGGAACATTATAGATTAAAACACCAGATGGTATCATCTGTTTAAAGATGAATATTACAATGTTGTTGGTTTACTTTTTATGTAGATGGTGAACAGCACTGTGGTACTCCTTTGTATTTTTTTCGAGGAGTGCATTAAAAACCATAAGTGATAACAGTTTGAGTTCTACCAGCAAGATATTAATTAAACCAGTTAAAAGACCCATGGCAAGTAACTTATTGAGCAGAATAATATGATCACCTTCATCAATGAAGAACGAGAAAGAATATCGTTTATCATCCAAAATCAGTCTCACCAGTTTGACATTTTCAGTACTATTTCAAAGTGCAAGGACGTACAACAAACAGTAAGTGTGTGAGAGCAGTGGCAGTTTTAACATCTCTCTCTCTCGCGCGCTCTCGCTCTCTCGTACATAGGTTTGTTTGTAGAATGTTTGAAATGTTCAATCTTAAGTGCAATGCCAATTGCATCCTCACTCATACAATGTCATTTATCCATCTTGGCAATGCTTGCTAAATATATGGCTGTTTGTGATGTTTTGCTAAGTATATGACTGTTGGTGGGGGTTTACCCTAACTACTTGTCTTGCTGTTTATATTGATATTGATCTGATCTTAAAAAAAAAGAATAAAAAAAATATAAACAGTGCTAATTTTCCTGGCATTTTGGCAAAGACAGGTGTTATCTGAAACCTTATTCCCTTTTGGGTGCCATCGTGACTATTAGTTTGTGTAGGGCTACACTTTGTGTGTTCTCTGCTCTCCATCTTCGTTTTGGATTAAAGAAGTGTATGCAGGGTTTAAAGGGGAAGGGATTTTTTTTCATATCCAACCTTTACTTCCGCGTAGTTTGCCTTGGCTCTGTGAATACCTGCCTGTAATGGTGCAGCGACATGAGGAAGTAAATAAAACAGTGTTTATTATCTCAACAGCTGAAGACATGCTGAACATTTTCCGTTGACGTCAGATTCATCAGACCATATTAAACCACGCTGAGAAACAGCCAACAAACAGAAAACAATAGTACAAATCTAAGTATCAAACAAAATGCTGATGTAGGCCCAGATGTGTAGTCCTGTTTACTTAAGACTGCTCGTTCATTTTCAGCACAAAATGCAACAAAGATTTAAAAACGAAATGATTATTTTTAAATCCCATCACATGAGTCATGGTACATTTGTTGGCTTTAAAATGAAAAACTGTCTCTGACATTGCATATATAATGTGTGTGTGTGTGTGTGTGTGTGTGTGTGTGTATGTGTGTGACACCTTGCCTCGGCTCCTTTCTGAAGGAAGAAACATATGAAGAATCCAACCCAACAAGATGACTCATTGACGAGGAATGAAGGAAGAAAATAACCCTGTCTATTAGTGAATCACACAACAGTATAAACATGCTTACCCTTACTCTCAGTATTCTGAGGACACTGTACTCAGTAGATTAGCTTTACCTGCCTATCCACCATTCAGTCTCAAAAAAAATTCTCTGTTCTCTTTTAAAGTTCAGATCAGATGGGCCCCATACATATCTTCGCCTTGGGCCCCTCGATTTGCTATATCCGCCACTGCATGAGAGGGTTGTTTTCAGGAGATTAAGGGAGGAGAAAGGGCAGTTAATATACTTTGAAGCGTAACTTACTTTCTTTAAATGTAAAATAGTGTTTTTGTATCTTATTATGCAAATTGCCTTTGCATTCACAAAAGTGTGATATAAATGACAGGTATTATATTGTTCTAATCCTGATTAATATTACATGTTATAAATTACACGTTAAATACGACAAATTATCATCACTGTCACTGTGCTCTATAAATAGGGAGGACAACTATCGTGTGTGTGTGTGTGGGGGGGGGGTGGGGGTGTGTGTTTGTTTGTGGGGGTGTTTGCGTGCTAGAGACAGGTGATAGTTTCCTTCCTATATAGAGAGCAGTCTCCTGTGGACAGCCCACAGACACACAATGGCCAACCGAGTGATCAGCACTGCCCTGGTGCTCTTGGCCCTGACACTGAAAGGTAAGAGAGGCTCCTTGAAACAACCATACAGTAAAGATATGTCTTTAAATATCTGAAACAGCAGAGAAATGTAGGTAATACTCTACAGATATGTCTTTAAATAGTTAACACATTAGAAATATAGCTTCAAATATCTGAAAAATATGAGAAATGTATTTGAATAGGTAATACTCTACAGATATGTCTTTAAATTGTTAAAATGTTAGAAATATAGCTTTAAATATATGAAAAATAAGAGAAATCTATTTAAATAGGTAATAATCTACAGATATGTCTTTAAATAGTTAATACGTTTGAAATTAGCTTGAAATATCTGAAACAGAAGAGGAATGTATTTAAATAGGTAATACTCTACGGATATCTCTTTAAATAGTAAATACATTAGAAATATAGCTTAAATATCTGATATATTAGAGAAATGTCTTTAAACAGGAAATACTCTGCAGATATGTCTTTAAATAGTTAATACATTAGAAACATATAACTTTAAATATCTAATACAGTATAGCGGGGCAAAAGCGGAGAGGAAACCTTTCCCCAAATAAATATTTGTAGGATTAGAAGAATGATCTTATATAACAATTATTCAAAATAAAATCCATCCAGAATAAATAAAATGGACCATAGCAGAAGAAATGAAGAAAATAATTCTAAGAAAGACAAAGCCAAATGTAGAGGTCAGAGATAAGAATGTTCTACCAGAGTTCTCCGGAGCTCGCAGAGAGAACGGACTGAAGCCCGTCTTAGAAACACCTTAGTTTTCCATGCAGCGCCTTGAAACCCAAAGTCTGAGTGTGAACTTCAAGTGCCACGCCTGTAAAACATCAAGTCCCAACGGCTAATGCAGCGCCGGTAGAAACCTGCGGGCGCTGCATGTGTATTCGCATTACATCTTAAAATCGTCACAACAAAACAAAGGCCTTCTCAGAGGATCAGGTCGGTCAAGTTAGGGTGGCAGGACCATCTAACAGCACATGATAGGGGGGAGGTGTCTTCATAGGGGGAGGCGTCTTGTGATTGGTTGTCTTAATGCCGTTCTGTGTCTGCAGGAACCCGCGCCCAGCTGGACGGTACGTCAACAAACACAGACTGAAGAACATGTGACCACAATTTAGATGGATAGGGCCACACCCCCTAACCCTGAGCAGATAGGGGTTAGACAGTACAGAGACAGGTCATTAAGGAGCAGGTAGGGGTGAGACAGTACAGAGACAGGTCATTAAGGAGCAGGTAGGGGTGAGACAGTACAGAGACAGGTCATTAAGGAGCAGGTAGGGGTTAGACAGTACAGAGACAGGTCATTAAGGAGCAGGTAGGGGTGAGACAGAAGGTGAGTTAGCATCAGGAAGGGGTTAGAGAGTGGACGTATAACTAACTCTATTGGCTCCCTAGTATGTGGGATAGCCCCCCTCAACACCAGGATCGTGGGGGGAGAGGATGCGGCAGCCGGGACCTGGCCCTGGCAGGTCAGCCTCCACCGCAGAGGGAGACACTTCTGTGGAGGGTCCCTGATCAACAGGGAGTGGGTCCTCACCGCGGCCCACTGCTTCCAGGGGTGAGTCTGCAGAGAACGGCACTGACACCAGAGACTGACGTCAGCCTCGGGAAACCCCCTAGAGCAGGGGTCGGCAACCCTAGGCACGCATGCCACCGCTGGCACGGGGCAGCATAATCATTGGCACACTTGAAAACAAAAAATTCACAGCAGAATGCGGCAGCATAATCATTACTACCGATTTTTTTGCACTTTATTCTGTTTTGGGCATTTCCTCCCAGTTCATATGTTTAAATTAGTTACAGAAAGCAGTGTTCTGAAATGGGATCAATTAATAGTTTTTAAACCTATGTTGTGAGTAATATTGTTGCAAGTGGCCTGTATGCATCGCCTTCACATGGTTTTGCAGAGCTGTACAGGTCTTAATGATATTGATGCGGATGGTTCCAACATTCTCATATATTCTCGTTTTTTACATTTCCCAAAGTGCAAATATGTTTTTGAATGAGTTTCTGAAAATGGTGTTTTAAGTTTGGACATATGTAATTATAATTTGTAAGCCCATGTTGCAAATGTAACAACCAAAAAAACATTTAAAATGTTGATGCATGATTGTGGACTATATGGAAATAGTACAATTCCAGGTCTTCTGGAAAAGTTTTTGGTCGCTGTGTCATAAATCAGCTTAATTGTTAATATATTGTTGCTTAAGGCACACTCATTAACTAGAAAATGTCAAACTGGCACTGCATGTTGAAAAGGTTGCTGACTCCTGCCCTAGAGGGTTAGGGTTAGTTCTGGAGTAAAGACATTCAAGCTTGATAAAGGCCTCACCTTATATTAAGGGCTTGTCAACGTGGCCATGCCCACATTCCCCAGCATGTATATACAGCGGGAAGAGATGGCTGGCCCTTTGCATAACCAGAGGTCAGGAGGCTAGTAGACTAACTGGTACAACCAGTAGCCAGCTGACTGGTGAAACAACATTCACCATGTCCCCAAGGATCAACAAGCAGGTCATTAAATTGTTATACATTATTATAAGTAATAAAACTTATATTGTGCATTATTCTCCCCCTCCTCTTGTCTATTTTGTGGCCGTAGGCACCATCTCCCCTTTATTGTTTTGTGTATTATTGTTTGTTGGTTGTTGTTTATTATTGTTTGGGTCTCGTTAGTGTCTCCTAGTGTCTCCTATCGAGGCGGGAGCAGTAAACCAGAACACTCATAGCTGAGTGAAGGCATTCTGACCTCACCTCTTAGCTCCCCTACCGCCTCTAACGCCTCCCTCTCCTCCAGGGATGGAGACACCACCACAGGCCTGGTGGTGTACCTGGGCCGGGACACCCAGCAGAACCTCAACCCCAACGAGGTGTCCCGCACCGTGGCCCGCATCGTCAACCACCCCGACTACAACGACACGCCCAACAACAATGACGTGTGCCTGCTGCAGCTGTCCTCCGCCGTGACCTTCACCGACTACATCCGGCCCGTCTGCCTGGCCGCCGCCGCCTCCAGCTTCCCCGCAGGGACGGGGACCTGGGTGACGGGCTGGGGGACCATCGCTTTTGGGGGTAAGACGCTCCATTGGGGGAGGGAGACCTCTACTGGTAGAGGGAGACCTCTACTGGTGAAGGTCTACTGGTGGAGCTGGACTCAAAGAGTTCTACTGGTCGAGTTCTACTGGTAAAGTTCTAGTGGTGGAGCCAGTAGAGCCCGACTGGTGGACTTCTGCTGTTAGAGTTCTACTGGTACATTTTGTGTTCTACTGGCAAAGTTAGTGTTTGACTGGGTAAGGTAGTGTTCTTACTGGTAGTGCTCTTACTGGTTTAACTGGACGTGTCCCTACTGGTAACTGTTTGTTTAGTGCCTCTGCCGGCGCCTGAGAGGCTTCAGGAGGTGATGGTTCCAGTGGTCTCCAACCGGGACTGCAGTGACACCTACAGTATCCTCACTAGCAACATGATCTGTGCCGGCCTCACCGACGGAGGGAAGGACTCCTGCCAGGTCCGTCCTCTGGCTTTACCTTCCCCTACAATAAGTGCATTCAACCATGGAGATACCGCCCAGAAAGTGCAAGAATAACGTACCATAATGTACCACACCATCTATGCTATGGTTAGGGTCCAATGCTAACAATGCTATGCTAGTTATGTTATGCTTAGCAGCGTATTCTAGTTATTCTATGCTATCTTTGATAGGGTGGTTATGCTATGCTAAGTTTGCTTTGCTATTTATACCATAATAGTAATGCTATGCTATTTATCATTTGCTCAGAATACCTTGCTGTTTACGCAGTGCCTACTATGATGTGCTAGCTGTGCTATGACTAGTCTGCTGCTATACCTAATGCTTTGCCAGTTATGCTATGCTAGAGTTGCCATGCTAGACATGCTATGCAGTTATGCTACGCTAGGTGTGCTATTCTTAATACACTATGCTAGTCATGCTATTAACAAAGGGCCTTGCCACTCAGAGAGCCAGAGATCAGACATGTGTGTACCTTAGCAGCGTGCGCTAGGCTAACAGAGGCCCTCTCTCCTCCTGCAGGGGGACTCCGGGGGCCCCATGGTCTACAAGAACGGATCCCGCTGGGTGGAGGCCGGGGTGGTGAGCTTCGGCATAGACTGCGCGTTGCCCAACACGCCGGGGGTGTACGCCCGTGTGTCCGAGTACCAGAACTGGATCAGAAGCCAGATCTCCACCAGCCCGCCCGGCTTCATCGTGACCATGGCTACGTCCATCGGGGTGTCCAGCGTCGTCTCCTGCTCCGTGCCTCTCCTCTTCCTCCTCCTGCCTGTGCTGTTCTCTCTCTTCCTCTTCTCGTAGACACAGACTCTACACACAAACTCTGTCTTAGTTTGAAGACTCTTACTTCAAGCTAAGACATGTTGATTCATTTGGTGTGAATCCGTTTGTTATCTCAGGACGGACTAAGGGTGGGGGGTGGACGCTGTGAAGATCCAACACTATTGATGCTTTAGCCAAGATCTGTGTGGCTGTGGTTTAAGGAAGGACATTCAAAGTAGATGATTGAGACTTTAAAAACTCCGGCTGAGTGAAGGAATGATTAATGCGCTTGATATTTTCCCTGATTAAAATGAAATTTGTATTTATTTTTTACTTATATTTGCACCAGATTATTATTATACTTGCAAAAAATAAATAAAGTGACGGAACAGGTTATGATGTTTAAAGTTGGTGAAAAGATCATACATTCTACCCAAAATGCTGTCTATGTATTGATCACTGATTCAGTCTAAGTCCGCCCGCTCTTTTCCTTTATATTTAATATGGATGGAACACACAAAATATTTAAATATATATCACAAAATAAGAAAGCCAAAATCTTATCAAATATCAAAGTTGTATATGTTTCAAAGGAATTCACCTTTCCACAAAAATGGAAACCGATTTGACAATTTTCGCACGTATGCTTGATGTATGACCTAAATCTACTTTATATGCCTTGTTGGCTTTGAAAATTTGTCAAAATGTTCTTTTTTAATTAAATACGTTTGATCAATTGTATTAGCACCTGCTATAAACAACCCTGCCCCCAGGGAACTGCACTGTAGGGCTGAAGGGGTTGGGCGGTGACGTCATCGCAAGAGGGCGGGGGGAATCATTGTGTACCTTTCTGATTGGACGGTTTACCGGAAACAACTCAGCACACCGTAGGATGGTTCATGTCGCGGATGAACCATAAGAACACAGAATGTGTTGAAGCGTGATAGTTTCTTTAGTGAGGTTCTTGTGTGGAGGGTGGGAATGGACCATAAGGAGGTGCTGTCTTTCCTCCTCTTAGCGGCGGTGTTGCTGCCCCCCTGCAGCGGGACCCCGGAGCGGGACGGGGGGGGCTGGTGAGCTCACAGCGCGTCGTCATGTTACTGACTCTATCGTCCCTCTGTACACTAACAGTACATTCATGTTACTGACTCTAGCGTCACTCTGAACACTAACAGTACATTCATGTTACTGACTCTTATCGTCCCTCTGTACACTACAGTACATTCATGTTACTGACTCTAGCGTCACTCTGAACACTAACAGTACATTCATGTTACTGACTCTAGCGTCACTCTGAACACTAACAGTACATTCATGTTACTGACTATATCGTCACTCTGTGCACTGTAACAGTACGATCATCTGCAGTTCACATGTAACACGCATGACGTCGTCCTAACAGCTGTCCTGTTATACACGTCATTCTAATGACCGATATCAACGGAGGTTAAAGCAGATGGTTTCCTGAAACAGGACGTTTTCAGATGAATTAAAGATGAGATGTACTATATTATAACCCTCACATTCACCTCTTCACCTGGTCTCAATAGTGGTCAAAGTACTTGATAACAATTACAATTTAACAATGCGCACAATGTAGTCATGGCCCTAGTGGCGCACCTTGTAGCGCGCCATGTGTGACCCCTGGATCTGACCCCCTAACCCCAGGGCATCGGGGTCAGAGGTCGGGCTGCAGGACGAGGGGCCGTGCTCCATCGACGTGCTCGACGCCGCCTCCCTGACGCACCGCCAGTTCATCGAGCGGTGAGACCCGTGTGTGTGTGTGTGTGTGTGTGTGTGTGTGTGTGTGTGTGTGTGTGTGTGTGTGTGTGTGTGTGTGTTGATCCTCTGTGTTCCCTCCTCCCAGTTACGCCTACAGACGACCGGTCATCCTCACAGGGATCACCGACAACACGGTGAGGCCTTCATCATCATCATCATCATCACTAACACCAGACCAAATGGGGTCTGAACATCACCAGAACCAGTAAATGATGTTACTAGCACTATAGGTAGTATTATTGAATATAGCTGATGTTAGTGGTAGTATAGATAGTATTATCTATATATATGATGTTAGTTGTACTATCGATCGTATTATTGAATATAAATTGTAAGTGGTACTACAGCTAGTATTATTGAATGTAACTGATGTTACTAGCTCTATAGGTATTATTATTGAATATAACTGATATTATTAGTACTATAGTACTAATACTATAGTACTGTAGTATTATTGAATATAACAGATGTTAGTGGTACTATAGGTAGTATTATTAAATGTAACTGATGTAACTAGTGCTATAAGTAGTATTATTGAATGTAACTGATGTAACTAGTGCTATAAGTAGTATTATTGAATGTAACTGTTGTTAGTAGTACTATAGGTAGTTTTATTGAATATAACTGATTGTTAACTTATTTTGTAGAAGTTCAGGTTATTGTGTTCCAAGACCAATCTCCTGGGGTCGTTTGGAGATCGGAGCATAAGGCTGAGTACGGCCAACACGCACTCTTACAAGAAAGGTATGAAGGCCAACTTACTACAGGGAGGCTACACGGAGCTTACACTAGATACAGAGACAGGCCATTAGAGAGGTTAGGGGTTTTACAGTAAGACACGTCATTAAGAAACATGGAGGGGTTAGACGGTACAGAGAACGGTCGTTAAGGAACAGGTAGGGGTTAGACAGTACAGAGACCGGTCATTAAGGAGCAGGTTGGGGTGAGACAGTACAGAGACAGGTCATTAAGGAGCAGGTAGGGGTGAGACAGTACAGAGACAGGTCATTAAGGAGCAGGTTGGGGTGAGACAGTACAGAGACAGGTCATTAAGGAGCAGGTAGGGGTGAGACAGTACAGAGACAGGTCATTAAGGAGCAGGTAGGGGTGAGACAGTACAGAGACAGGTCATTAAGGAGCAGGTTGGGGTTAGACAGTACAGAGACAGGTCATCAAGGAGCAGGTAGGGGTTAGACAGTACAGAGACAGGTCATTAAGGAGCAGGTAGGGGTTAGACAGTACAGAGACAGGTCATTAAGGAGCAGGTAGGGGTTAGACAGTACAGAGACAGGTCATTAAGGAGCAGGTAGGGGTTAGACAGTACAGAGACAGGTAATTAAGGAACAGGTAGGGGTTAGACAGTACAGAGACAGGTCATCAAGGTACTTTGGACTATGTTTTCTGAGGTTGTACCCCCAGATGTGAATCCCTGCACTATACCTCATACTACATTTGGTGTAAACCATTTGAACGACACACTATACTTCCAAGAGTAGACCAGTACTTCCAATAGTGTAGTTGTACTACCAAGAGTGTAGCAGTAATAGTACTATAATACTCCTACTAACGGATCTATTGTTGCAGTGGACGTGCCGTTCCAGGAGTACGTTGACGTCCTGCTGAAGCCGCAGTCCGCCGACGCGCTGGGCAGCGGTGAGCCAACACATGCTAACACACATGCTAAAACACACGCCAACACCTGCTAACACGCATGCTAAAGCACACGCCAACACACATTAAAACACTTTGAAACGCACGCACACTTAAACGCACACTGAAGCGCAAAGTAAAACCCGAGGCAGGATGTCCGTGTGCCTGTTCATCCCCTGACTTCCTGGTTCTCCTACAGACACTCTGTATTTCTTCGGAGACAACAACTTCACGGAGTGGAGTCCCCTGTTTGACCAGTACCAGCCCCCCCCCTATGGGCTCCCCGGCACCACGGCCGCCTACAGCTTCGGGGTCGCAGGTCGGTCGGCCCACAGCGAACCGCACTGGAGGGGAAGTGACTCCCGAGGACGTTAGAGTTCAGAAGGCCCTTGGATTCTATTGCTGACTTGTGTTAGGAATGGGGACAGGAGGGTGTAGTAGTGGGGGTGTGAGGGTGTAGATGTGGTCTAGAGCCGGTCTCTCTGTGAGGGTGTAGATGTGGTCTAGACCCGGTCTCTCTCTGTGTGAGGGTGTAGATGTGGTCTAGAGCCGGTCTCTCTCTCTGTGAGGGTGTAGATGTGGTCTAGAGCCGGTCTCTCTGTGTGAGGGTGTAGATGTGGTCTAGAGCCGGTCTCTCTGTGTGAGGGTGTAGATGTGGTCTAGACCCGGTCTCTCTCTGTGTGAGGGTGTAGATGTGGTCTAGAGCCGGTCTCTCTCTGTGTGAGGGTGTAGATGTGGTCTAGAGCCGGTCTCTCTCTCTGTGAGGGTGTAGATGTGGTCTAGAGCCGGTCTCTCTGTGTGAGGGTGTAGATGTGGTCTAGACCCGGTCTCTCTCTGTGTGAGGGTGTAGATGTGGTCTAGAGCCGGTCTCTCTGTGTGAGGGTGTAGATGTGGTCTAGACCCGGTCTCTCTCTGTGTGAGGGTGTAGATGTGGTCTAGAGCCGGTCTCTCTCTGTGTGAGGGTGTAGATGTGGTCTAGAGCCGGTCTCTCTCTCTGTGAGGGTGTAGATGTGGTCTAGAGCCGGTCTCTCTCTCTGTGAGGGTGTAGATGTGGTCTAGACCCGGTCTCTCTCTGTGTGAGGGTGTAAATGTGGTCTAGAGCCGGTCTCTCTCTGTGTGAGGGTGTAGATGTGGTCTAGACCCGGCCTCTCTCTGTGTGAGGGTGTAGATGTGGTCTAGAGCCGGTCTCTCTGTGTGAGGGTGTAGATGTGGTCTAGAGCCGGTCTCTCTCTGTGTGAGGGTGTAGATGTGGTCTAGAGCCGGTCTCTCTCTCTGTGAGGGTGTAGATGTGGTCTAGAGCCGGTCTCTCTGTGTGAGGGTGTAGATGTGGTCTAGAGCCGGTCTCTCTGTGTGAGGGTGTAGATGTGGTCTAGACCCGGTCTCTCTCTGTGTGAGGGTGTAGATGTGGTCTAGAGCCGGTCTCTCTCTGTGTGAGGGTGTAGATGTGGTCTAGAGCCGGTCTCTCTCTCTGTGAGGGTGTAGATGTGGTCTAGAGCCGGTCTCTCTGTGTGAGGGTGTAGATGTGGTCTAGACCCGGTCTCTCTCTGTGTGAGGGTGTAGATGTGGTCTAGAGCCGGTCTCTCTGTGTGAGGGTGTAGATGTGGTCTAGACCCGGTCTCTCTCTGTGTGAGGGTGTAGATGTGGTCTAGAGCCGGTCTCTCTCTGTGTGAGGGTGTAGATGTGGTCTAGAGCCGGTCTCTCTCTCTGTGAGGGTGTAGATGTGGTCTAGAGCCGGTCTCTCTCTCTGTGAGGGTGTAGATGTGGTCTAGACCCGGTCTCTCTCTGTGTGAGGGTGTAAATGTGGTCTAGAGCCGGTCTCTCTCTGTGTGAGGGTGTAGATGTGGTCTAGACCCGGCCTCTCTCTGTGTGAGGGTGTAGATGTGGTCTAGAGCCGGTCTCTCTCTGTGTGAGGGTGTAGATGTGGTCTAGAGCCGGTCTCTCTCTGTGTGAGGGTGTAGTTGTGGTCTAGAGCCGGTCTCTCTCTGTTCCAGGACCTGGTACCGGCGTTCCATTCCACTGGCACGGCCCTGGCTTCTCAGAGGTCCTCTACGGGAGAAAGGTCAGTCCAGTTCTTAACACTGATCTCTGAGACGTTTCCTTCCTACCAGGAAGTGGCAGGTCCTCCTCCCCAGCTAATGAGTACCGAGCTATATCAATTGATAGGTTTGTAGCAAATACTTTGAACAATAAATACCTCTTTGGAGACTATGAAGTAGGGTTGAACCTCCGAAGCACAGCCTCATCATGAGGTCACTAATGCCTCCCCTCGGGGGGGGGGGTAGAGTGAGCGTCTCCAGACCCTCTCCACGCGGGGCGTCTCTCGCACCAGCAGCCAGTGTCCTGCTACCTGGGGGGTGGGGGTGCTGTCTGGGGGTCACTGCTCTGTAGGTCTGGGGGTCACCGTGGGGGTCCCTTTAGCTCTGGGGGTCACCGTGTCTCTGTTCCTCCAGCGCTGGTTCCTGTACCCCCCGGACCAGGAGCCCCACTTCCACCCCAACCGGACCACCCTCTCCTGGCTGCAGGAGACCTACCCCGTCCTGCCCCCCGAGGAGGCCCCCCTAGAGTGCACCATCCACCCCGGAGAGGTGAGGATGGACCCCCCGCTCACCATCGCCATCACCGCCTCCTCTGCTGCTCGACTCCCAGGATACCATGATATGTATATATAGATATAGATATATATTTGGAGTATCGGCCGATAGATACCGATATGGGTAATCTTTTACTCCCTTGTACCGGTCAGGCTCTAGATCTCCACCGCTCTTCTTTCTGAGCCTCGTCTAGTTTTTGAACCACGGCATCAACCTTCACCTCCTGGTGGTCGGTCATTAAGAACTTGTTTATTGTGATATTTAAAATGTGATGCTTGGCTCCCTTCCCAGGTTCTGTTCTTCCCCGACCGCTGGTGGCACGCCACCCTCAACCTGGACACCAGTGTCTTCATGTCCACGTTCCTGGGGTGACTCCCAGCGCTGCAGAACCAGTCTGAACCCGCTACTCAGGAGAACAAGTCTTACCATTGGTGGCTTTCTGGGACCGACCAGTGACAAGACTGGTACCTTAAAGACATTCCACCAGAGCAGAACCCTCCTGTCTGTGGTTCTGCTGCTGTTCTGGACCAATAAAGACAAACCTCTTGTGACCAAATGATCTAATGAACCAACTGTTCCATGTTCCTGCACTGTGAGGAGACTCAGTGAGTGCCGCTGGGTTCATCTCCCAGGAGGTACTGGCTCATCCTGGGGATTCAGGGTTCATCGTTCTAGCAGAAGGTGAAGGGTTCAAATAAATTAAATCCTTCCACATTTGGCTTCCCTGCTCACTGGGAAGGAAGAAATCCCAGCCCTAAGACAGAACCCCAGCATTACCTAACCCAAACAAACATGACTTAACCCCAACATGACCTAACCCTAACAATAATTCATAAAAACACCACTGATACATTAAGGGCATCGTGTAAATATTTATTTCAAATTACAAAAGTAGGTTTTTCTCGTTGTGTTGAATGTGACATGAAATCGGAAGCCATATAATATCAACGTCAAAACTGTCATCTGTAATGTATATAAAGAGTACATGTTCACCCTCATCATCACCACTATGACTGCATCCTGAAGGCACCAGCGGTCTGCTTCACGTCCTGTAGCGGTCTCTGTCATCACCTGGGGGGGCTGCACCCTCCCCCTCATCACAGGAAGGGCCGTCACCAGGTCACTGGGGCCCTCTGGTGGACTGGAGGAGAAGACACCGTTGGCCACGTCTAACCCAACGTAACCTAGCAACTAACCTGGACCCTACGTGACCTGGCAACTAACCTGAACCCTACGTTACCTAGCAACTAACGCTAACCCTACGTGACCTAGCCACTAATGCTAAAATTAGGCAACCTAGCAACCAACCCTACTTCCCCTTACTCCCTCGGACTTAGTAGCTAGACCTATTCATCTCTTACCTGGTAACTTACTTTCACCAGCTCTAACCTGGTAACTAAACTAACCATCTCTAACCTGGTAACTAAACTAACCATCTCTAACCTGGTAACTAAACTAACCCTCTCTAACCTGGTAACTAAACTAACCATCTCTAGCCTGGTAACTAAACTAACCCTCTCTAACCTGGTAACTAAACTAACCCTCTCTAACCTGGTAACTAAACTAACCATCTCTAGCCTGGTAACTAAACTAACCATCTAACCTGGTAACTAAACTAACCCTCTCTAACCTGGTAACTAAACTAACCATCTCTAGCCTGGTAACTAAACTAACCCTCTCTAACCTGGTAACTAAACTAACCCTCTCTAACCTGGTAACTAAACTAACCATCTCTAGCCTGGTAACTAAACTAACCATCTAACCTGGTAACTAAACTAACCCTCTCTAACCTGGTAACTAAACTAACCATCTCTAGCCTGGTAACTAAACTAACCCTCTCTAGTACCTGCATGTTGAGGTCTTCCATGGCTGATGTCACTTCCTCCACACCTCCACCCCCGAGATGAAGGTGGCCTCCAGGATCATCTGGTCATCCATCAGCACCAGGTCTGGACCCATGAAATCACCTCCGTTACTATGACATCAGCTCTGTCATGTCAATGTGACATCACCTCCGTTACCATGACATCAGCTCCATCATGTCAATGTGACATCACCTCCATTACCATGACATCACCTCCGTTTCCATGACGTCAGCTCCATCATGTCAATGTGACATCACCTCCGTTACCATGACATCACCTCCGTTACCATGACATCAACTCCGTCATGTCAATGTGACATCACCTCGGTTACCATGACATCAGCTCCGTCATGTCAATGTGACATCACCTCCGTTACCATGACATCGTCTCCGTTACATGACATCAGCTCCGTTATGTCACCATGACATCACCTCCGTTACCATGACATCATCTCCGTTACCATGACATCAGCTCCGTTATGTCACAATGACATCACGTCCGCTACCGTGACATCACCACCGTTACCATAACATCAGTATGTGGGTCAGTTGCTACAAGTCCTCTTTAAAGAGTGAGATCAGCATCCTTGGGATTCTGATGGTGATTCAGCATTGATCTGACTGCAGCCCGCCTGGAGGATGTGTGAGGTTCTGATGTATAATAATATGTTAGTATATTATATGATTTGATGTCTATATTGTATTTTACCCGCATCACAGCCGTACTCCAGGCTTCCCTTCCGGTGGCTGATCCCAAGGAGCTGAGCGGGATGGAGGGAAGCTGCTTCCAGAGCCTCAGGAACACTGCAACCTGGAAAACTGCCACACTCAGTACACTGCAACCTGGAACACTGCCACACTCAGTACACCGCAACCTGGAAAACTGTCACACTCAGTACACTGCAACCTGGAAAACTGTCACACTCAGTACACTGCAACCTGGAAAACTGCCACACTCAGTACACTGCAACCTGGATCACTCATGCCGCCTTTAAAACGGTCAGAGTTTCCCGGAGGTTCGGAGGTTCGGACCTTAAGCTCGGAGGAAAGTGCTTTGAACTCTGTTGGGTCGAAGTTTTCGCTCGGAGTTTCATGCAGAAGTAAAGCTAAGTATAGCTACTAACTATGGCTGCCCATTTCATTGATAGACTAAAGCAACTTGCAGCAAACACTAAGAGGCAAACTTAACACCCATTCTAACATTTGCATTACGATACATTAGAGCTTACAATTATAAACATCACCTGATAAATTCTCGCTAATGCTCAACCATCGCAAGCAGTCCCAATAACTGATTCATCTGATTCAGCAAATAAGCGCAAAGAGGTCCCTGCGGGCACCCATACTTGTTGTTATGAAGTCTAGTCTCACGAACGATCAGTGTTTCCGGTTTAATGTCGTAGCCTACCAACGTTTCCTGAACGCTCTTATTTCGTAAGAAGGGAAGGTTTACGTAAAGACACGTAAGAGCTTCCGAACTTCCGAGCTGCTATGAAGGCGGCATCAGTACACTGCAACCTGGAACACTCAGTACACTGCGACCTGGACACTCAGTACACTGCGACCTGGACACTCAGTACACTGCGACCTGGACACTCAGTACACTGCGACCTGGAACACTCAGTACACTGCGACCTGGAACACTCAGTACACTGCGACCTGGAACACTCAGTACACTGCGACCTGGATCACTCAGTACACTGCGACCTGGACACTCAGTACACTGCGACCTGGACACTCAGTACACTGCGACCTGGACACTCAGTACACTGCGACCTGGATCACTCAGTACACTGCGACCTGGAACACTCAGTACACTGCGACCTGGAACACTCAGTACACTGCGACCTGGAACACTCAGTACACTGTGACCTGGAAAACTCAGTACACTGCGACCTGGATCACTCAGTTCACTGCGACCTGGAACACTCAGTACACTGCGACCTGGATCACTCAGTACACTGCGACCTGGATCACTCAGTACACTGCGACCTGGATCACTCAGTACACTGCGACCTGGAACACTCAGTACACTGCGACCTGGAACACTCAGTACATTGTGACCTGGAACACTCAGTACACTGCGACCTGGAACACTCAGTACACTGCGACCTGGATCACTCAGTACATTGCGACCTGGAACACTCAGTACACTGCGACCTGGAAAACCAAACCAGCACTGACCTGAGGCTTGTTGGAAGTGGCGGACACACATGTCCATGGTGGCGATGCTGCCGCTCAGAGTCGTGGTTCCTAGACCCCAAAACACGTTTAGAAAACTATAACTAAATATAAACTAGAATACTACATAGTACACTACATTATACTATAATAGTACAGTAAAAAGTCCAGGTGAACTAGGTTAGGGACAGGTGAACTAGGTTAAGGGTGAAAGTTGAGCTAGGTTAGGGACAGGTGAGCTGGTTAAGGACAGGTGAGCTGGTTAAGGCGTTACCTGCTACGTAGGCGTGGAGCCCCTGGATCTCGATGACCTGCTGGCCCAGGGTATGGCGCCCGGGGGGCAGGCCCATGGCCATGATGGCATCAGTCACCAGGACCAGACCTGGAGCAGGACCGCAGTTACAACCATGCTTACACTAACAACCTTAACTAACCTTACCTATCCTAACTAACTAACCTAACCAGAAGGTTTATCGGAACTGGACCAAGACGAAAGTGATAACACCCTAACGTTAACTAGCCCTACCTAACATCCAAACTAGTCAACACCCTAACAAGCTAGTCACCATCCTAACTAACCAGATGGGAACATCTTTACCTCAATTTACCCTGCCTCACACTAACCAACTAGTCAACATCCTAATTCATCAGCTGATCAACACCCTACCCAGCTAGTCACCGTCGTAACTACCCTGCCCTGGGTCCCGGCCCACCCGGGGGTCACCCTGGGGTCGCGGCCCCAGGGTGACCCCCTAACCCTCCCTGAAGCCCACCCCCCTAACCCTCCCTGAAGCCCACCCCCCTAACCCTCCCTGAAGCCCACCCCCCTAACCCTCCCTGCAGGGTGACCCCCTAACCCTCCCTGCAGGGTGACCCCCTAACCCTCCCTGCCCAGGGGTCCTGTAGCCCACCCCCCTAACCCTCCCTTCAGGGTGACCCCTAACCCTCCCTGCCCAGGGGTCCTGTAGCCCACCCCCCTAACCCTCCCTGCAGGGTGACCCCTAACCCTCCCTGCCCAGGGGTCCTGTAGCCCACCCCCCTAACCCTCCCTGCCCAGGGGTCCTGTAGCCCACCCCCCTAACCCTCCCTGCCCAGGGGTCCTGTAGCCCACCCCCCTAACCCTCCCTGCCCAGGGGTCCTGTAGCCCACCCCCCTAACCCTCCCTGCCCAGGGGTCCTGTAGCCCACCTGCAGGGTGCGCCCGGTGGGCGATGCGCAGCGCTGCCGGGTTGGTGTGGATCCCGTCGGCGATCATCCCGTAGAACACCGAGCGGCCGGCGGGGATCCGGCTGCTCGTCAATAACCCCACGATGCCCGGGTCCCGGTGGTGGAACTACACAACGGATTAACACAACACGACAACATTACACAACCCATCAACCCAATGTAACACAACAAAACAATGTAACCCAACGTAACAACACAGCAAAACACAATGTTACACAACAAGATGACACAACCCAAAACATAATGGAGGTTGTTTTCAATTGTAGGGGTGAGTTGTACTTGTAGTGGTGAGCTGTACTTGTAGGGGTGAGTTGTACTTCTACTTGGAGGGGTTAGTTCTAGATGTAAGGATGAGGTGTACTTGTAGGGGTGAGCTGTACTTGTAGGGGTGAGCTGTACTTGTAGGGGTGAGCTGTACTTGTGGACTCACTGGTAGCATGGCGTTGAAGAGGTGTGTGATGAAGGACGCTCCCTGCTGAACCGCCTCCTCCGCCTGAGACAGGTTAGCCACCGAGTGCCCTGCAGACAGGAAGTACTCCTCACTCACTTCCTGTCATGTGTAAACAGAAGAAACCCATCGCTTGCTTCGTAATAACCCAAAAGAAAGCGCAGACCTCTAACGAATAAAGGAAGTATTTGAAAGAGAGGGAACTAGTGCTTTATTCTAGGCTGTGCGCACTTTGTTTGTAGCTGTTCGGAAATGGATTCTTTAATGCCCCTGGCCCCTGGTCAGTATTACCCCCGGTCAGGTTGACCCCTGACCCCTGTTCCGGTTGACCACGTCCCTAACCCACCTAGGGACACAGTGATGCCTCTCTGACTCAGCTCCTCCACCACTGATTGGCTGCCGGCCAGCTCTGGCGCCAGCGTCACCATGGAAACGTTGTCCAGGCCACCGTAGACCTCCAGCAGGGGGTTCCCCCCCCCAGACCCCCCGAAGGTCCGGAGGAACTGCTCGGGGTGGGCGCCCTTCTTCTCCAGGCTGATGAACGGCCCCTCCAGGTGGACCCCTGGGGAGCAGGGGACCATCAGAAGACAAATCAATCTATGATCAATAATAATCCAGCTATATCATTATGATAAAACAAACTATAAAGTGGTATATTTGATCATGTTACCCAGAACGCCGGCACCATGCACCCCTCCACTCTGAACTTTGACCTCAGGGAGGACCTGAAACACCAAACGGATTATAATTGATCCCAAGTCCTTAAAGACATATTATATCACCAGGTGGGGCTAGTCACACTCACACCTGGTGGTATAATATGTCACCTTTAATCAGCTATTGCATCCACACACAGTGAACTCCCTAGAGGCCACTAGAAGAGCTACAGGCTAGTCTCTAGTGAACCCCCTAGAGGCCACTAGAGGAGCTACAGGCTAGTATCTAGTGAACCACCTAGAGGTTTTTGTGTCCCAACCAGTAAAGAATGAGAACCGTTGCAGTACCTTGTGGTAGACGCTAGGGGGTGACGTGACTAGCGTGGGGCAGAAGGAAGTGACTCCGTGCTCCAAGATCTTCTTGGCCACGAAGGCCACACCGGCGCCGGGGTCCTCCGAGGGCGTGGAGAAGTCAACGCCGTAGCCCCCTGAAACACCAGCACCTCATCACCTGACCTCCTCCTCAAGGACCTCATCACCTGACCTCCTCCTTATCACCTAACCTCCTCCACCACTTCATCACCTGACCTCCTCCAGCACCTCATCACCTGACCTCCTCCTCAAGGACCTCATCACCTGACCTCCTCCTCAAGGACCTCATCACCTGACCTCCTCCTTATCACCTGACCTCCTCCACCACCTCATCACCTGACCTCCTCCTCAAGGACCTCATCACCTGACCTCCTCCTCAAGGACCTCATCACCTGACCTCCTCCTTATCACCTAACCTCCTCCACCACCTCATCACCTGACCTCCTCCAGCACCTCATCACCTGACCTCCTCCTCCAGCACCTCATCACCTGACCTCCTCCTCAAGGACCTCATCACCTGACCTCCTCCTCAAGGACCTCATCACCTGACCTCCTCCAGCACCTCATCACCTGACCTCCTCCTCAAGGACCTCATCACCTGACCTCCTCCTCAAGGACCTCATCACCTGACCTCCTCCTCAAGGACCTCATCACCTGACCTCCTCCTCAAGGACCTCATCACCTGACCTCCTCCAGCACCTCATCACCTGACCTCCTCCTCAAGGACCTCATCACCTGACCTCCTCCTCAAGGACCTCATCACCTGACCTCCTCCTTATCACCTGACCTCCTCCACCACCTCATCACCTGACCTCCTCCTTATCACCTGACCTCCTCCACCACCTCATCACCTGACCTCCTCCTCCAGCACCTCATCACCTGACCTTCAGAGTAGGTTGTGGCGCTCTGGGTCCTACCGTTGAGCTGCACGTCGATGAAGCCCGGGGCCAGGATGGCTCCTCCGCAGTCGATCTGGCGGTCGGCGTAGCCCTGCTCATCAAAGAACAGCTTCTCCGGGTCCAGGATGCAGCCGTCCCGAACCCACAGGTCCTCCCTGGACACAAGGGCAGCCAATGAGGTCGCTCCACAGGAGCAGCCAATGAGGTCGCTCTGTAGGGGCAGCCAATGAGGTCGCTCTACAGGAGCAGCCAATGAGGTCGCTCTGCAGGAGCAGCCAATGAGGTCGCTCTACAGGGGGAGACCACCTGGGTAACCTGACGGGGCCCCTGGTTAACCTATGCACAGAACACAACTTGGAACTAAACATCTCCAAAACTACAATTATTACAGACTTCCCGACACTGTTTATAGAGGCAGTGGATCCCAACACTGTTTATAACGGCAGTGGGTCCCAACACTGTTTATAACGGCAGTGGATCCCAACACTGTTTATAGAGGCAGTGGATCCCAACACTGTTTATAGAGGCAGTGGATCCCAACACTGTTTATAGAGGCAGCGGATCCAAACACTGTTTATAAAGGCAGTGGATCCCAACACTGTTTATAGAGGCAGCGGATCCAAACACTGTTTATAGAGGCAGTGGATCCCAACACTGTTTATAGAGGCAGCGGATCCAAACACTGTTTATAGAGGCAGTGGATCCCAACACTGTTTATAACGGCAGTGGGTCCCAACACTGTTTATAACGGCAGTGGATCCCAACACTGTTTATAACGGCAGTGGATCCCAACACTGTTTATAGAGGCAGTGGATCCCAACACTGTTTATAGAGGCAGCGGATCCAAACACTGTTTATAGAGGCAGTGGACCCCAACACTGTTTATAACGGCAGTGGGTCCCAACACTGTTTATAACGGCAGTGGATCCCAACACTGTTTATAACGGCAGTGGATCCCAACACTGTTTATAACGGCAGTGGATCCCAAGTCTGATTAGAAAGGCAGTGGATCCCAACACTTGAAGCTACCCGCCATGCTAACTTTACAAACTTCCGCAAGCGTACCGTACACTTCCTACCTTTGCAGCGTGTGCTCCTTGAGTATTCGGCAGTTCATGAACTGGGTGATCGGGGCGTCGGACACGCTCCCGTTAGAAGGCATCTTCTCCTTCGGACTTACAGAACACAGCGGAATAGCACTTCAAACGACAGCCTCGGGTCGTCTCAAACACTATTCATATCCGCAGTTCATCTCTTATCTCCGCGGGGTGCAGCTGGGTGACTTTGACCCGCTATCTGACGTCTTGATCAGACTGGATTAATAAGTAGAGCAACACAGCCTTCTGAGGTTTTGGACCAGCAACCGAATAACTCCTGTCAGACTACAGCAGAACCCTGACGAACGCACGGTGAACCGCTGCACGGTGGTTGGTGGTCTTGTTATGTACTTGTAGTGAATGAAGTAGTTTAAGTTATGTCTAGGTGATACTTGCCCTGCAGTGTATCAGCCGCTCCAGAACCAGAGGAAGCGAGAATCATGTGACGGGAGTCAGCTGACCCGGAAACGCCCCCACTCACAGCCAATACAAACATAATAAACCATAAGGAAACCATAATAAAACCATAATAAACCATAATTAAACCACCTCCAACTCTCCCGGCCCGCCTACGCAATCTCTCAGGAAATCAAATAAAAAAAAAAGCAAGTCAAGAAAGTTCAAAACTGCTAGTCCAACGCATACAAACACACACACACACACACACACACACACACACACACACACACACACACACACACACGCACACACAAACGATTCTACATTTAAAGAGCCAGTGACTCCACCGTTCAGATGTAGTGAAACACTGAGATTAAAAAAAAAGAGTTTGGGGTTCACTGGCTCTTCAAACCAATAATTCATCCTTACTAATCGTTACGTCCGCTTCAGATTGTAAAGGATGTGTGTACATGACATATTCGACATCATATACATACTGAGGTTAATCTGAAACATAGTTCGTGGATGGTCCAGATAGACGAGGTGGCTCAATGCAGACCGAACCCAGAAAGGGACACGACCATCCGCCACAGCGACCGTTTGACTGCAGACCTATAATCTGAGAGGTTAATCTCATCCACACTGGTGATCGTCCTCATCATCCACTGTGTGTGTAAAAATTGATCCCTTTATTCCCTCAGCAAGGCACGGACGGGGTTCGAACCCGCGATCTTCGGTTTACGAGACCGACGCCTTACCACTTGGCCACCGCGCCAGGCTCCGAAAAAAGTCGAACAGACCTATTCTCAAACATGCGACCTTCATGTCGGTTATATCGGGGGAAACAACGTAAAGGGTTCTTCGTGTTGATGTCATTAATCCAATGACAACGGGCAGGGGATTTAAGTGACATTAAGTATCCAGTCACACGGAGCAGAGGATTTAAAGTGACGTCAGGTAATCCAGAGACAGGAGGTAGAGGATTTCAAGTGAGGTCATGTATCCGGTGACAGGTAGGAAAGGATTTAAAGTGACATCGTGTAATCGAGTGACACGGAGGAGGGAATTTAAAGTGACGTCATGTATCCAGTGACATGAGATTTAAAGTGACGTCATGTATCCAGTGACAGGGAGGAGGGGATTAACAGTGCGGCTTTGAGGAGCAGAAAACCTCCTATCGATACGGACTGTAACCCGGAAGAAGAGTCTCCCTCCTCCTCCCCACGACATCCTGCTGCCGCCGTGCGCCTGCCCCAGTCACCCCCCCATGTAGGGAGATCTAGTGCTGGTGTTGGGGTCTGATAGGTTGGAGGTCTGATGTGGTGGAGGTCTGAGTTCTGACGGGACCCAGGTGTTCTATGTGGTATCTGGTAAGTCTGCGGAAGCGTCTGCGAAGGACCAACACAGTATTAAGAGAATTCAATACCGATCTAATCCCGGTTTCCTCCTAAATCTGAGCCAAAACGTCAGCCTGCTGTTTATAGTGACTGTATCAGCACCACCGGATTTATATATTTATATATATATATAATTTAATTAATTTTTAAAAAAATGAATATAACAGATTTGATTTCCTGTATTCTGGTGCATTTTGGGGATGGCCACGACCTATTACCTATAACCTGCTATTCATTCAGATTCATAGCCTACATCCTGACTTGCAGGGCCTGGACAAGCTTACACTGCATATACAGACCTACTTTATGGCCATCCCACCAGCCATTGCTATTTGACCCATTGTTGTTATTCTGATATTGAGACAAATCATGATCACTGTCCTATAGCGTCCATTTTTTTGTGAGTCTCAATGCCTACTTCAAATGCAGTTAGAAATATGGGACAGTTGCTTCATTTTGTTTATATGCTACAGGCCGAAAGTCTAAATTAATATGTAACTTACTTGCTCCTTTTAAGGATAACATTGCTTGGGGAGTCCGATTCCGCTACTGAAATGGGTGGAAAGTGCTTACAACTCGCGATACCATTGGCCTGGGGTGCACACTGGTGTGACCCGAGGGCGAATTTTCTTGCGCCACTGAAAAGCTGTCTGCTTGATGGACAGCAAAAAGTTAGCGAGCTTACATTGACTTCAACGTGGCGGCGCCCCTGACTTGGAGGAGGGCTTTATAACGAATGACCAATAACTAGCCTAGCCCAAATCATTGACGTTCAGACGCATTTAAATGGTTGCTGGCAGTGACAAGTATATCACACAATTAAACGAGGATAAACGCTATGTAATTTTGTTGATTTATTTCGTATTGATAATAGTTGATTAATAGTTGGCAGATATATTCAAGTGAATATTTCACGGAGGGGCGGCGCCCTAGCGCCCTCTATTGACCCAGCCACTGTTCGTATATATATATATATATATATATATATATATATATATATATATATATATATATAGCTAACATAGAGAAGTAGTCTTCCGGGTAGACTATAAGACAAGTAATGTTCTTCAGTAAGTAATGCAACAATGTATTTTTTTCAGAGCAGATGGTTTTGTCATCATTTTTAAGTTTGAGGAGGGCAACCACATTATTAAATCAGGGAGGTGAATTCTGTCCGGTTAAACGTCCTGCCACTCGCGCTGCTCCTCTAGAATGATAACCTCACGTGACATTCTTCATTTAGAAGCACACACCTTTATACAAAAACAATGGGGCTGAGGACCAACAAAGGATCCATATTGGAGAAGTTACTTAATAACTGGAGGCTATATTCACTAAAGGAAGCAGACTGTACCTTATGTCACTGCACTGGTTCTTAGTATTTTGGTTTCCTGTATTTCTGCACCAAAACACACCCAACGTCTTTGTGTGTGTCCCCTTATCTTCTGATCCTGGGGGTCTGAGTCTGGTCTGGTCTCTCTCCGGTCTCTTCAGCAGTGCCATGCCCCTGGTGGTCTGAGTCTGGTCTCTCCTGGTCTCTCTGTCTCTCCAGCAGCGCCATGCCCCTGCTGGTGGACGCGGTGTGGGCCGTGTGGAGCATCACCGCCGGTGTGTACGACTACTTCAAGACCAGCGCCATGGAGGAGAGGATCCACGCGCTGGAGGACCTCCTCTCCCTCCACCAGCTGCTCATCGCCGGGCTGTCCACCGGCCTGGTCCTGCTGCTGGGCTACGTCCTGCTCAGGAAACGCTGACCCCCAGGGACCAGGAGCTCTGGTCCTGCTCGGGAACCACTGACCCGCGGCCTGGAGGCCGGAGGTCCACCTGAGGGAGCCCTGCTCCACCTCCAGATGGGTTCTCTGGCTCACTGCGGCTCCAGAGGTGAAGGAGAGCTTCGAGCAGCAGTGTGATTAAGGAGACTTGTGGAATTAGGACAAATGGGGACCAGCTGTGACATTACAGGAGACGTCTCCTCTCGATGATCTGGGAGGACCTCCGTGGAACAGGAGGTAGACGATTACGTCACCAGCTGTGGTGGGGGAACCTGAGACCTCCAAACTGCATCATGCCTGGACCTCTAGTCACATGGTCTGAATGGAACAACCAGGAATGGTTGGTCACCATGCTAACCCCTCGTAGTTGAGGTCCTAACCTGGACTAGAAGAGCTTAATCCTGTGGTACCCTCCTTATCCTCGATTATCATCAACTATCAAAACCTAACCCTGTGGTACCCTCCTCATCCTCATTCATCAACATCTGTTATTGTTGAACCCTGGTCTCCTGATTTGAATGTATTTCTTTGTACCTGCTGGGTCTGTCTCTGCAGAGGATTCTGGGGATAAAGGGACTTTTATGTTGGCTAGTCTTTATAACTCATTACTTAATTGCTGTTCTGTCAGCGTGTGTACATGTATGGATGAGGTTCCTGAGGGAAATATGGTTTAACAAACAATGATTATTATTATGGTGTGATCAGCTCAGTGATGGAGCTTAAATAGTGTGAAAACTGCATTCAAATGACAACTGGCTTTTTATCTTCAAACTAAAATACATTTAATTAAAATAAACGTTGCTTAATGATGAATTGTTAATAAATAAAAAAGGCAAAAAGCAAAGGTTGGTGAGTTTTATTGGAGGTGATGCTGGTTCAGACTGTAGTACCATCTACACACACATACCAACCAGCAACACATAACACATAGGAAGCTAAACCACCGTTGGTACGTACTTCCTGTTTGTGGTCACTCACTTCCTGTCACCCTGCTGTGGGAGACATGAATAGTCTGAGCAAAACGGTTCGTATGTTTCGACCAAACGACAGCTACGATATAAAAGTGTAAAACAGACTTCTGAACAGAGACGGCTACAGTAAGTGAATACTGACAGGATGTCACTAAGAGGGGGAGGGGGGGCTAATACTTGGGGGTCTTTCACAGTGAGCGGGGGGGTTTGGCCATAGAGAACCGGATGTAAACAAGGAGCCCCTTAAACGATGGAGCCGGGCAGAGTAACAGAAACCAGAGCATCGTAACAGCCAGCCCGGGGTCAGGGCTCAGAACACCAGGACCTTCCAGCCAGTGTGAGCGAAGCAGCAGCCGAACAGCAGGCCGTCCACCGCCGTCTCCAGCAGCCAATCAAACACCACCTCCCGGCTGCCGCAGCCAATCGTCACCCTGAGTTTGACGTTGGCCCCGCCCTCGCTCGGGTTGCTGCTGCCGGCAGGAAACAGAGCGACCACTTCCATGTCGAAGGTCACGGCTGAACCCAGGGCCAACGCTGGCAGCCGATTGGTCATCTCCTTCCCATTGACGAACACAGCTCCTGGAGGAGAGCACTGGGATCTTCACGGGTCTTTGACTGGTAGTTTGACTGGTATGGTTAACTGGTAGTTTGACTGGTATGGTTAACTGGTAGTTTTACTGGTATGGTTAACTGGTAGTTTTACTGGTATGGTTAACTGGTAGTTTGACTGGTATGGTTAACTGGTAGTTTCACTGGTATGGTTAACTGGTAGTTTCACTGGTATGGTTAACTGGTAGTTGAACTGATATTTTAACTGGTATGGTTAACTTGTCGTTGAACTGGTAGTTTTACTGGAATGGTTAACTGGTAGTTGAAATGATATTTTAACTGGTATGGTTAACTTGTCGTTGAACTGGTAGTTTTACTGGTATGGTTAACTGGTAGTTTTGTACCTTTGGTGGAGATGCAGACCGCCTGGTCTCTCTGGAGAGTCTCTTGCCCGCTCTCTCTCTCCACACACACTCCTAGACCGTCCCTGTTGTCAGCCTGACCAACTGCAGAAACCCTACACACACGCACACGCACACACACACGCACACACACACGCACACACACACAATTAATGTCGCAAAACACACACAAATAAAGTGTGTTTGTGTGCGTGCCTGTATGCGTGTGCGTGCGTGCTTGTGTTTGTGTGCGTGCGTGTGCGTTAGTGTATGTGCGTGCATGCGTGTATGTATGTGCGTGCGTGGTTGTGTATGTGTGTGCGTGTGTGTTTGTGTATGTGCGTGCGTGTATGTGTGTGCGTGCGTGTGTGTTTGTGTATGTGCGTGCATGCGTGCGTGCGTGCGTGTTTATGTGTGTGCGTGCGTGTTTGTGTATGTGCGTGCGTGTGCTTGCATGTGTGTGTGTGCGTGTTTGTGTATGTGCGTGCGTGTGTATGCGTGCGTGCGTGCTCACTTGAAGGTGAGGGTCTGCCCGGGGCAGTAGGTGGCGCCGTTGGAGTAGAGCACGGGGCCGCCTGAGGGGGCGGAGTCACAGCGCATGGCGATGTTCCTCCGGCTGCTCAGGATGAAGCCCTCCGTCCCCGGACTCCACTCTGCACACAGCCGCATGTTAACGTTAACATACATGCTCATGAACACGCATGTCAATGAGACGAACATACATGGTATGAACGTCAATGTTAATGTGATGCAAATACATGTTAATGGATACATGTTAATGCGATGAACAGACATGTTATCAACGTACATGCTATTGTGACGTGTATGAAAACATGTATCTGAATAACCACATATGTAAATGAGTGCAGGTCAACATGTATGTAAATGAGGGCAGGTGAACGTGTATTTAAATTAATGTGCCTCAGCACACCTGAGGTGCGCTGGTTTTCCTCACCGTGGGGGGCCAGGGAGGTGGAGCCGGCCACGGGGACGCTCCAGGGGCTCCAGGAGGACCCTCCGTCCCCGCGGGCGCTGACCCGGAACAGATGCTCCGTCTGGGGGTCCAGGTGCACCACCACCACCTCACAGTCCCCGCCCACGTACGCGTCCTCATAAGCTCCGCCCCCCGCGGCCCGCCGGTACTGCAGACGGTAGTCCACCGCCGAGAAGTCCTCGTCCACCTGGACACGGACAGACGCCACCCTGCTGTTAGACCTCCTCCCCTCCCACCAGCTCCCCTTAAACCAGCTCCCCTTAAAGCCTGCTCCCCTTAAACCAGCTCCCCTTAAAGCCTGCTCCCCTTAATGCCCCCTGCTCCCGGTAAACCGGGTCAGGGTGGAACAACCTGTCCTGAGTCTTGTTAGTGTCAGTGTTAGTCCCAGGTGTCTCCTCTGGTCTCTCCTATGTCTAGCCCCACCTTGGCCCAGAGACCTCTGGTCTCTCCTATATCTGGACCCACCTTGGCCCAGCGGACCAGCATGGCCCCCGGTCTCTCCTGGAGCTCCATGATCTGGACGGGGGGGTGGGAGGAGACCGACCCGTGGCGGACCACCATCTCCTTCAGGACCTCCAGGACCGAGTCGTCCAGCTGGGCCGAGACACAGGCCACGTCCACCAGGGCCGGGACCTCGAGGAGGCTGCAGAGAGACCGGAGAGCACGTCAGAGAGACAGGAGAGACACAGGCCACGTCCACCAGGGCCAGGACCTCCAGGAGGCTGCATGTCAGAGAGACAGGAGAACACATTAGAGGGACAGGAGAACACGTTAGAGAGACAGGAGAGCATGTCAGAGAGACAGGAGACCACGTCAGAGAGACAGGAGACCACGTTAGAGAGACAGGAGAGACACAGGGGAGACAGGAGACCACATCAGAGAGACAGGAGACCACGTTAGAGACAGGAGAGACAGGAGACCACGTCAGAGAGACAGGAGACCACGTCAGAGAGACAGGAGACCACGTCAGAGAGACAGGAGACCACATTAGAGAGACAGGAGAGACACAGGGGAGACAGGAGACCACGTTAGAGACACTGTTCATTATATACACTCTACCTGATACACATGACAAAATTACAGACAGACAGATGTTACTATGCAATAATTACTATGTTACCTGTCCAGGTGTATAGCACTATGTTACCTGTCCAGGTGTATAGCACTATGTTACCTGTCCAGATGTATAGCACTTAGTTACCTGTCCAGGTGTATAGCACTATGTTACCTGTCCAGGTGTATAGCACTATGTTACCTGTCCAGATGTATAGCACTTAGTTACCTGTCCAGGTGTATAGCACTATGTTACCTGTCCAGGTGTATAGCACTATGTTACCTGTCCAGGTGTATAGCACTATGTTACCTGTCCAGGTGTATGTTCAGAGCCTTCTGGTTGAAGCTCCCCAGCCCGTCTTCCTCTACATCACAGCGTAGAGCAGCCTCCCCTAAACACAGGGAGGGGGGGGGGGGTGCTGTTTGATTGGTTGTTCGATGGTTTGAGACAGTGCTTGTTTGTTGTACTTGTTGTTTGTCTGTTTGAGTGACTGTTGGCCCCACCCTCTCTGAGCAGCTGGTCGGCCTGCCCCACCCCCTGCAGGATGAGGGTCTGACAGGCGGTGAGGGGGCGGAGACTCTGCTCCTCTAGGGCGTCGACCTGGGCCACCAGCTGGGCCAATCGGGCGGCTAGGAGGCGTGCCGCCGCCGCCTGCAGCTCAGAGAAGTGCCTGCGGAGGGCGTCGCGTGCCTGGCTGGAGCTGCCACGCACCTGTTGGCAGCGTCATTATCATAAGTGAGTTATCATTATCATGCGGTGAGATACCATTACAATACACGAGTTATCATCATTATCATACTTTGAGTTGTCCTTATCATACGGTGAGTTATCATTATCATACGGTGAGTTATCATTATCATACGGTGAGTTATCATTATCATACGGTGAGTTATCATCATTATCATACTTGAGTTATCATCATTATCATACGGTGAGTTATCATCATTATCATACGTGAGTTATCATCATTATCATCAGGTAAGTATCTATCCGTCACATATGTGCAGGGTTAGGGTCAGAGGTGACCTGTGTGAAGGCTAAGGGTCAGAGGTCTGGGTCAGACGTCAGGGTGAGGGTCAGAGGTCAGGGTCAGAGGTCACCTGTGTGCAGGGTGAGGGTCAGAGGTCAGGGTGAGGGTCAGAGGTCACCTGTGTGCAGGGTGAGGGTCAGAGGTCAGGGTGAGGGTCAGAGGTCAGGGTGAGGGTCAGAGGTCACCTGTGTGCAGGGTTAGGGTCAGAGGTCAGGGTGAGGGTCAGAGGTCACCTGTGTGCAGGCCTGTTTGAGGCCGCTGAGTCTCAGCTGCAGTTC
Source organism: Pollachius pollachius (assembly GCF_949987615.1). Lineage (NCBI taxonomy): Eukaryota > Metazoa > Chordata > Actinopteri > Gadiformes > Gadidae > Pollachius > Pollachius pollachius. The sequence continues at coordinate 23,474,759 of NC_136944.1, read as the reverse complement.
TCCCCGGTAGTTCTGAGCCGCCTCGATGCTCTCCTTCGCCTCCTGGCGCATCGCATCGCCCTCCATCCTGACTCACACAGACGCACACTAACACACACACACACACACACACTCTTAGCCTCCACTAGAACAGTCTTTCCCAAAGACTGGGTCGCGACCCACACATGAAAAAAAAAGTTTATTTTTTTATTTTTTACAGGAATACTTTGGCACTGTTAGTTACTGTTAGTGGTGGTGGGTGAGTTACTGTTAGAAGTCAGTGGTGAGTAAATTACTGTTAGAGGTTAGTTGTGGGTGAATTACAGTTAGAGGCTAGTGTTCAGACCTTAGTTAACATAACTACGGCCCTGGAAGCATAGTTAACAGGACCGTCCACATGTGCTGTTGTGCTGAAGCGTTTCATTATCAACCCTAACAGGACATCTGCTGCGACGGGTTTTTTTTTTGGGGGGGGGGGCTTTATTTTAGAACTGGGCTGGGCACTGATGCAAGGAGACAATATCATGAAAGGTATCCACTATACACAGCTGTCATTACATCATTATTCTGCAACACAACAGCACAAAGCCACAGACAGACAGACAGACAGACAGACAGAGAAACAGACAGACAGAGAGACAGACAGACAGACTGACATGTTGATACTAGCGGAAGGCAAACTAACTTCCGTGTTTTGGAATAGTTCATGAATTGTCCCCACATCCACTCAACAGCTACTGTATAAAATACAGTTACCTAAACTCTATTATACCATCTAGGACAACTCAGCTGGGATCCAAAGGGTCACTATACATGTATATTATAGTCTATAATCTATACTGTATCGTCTACTGTTTATTTATTATCTCGGTTTCGAAACTCCGCCATCTGGGCTTAAAACGAGGCACACACACACACACACACACACGCACACAAGACACACACACATACATACACAATAACATACACACTAAACACTGTTCACTCTGACGGGCAGGGATTAGATAATAGTTAATATATGTGTAATAGTCCGTACCTTCCAGGACGGCTCGCTGAGGACCATACCAACACAGCCACCACCCAGACCTGCAGCTAGACTTTTCTTTTTTGCACAATTCCAAAAATTACATTTCAGAGACGTTCAGTGAGAAGTGTCCAATCAGGCATGCGAGATGAGCACCATGTTTGATCGAATGCTTCACCAGCCAATGGCATTAAGAGATGGGCCTTAGGACCCCGCCCTCAATCCCCGGTTTAGTCATCCAAAAGATTCAGTTACAGTTAGTTATTATAGAGTTGAACCATAATAGGTAGCTAGACACACATTAGGATAAAAAATATGCAATGGAATATTCCATAAAATGGAAATATGATAGAAAATATAGTCCAGAAATAATACATGGTCCACAAACAATAACTTCCGCCCTCAAGCGCATGCGTAATGCCACCGCTACAGAGCTGAGCTCATCCGTTGGGAAATCGCGCCCCCCTGCGGCCGCTCAAGGAACTGCGCGACTCTCTTAAGTGGCGCGAAGGTGACTTTGGATTAGGCCTCCTATAAACTAACATTAACAACATCAAGCAAACTACTACACATTATATAACTATTTATACAACTATATATATAACTATATATATAAATATAAATATAACTATATATATAAGGATAAATATATAATTAAATATATAACTATTTATTTATATAACTGTCGTGAACATTCTGCCTGCCGTCCGGTACACGTCTAGGATTAATTAAGGGTTATTTTTAATTTGATCTTAAACTGTGAGGTTATATCGACCTCTTCTACTTGGAGTTCGGGGAGTTTTCACGCGCGTGACGTAATTTGTGAATTCATAAACGAATGAAAAAGAAATGAACGGATGAGTCCTCATAGTTTCACCCTTGGCTCGAGCGTCACAGAATGGACAGCACACGGGGCGGCCCGGGAGCCAATCAACTGCTGAGATTAGTAGAGCAGCTCGGGACACGGCGCCAATCTGGCCCGCGCGAGACAGGGGCGCAGATTAGCGCTCGGCGTCACGTGACTCCAACGCCTCCGTGGACTCGCCGGTGTCACCTTCCTCTCATAACGCCTCCTCAGTGCGCTTGAAGAGGAGGACTCCGCGGGACGCCCGGAGGAACTCAGAGCGCGAGTCGGTCCCAGGGGTCAGAGGTCATGATCAACGTCTGGATTATTCTCGATTAACGGAGAATTGAGGCCTCGCGCTCCTTTAATCTCTCCGGGATCCGCGCCCCAGGGCCGGTGATGAGCGCGAGTTTCCCCCGGTGGTTTCTGTGACGTCATGCCGAGGTGTTGATCAAGGTCACTACCGAGAGTCCTCGAGCGGAAAGAGAGGAGAGGAGAGGAGAGGAGAGGAGAGGAGAGGAGAGGTGAGGTGAGCCGGTTACCATGAGGCGCGCGCTGCTGAAGGAGGCGGCCAAGCGGTTCCCTTGGCTGGCCAACGTCACGCTCTACGGCGCACTGTTCGCGGGCGGGGACCTCGCGCACCAGTTCATCGCGCAGAAGGAGCATATGGACTGGAAGCACACGCGCAACGTGGCAATCGTCGCGCTCACTTTCCACGGGAACTTTAACTACTGCTGGCTGCGCGCGCTGGAGCGCCGCTTCCCCGGGAGGTCCACCGGTATGCTCATGCGCAAACTGCTGCTGGACCAGAGCTTCGCGTCGCCGTTGGCAACCAGTGTCTTCTACACCGGTAAGGAAAGACCGTTACACGTTACACGGTTAATGAGCGCGGACCGTTACACGGAGCCGCGGCGAGGGGGACCCCAAGACTGTCACTCTGTTACACAAAACCCTACTGTAAGCCTGCTGTAACTTTACTGTGAGCCCACTGGACGAATGAGAAGGAAAATAGAAAGGCCTCATATCAGCCTCACAGGATGGACATTATAATATATATATATACATATATATATATATATATATATATATATATATATATATATATATATATATATATATATATATATATATATATATATATATATATATATATTAAGCCTTGTGCCGCCTTCTGTTGGACGTTGGTCCTGGGCCAGATTTAGAGTGTAACCCGAGTGTTTAACAGAGCAGCACCTGTCTGTCTGACCTCTGACCCCTGACCTCTGACCCCCCCCCCCTGCCCCTTTAGGGGTGAGCTTTCTGGAGGGCAAAGAGGACGTGTTTGAGGACTGGAGGGATAAATTCTTCAACACGTGGAAGGTAATTATACATCAGTGTATATATGACACACATATACATTATATATATCACACACACGTTATATATGATAATATATATTGCACACACACACGTTATAAATTATCATATATATATCACAGACACACACACACTTTATATAGGATCATATATGTCACACACACTATAATCTATAATATTATAATGTGTAATGTGTAACAATATAATATCCCTCCTGACCTCTCCCCCCCAGACAGGACTCCTGTACTGGCCCTTCATGCAGGTAGGACACGTGTGTGTGTGTGTCTGTGTGTGTGCGTGCGTGTGTGTATGTGTGTATGTTTGTGTGTGTGCGTATGTGTGTGTATATGTGTGTCTGTGCGTGTGTATTTGTGTGCGTTCGTATGTGTTTGTGTGTGTGTATGTGTGTGTCTGTGTGCATATACATATCTACCAAACCTCTTTGTAGTCCAGTAGGTATGGTTAGGTAGGCTAGTTACAGTGTTAACCAACATGCTACGGTGAGGTAGGCTAGTTACCGTAGTAACCAGAGTGTGATTGTGAGGTAGGCTGGTTACCGTAGTACCCAGAGTGTGATGGTGAGGTGGGCTGGTTACCGTAGTAACCAGAGTGTGATGGTGAGGAGGGCTGGTTACCGTAGTAACCAGGGTGTGATGGTGAGGTGGGCTGGTTACCGTAGTAACCAGAGTGTGATGGTGAGGTAGGCTAGTTACCGTAGTAACCAGAGTGTGATGGGGAGGTAGGCTAGTTACCGTAGTAACCAACATGTTACGGTGAGGTAGACTAGTTTCAGTATTACCATTAGGCTATTTACCGTAGGCCAGTTACCGTAGTAACCAGGGTGTGATGGTGAGGTAGGCTGGTTACCGTAGTAACCAGGGTGCCATGGTGCCCTTCCTCCTCCAGTTCCTGAACTTCCTGCTGGTGCCGCTCCACCTGCGGACCGTCTTCATGGGTGGATGTGCCTTCCTGTGGGCCTGCTTCCTCTGCTTCTCCCGCCAGGACGGAGATGGCACCGCCGGACTGGCCCTCGCCTTCCTGCTGCACCCGCGCCTCACCACCACCACCACCACACCCCCACCCATTACACCCCCACCCACACCCGAAACACCAGCCACAACACCAGCAGCCATACAGCCGCACCAACCTACAACACCACCAGCAGACACACAACACACCGACCGAGGGGAGGAGTGAAGAGGAGGGGAGAGGATAGGAGAGAGGAGAGAGGAAAGGAGAGAGGAGGAGCGAGGAGAGGAGAGGATAGGAGAGAGGAGAGAGGAAAGGAGAGAGCAGAGAGGAGAGGAGAGAGTGGATGAGGGTGTTGAAGGGTTATTATAAGGGTTATATTATATATATAATATATAGGTTATGGAAAACCTTCTGAAACAGGAGATTGTTTTAATTCAATATACATATGACATATTTATTACACATATTTATTATCTGACACATATATTACATATATTTATATTATTATATATTTATATAACATTTATTTATGATGTTGCTGTTTGGTTGTGGTTTGGTTGTGAGCCTCCGTCCGGGTAACCAGGTTCCGGTGGTTAACCAGCGGAGGATTACCTACGCTCGTTAGGCTGGTTAGAGTCTGCTGTAACCGGCTTAACTCAGCTGAACGGCGGGCAGAGTGCTAAATCCAGACAGAACCATTTAGATCAGGGATCAGTTTGGGTTCCAGGCCAGCGCGTCCAGATGTTCACCTCCCCGCCTGCGTTCTGAGACCTCCGGGCCAACAGGAGGCGCCGTCCTCAGGGGGAGAACCGAGGAGGACCTGAAGGAGAGCACCCAGCACAGGGGTGGCTGTGCTGGGTGACGAGCTGCCGTTTGGAGAAGGCTTCAAACTGATTCACCTGTTGGAGGGTTTACGTGACAGCTCTCCCAGGATAAGGATGGGGTTGCCTAGGTTACCGAGGGGTGGTACCCTGGTTACTAATCCAGGCGTCTGGGTTCACGCGGCAGTGAAGAACCCACTGGGGCCTGTCAACCCAGTGGACTGTGGGCTGCGGTACGACGTAGTGGTGGCAACTAGCTCACTGGTGGTGCCTTTCACTGGCTAACATGCTAGCCTCTTTGCTTGATAAACTGCTAACTAGCTTTTGTGCTAACTAGCCTGAACATAGAGGCTAAAGATGAACCTCACTGCAATCATGGACGGATGAATGATAACAGATGAATGGATGCTGGATGAATGGATGAATGGATGCTGGATGCCCCAGCTCATCTGTAGACGGGTCAGTTCTCTTACTTGAAATGTCCTCATGAATCCTTACCTCAGAATGGATGTCTCCCAGTGTTGCCCCAGCGGTAGATTACCTTGTCCTCTGATTGGTCCATTCAGTGTTTTGTGACCATTGAAAACACTGCGGTTTACTCATCTATGACTGGTTTTACTCTTTTTCTGTATTATTTATTATATAATATACATATCTATACAATGTATTGGGTTTAATATTTGAATGTCGTTACTGAACACTGCTGACGTTGTTTCACGTCTCGCTGTCTGCTTTCAGAAACATGTTCCTAAACTCAATAAAGTGAGCTCCGACTCTTTAGAATTTAATGCGTTTATTATTATTATTATAGGACTTCAGAGGCACACAGAACAAGTGAATAACATTTGTTATAAATATCTATTACATCACACAACAAACAACATGATCTCTGGATGATTCCAATCCAATTTAAATATTTTAAATTAGGAAATAATTATGTTTAGGATTATTTCATAAATTATTTGAATATTGATTGAATAAATAATGTTGATTATGGACTGAGGTCCACAATTTGCCGGTCTAGTTACCAGGCAGGTGACCTATATGAATTGATAAATAAAGAGGATGACGGAGGTCATGTGACTGACGTCATGTGACGGAGTTCCCCCTGGTGGGTGGAGGAGGACGCTCCTGACTCCTCTGATGACCTCCGACCAACTCCCCTCGCATTTGTAATAAAGAATATTTTCGCCAAACGATGAGAAAAAAGAACTCCAAAAAAGTGAGGAAAACATTAAAACTTATCAAAGAAAACTCAATGTGTGTATGAGTGTGTGTGTGTGTGTGTGTGTGTGTGGGTGTAAGTGTAGCTCTGTGTGTGTGTGTGTGTGTGTGTAATAGTGTGTGTGTGTAGGTGTAGCTGTGTGTGTGTGTGTGTGTGTGTGTGTGTGTGTGTGTGTGTGTGTGTGTGTGTAGGTATAGCTGTGTGTGTGTGTAGCTCTGTATGTGTGTGTGTGTGTGTGTGTAGCTCTGTATGTGTGTGTGTGTGTGTGTAGCTCTGTATGTGTGTGTGTGTGTGTGTGTGTGTGTGTGTGTGTGTGTGTGTGTGTGTGTGTGTGTGTGTGTGTGTGTGTGTGTGTGTGCTCTACTGGTCAGGACCCTGCAGTGCTGGGGAGGAGCAGAGCGGGGGGGAGGGGGAGCCTTCAGAGGAGTGAGAGGACTCCTCCATCAGCTCCTCCTCCGAGGTCTGTGTGGCCCAGCGCCCGGCGGCGGACCCCCGGGCGCTGGCCCTCAGCTGGGGGTCTCTGGAGCTCAGCTGGGGGTCTCTGGAGCTCAGCTGGGGGTCCCTGGAGCTCAGCTGGGGGTCTCTGGAGCTCAGCTGGGGGTCCCTGGACCTCAGCTGGGGGTCTCTGGAGCTCAGCTGGGGGTCCCTGGCCCTCAGCAGGGGGTCTGTCCCCTCCGTTGCTCCACCACCCCGAGGACCGGACCCTCCACACCACACCCCCTCCCCCCCTCTCCTGGGAGAAGAGAGGGAGGAGAGGAGGGAGAGAGGAGAGAGAGAGGAGAAGGAGGCGCAGAGGGAGGAGAGGAGCAGAGAGAGGAGAGAGAGAGGAGGGACAGAGAGAAGAGGAGGGAGAGAGGAGCATAGGGGAGGGAAGAGAGGGAGGAGAGACAGAGAGGAGCAGAGAGAGGAGAGAGAGAGGAGAGAGAGGGAGGAGAGACAGAGAGGAGAGATAGAGGGAGGAGAGGAGCAGAGAGAGGAGAGAGAGAGGAGAGAGGGGGAGAGATAGAGGGAGGAGCAGAGGGAGGCAGGGTGAGATGTTCTGGTTCTAGCAGACGGAGGAAGGAACCAGATCCTACTGTATCTGTTTCTATACTAGATCGTCTAGTATAGATATTAGTATACTAGATAAAGTAAGGAATATCTTGGATAGAGCCAGGACAGAGTAGAGAAGGTTCCCAGGTATATCTATGATAGAGCCAGAATAGAGTAGAGGAGGTTCCCAGGTATATCTATGATAGAGCTAGAATAGAGTAGAGGAGGTTCACAGTTATATCTATGATAGAGCTAGAATAGAGTAGAGGAGGTTCACAGGTATATCTATGATAGAGCTAGAATAGAGTAGAGGAGGTTCACAGGTATATCTATGATAGAGCTAGAATAGAGTAGAGGAGGTTCACAGGTATATCTATGATAGAGTTAGAATAGAGTAGAGGAAGGCTGATCGAAATTTCTGCAAAGGAGGAGGAAGAGACAAAAAACCTGGTCATCACATCGGTCGTGTTTCATCACATCGGTGTGTGTGTGTGTGTGTGTGTGTGTGTGTGTTACCTGATCTTGCTCCTGAGGGAGGACACCTCCTGGTTGAGGGCCTCGTTGTTCTCCTGCGCCTCCTCCACCTCCCTCTGCAGCCTCCTGCGGGCCGCGGAGGAGCGCTGCGCCTCCTCCAGCGCCTCCTCCAGCTGCCTCTTCAGCTGCTTGACGCGGACGCCGGCCTTCTGCACCTGAAGGGTCCCGCAGAGTTGACCTCCACTCCAACACACACCCCACGTCTACCCTCCTACCCTCCTACACACCTCTACTGACCAGTATGTCCTTCCAAACCAGTAGGTCCTGGTCTATAAGGCTCAGTAGGGGGAAGAAAACCAGTCCTCCCTGGTCCTTGTAAACCAATAGCTCTTACCTGTTCCTAGTAAACCAGTAGGTCTTACCTGGTCCTCGTGAACCAGTAGGTCTCACATGGTCCATGTGAACCAGTAGATCTCGTCCCTATAAACCAGTAGGTCTCAACTGGTCCTTATAAACCAGTAGGTCTCCCTTGTGCTAGTGAACCAGTAGGTCTAACCTGGTCCTTGTAAACCAGTAGGTCTCAACTGGTCCTTATAAACCAGTAGGTCTCCCTTGTGCTAGTGAACCAGTAGGTCTTACCTGGTCCTTGTAAACCAGTAGGTCTCATCTGGTCCTTGTAAACCAGTAGGTCTCACCTGGTCCTAGTGAACCAGTAGATCTGGTTCCTATAAACCAGTAGGTCTCACCTTGTCCTTGTAAACCAGTAGGGCTCACCTGGTCCTTGTACTGCTGGCTCTGCTTCCTCTCCTCCTCCATCTGCACCGTCAGATCCTTCACCTTCTTGTCCTTCTGCCGCACCACCCGGGCACCGGCCTGCCGCTCCCTGCACCACCCACCACACCATCATCATCATCATCATCACACCATCATCCTCATCATCACACCATCATCACACCATCATCATCATCATCACACCATCATCCTCATCACATCATCATCATCATCACACCATCATCATCATCATCATCACACCATCATCATCATCATCACACCATCATCATCATCACACCATCATCATCACCAAACCATCACACCATCATCATCATCACATCATCATCACACCATCATCATTATCACATCATCATCATCATCACACCATCATCCTCATCACATCATCATCACACCATCATCCTCATCACATCATCATCACACCATCATCATCATCATCACACCATCATTGGTTTAGTTTATTTTAGTTTATTTATTTAGCACACATTAAAATTAACGATGCATGGAGGGAACGAAGGCCAATGGGCTTGTACAAGAGTTCCACCCCTGTCAATAATCACAAGCAAATCATATTTATTAGGCTAACAGATAAACTAAAAAACGTAAATAATCAAATTAATCCAAATTAGATGGAAAAGGATGTGATAAATACATGTCTTAGATAGAGAAAAAAAAAAGTGGGGCAATGGCATCACATCATCATCATCATCATCACATAATCATCATCATCACCACACAATCATCATCATCTCATCATCTCCCAGCATGCACCTGTACCTGTTCTACCTCCCAACATGCACCTGTTAAACCTCCCAGCATGCACCTGTACCTGTTCTACCTCCCAACATGCACCTGTTAAACCTCCCAGCATGCACCTGTACCTGTTCTCTGCCTCCAGCTGCTCCTCAGCCTCTCTGAGTTTGGTTTCCAGGGCGACGACGGCGGAGCGGAGCTTGGCCCGGCCCTGGGCCTCCATGTCGGCTATCTTGGCTGTGAGCTGGTGGACCTGCCGCTCCAGCAGCTGGAGGGACGCCTCCCTGGTCTGGGAGGAGTACCGCTCGGAGGCCAGCTCCCCAGCCTGCATCTCCCCCTGGTGGACACAGCGTGGTACTGCACTACACAACACTGTATACTACTATAGTACTACCATTATAGTACAAGTATAGACCCAGAGTACTACAGTACTGCACTACACAGTACTGAATACTACTATAGACCCAGAGTACTACAGTACTGCACTAAACAGTACTGAATACTACTATAGTACTACCATTATAGTAGAAGTATAGACCCAGAGTACTACAGTACACAGTACTGAATACTACTATAGACCCAGAGTAATACAGTACTGCACTACACAGTACTGAATGCTACTATTGTATTACCATTATACTAGTACTTTTAGACCCAGAGTACTACAGTACTGCATTACACAGTACTGAATACTACTATAGTACTACCATTATAGTAGAAGTATAGACCCAGAGTACTACAGTACTGCACTACAAAGTACTGAATGCTACTATTGTACTACCATTATACT